>NC_056480.1:4316831-4647552 GCF_008729295.1 Plectropomus leopardus | reverse complement strand
CTCTTTCAATGTCAATATTACAGATTTTTAATTTAACATTACAGTCAGAATTTGAAAGGATTGTTGTGCATTTCCCCCTTGTCACTCAGCGAGGCTCACAGAAAAATATTTATTGCACTGAGGAGGGTCATGACATATTTATTTAAAAAAAAAAATCAGACCGCAGCTACCTCCCTATTCTAATAAAAAAAGAGCAGTCCCTACGTGGTAGATAAAAATAGAGGTGGTATGTGTGTGACTCTACTCTACATTCAAGACTGTTCACTGTTTCTCATGACCTTTTCTGACCTCTATTCTCGCAGACTGGATTTCACTCCTGAAAGTTTTCATCCTCACATGTCCACTTGCTTTTCACTAATGTCCCTTTTCCAAATTAGAGCAGTTCAGATGCACATTGAAAAAAGTTGTGCAAACGCTCTAAACCAGCGTGGTGATGGTAAATCTCAGTTGAATGACAGTTTTTGCAGTTTAATGGACCAAGGAAGGACACATAAAGGAAGTGGGACACGCTCAGGCAAACTCTCGCTGGATTATTGTGTGGAGGAGGGCGACATCTACCTGTAGAGCTGCAGAACGTCTCGATGCAAAGTTTAAACTGTTTCAGCGTTTTCCATAGACAGTCTATGGTGTTGCCATCAGTTTCTGGTAAAACGCTTTTCTCTGAGTTTTACAGACAATTTTATTTCCGAATATAACTTTACATTTGAGGTCACTCGACTTTTACTGAGTTACATTTATTTTGGAAGCATGACCGGAACTTGTTTTCTTTTTTTCTGGCTGACTTGACGGACTCGTACGTGAAAGTGAAACTATTATGAACCCGGAGTTGAAGGGGAAAACCTACAACCTTATTTCGACTGTCGCTTGTTGCAGCAGCAAAGAGTGAAGACTCTACAGTCATGACGAACTTCTCTACAATCTACAAATTGTCCCTGGTTGCTGTTATTTGCTACATTAAAGGTGAGGTTTTTGTCGATTTTGAAAAGTGTATGTCGACATTGTTGCTCTACTGCTGGTATAGTACAAGACACCGTCTACATTAATGCATATGCAGTGCAGGCTACTTGTAGCCCGGATGCTGGTTGTTTCGTGTAAATACTTGATATTAGTGCGCATATCAGTCATTTGCAGCAAACGTTGAAAGTATTAATTAAGTTATTTTGTATATAAAATTATTCGGGAGTCATTGGTAATTTCAGAAAAATCCAATCATAACAAAACGGATGACTAAGTATTATAATTTGACAGTTGAGGCTCACAGTGTGCAGAGCGAGTTCAAATGTAGCTCAAGATTTCAGGCTATTAAATATTGTTAATAAGTAATTAATCGTAAAACATACACGCCGAATTTAACACAAGATCCAGTCACATCATATAATGTCTAAAGTAATCTACTATACATTGTACGCTATTCGTTTAGATAAGATCCAACTAAATTACGGTGGATTTCTAAAGGGAGTTTGGTGTGTAGCTCAAATAAAGTGGCGCACCCTCGTGGCCGAAACTGTACCGATACTGTGGAAACGACGAGAAATAAATCCAAAAAACAAATATAAACATTAGAATGCAGACATAGAAAACTTAAATGAGAACATAGCGTGTACTTTTTTTTAATACCTTTTATACCTACAATTTACTGCCCATTTTGTCAGTATTTAAAGTACAAACACTGACATCGAAAAAGCAGGAGGATAATAATGAAAGTAAGACTAAAAAGTACTTCAGTCATCACAATTTATTTTCTCCCTGAGGAGAATCAAAGTTTTACTTTCATTTTTTTGTCTGTCAGGGTTTAATTCCTGCAATGCCTCACTGCTTGCCATAATTCCTTATGTAATTTGTATTTCCTATGACATTAATTATTGTAACTAGAGTCAATTAATTCAGTCATATGTTTCCAAAGGATAATGGGCACACAAAAATAAGATTAATTGATAAATATTAGTAGAGTTGCTACTGAAGAATATAACATGCAATGGGCTATAATATCAGAATAATACTACTATGCTCCAGTTCACAATGTTTTTTTCAAATTCATTGTTTATTTCCTGTAAAATCTATTGTCTAAAGCCTGCAGCAGCAGCTGTCCAGTGTTGGAGTGCTGGTTTGTGCAGGAGAAAGCAGGTCGAGGAGGAGGTTTAACTGCAGCTACGAGCCAGGAAAAATCTCTGCTTCACATCAGAACAGACGCACACAGCCACGCCGCAGAGCCCCAACGGACTCCATCTGACATCAACCCCGACAGGGTCTACTTTGTTACCGGTTAGTGTAAAGTGACACACTAAACAGGATGTGTAAACGCACATTTATCTAGATGTGTGTTTGAGAGTGAGTGTGCATTGTGCTCTCTGTGTGTACAAGTTGTAGTTCACACACACACACAGACACACACACACACACACACACACATACACACAAACACATATATATGTATAAACTGAATTGTGAGTGATTGTCCCTGCCTCCAGTCTTCTCCCTGCAGAATGAAACACATTGTATAAGTGGCAATTAATTTATATGACAGGCACATATTTGCCAAACAAAGAAACTTGTTAAAGGTCAATAAGTTATATTTTTGAACAATAGTACAATTTTGAAAGCTTCTTGACTTTTAATCAAGAATTTCCAGGTTTTGTTGGTATAAAGGGGTTCGTGGTTTAAGTGTAGCCACACCTGCCTGAGACCAGCTTGTTGCACAGTAAAATAAATACAGAAAAGAAAATCACAATCAGAGTGCATAAATACCTGAGCAGCGAATACAGCTGAATGGTGTTTAACATGTCTAAAATTCATTAGTGTAGCTGACATTTCTGGAGACCTTTTGGTGTGTTTTTAAATTTTAATTTAGACTCAGTGATTTTATCCAGATTCTTAAAGTTTGCAATCACCAATTCTGTTTTTGTAGTCTCCAAACTAGACTGAATTAGCATTTTTTAAACTTAATTATTGGAATCACTGAGATGTGAACAGTGGTTCAAATGTCTCTATCTGTGCTTATGCTTTACTTTCTTCATAGTTGTTTTTTTCTGCCTATTTACTAATTTAGAATTGTTATAGTCATTTATTAAATGTCTCTCTGTTTAATATTGCATTATAGTGAGGTTCTTTTGCCTCATTTCTTCATTAATTTCAGCCTTGAATTTGTCAGCCATAAGAAAAATAATATAATTTCAGTTATTCAAATCATCTTAAGCAGACATAATATTGATCTTTCCACCATCTTCATCATTGGATCAAGCTTTCATTCCAGTTCTTTCACTTATAAGTAAAACGAGCATCCATGATCTACTTATACCATAACAATGATTTCACGCCCCCCCCCGGCTCCTCTGTCCTCAGACCCGGCTGCCACTCTGTGCCACCGCTCCCTGAACCCTCCCAGAGGCTCTGTAAACAAGCCCCAGTGTGAGATTAACCCCTTCCTGCCGCAGCCCTCCACCCTCAAATGGGTCGCTCCCCTCACAGACTCCGCCCTAAGCCCCATATACCTGCAAGCTGACTGGTTTTCAACTGCCACTCTGGGCCTCAACGAAGAGCTGGCCGTTTCCACCATCATGCGTGCGCCTACAGCAACCAAAGAGCACGATGGTAATGATTTATGACACAGACGACCAAAAGATGATTCACCCACAACATGACTGCTACTATTCAGAGATCTATAATGAAGATAATCAAAAGTTTAAAAAAGTTTACCTCGTCATATGTGACTCTCCTCCTCTCTATCTGTCTCCAGTGATCCTGAGTGTGACCAGTAAAACCGTCTCGGTGAAGTCCAGACTGGGGGAACCAGTGCTGCTGGACTGCGGCTTCTGGGCTGACCCGTCCTCGCCTCTATCTGGGTCGGGTTTTGCCGTAGAGTGGCGCTACCAGTTTAGAGGCGACGGGCGATTAGTTCTGGCCTACGACGGCAAGACGGACCGCCTGGCTGATACGCAAGAGGAAGGGGCCACGCTGGACATTGAGAGTTTGCACGCAAAAGGAAATGCGTCTCTGATCCTGCAGGAGGCTAAAGTGCGTCACTCTGGGATGTATATTTGTACGGTGTATCTGCCGTACCTCGTGGCTCAGGTGTCCATGGAGCTTGAAATTGTAGGTGAGGGAAAATGTTTTAAGACAAACCACATGCTTTAAAATCCATTATCTAACACTGGACCTCTGCTCAAGTCGGGGGAATTTGGCATTCACCCACAGTCACATTTAGCCCCTATTTTTCGGTAATTGCTGTCAAACAACACTGAAATACACAATTACTACGTTATAGCACATAGTAGGCTCCCAGATTTAATTTGGAACCAGATTATCATTATTATTAACCCATTCAGATGCCCTGTTCATTCCAACTGACATACCTTTTCTAGGATGTCTAAATCAGTGATAATCGTCATCCGACTCCATCCATATGTGATGATGTCTATAAGCCAATCAGAGTGTTTCACATCACCTAAAGTTGACTGCAGTGGAGCCATTCCCCCTTTTTTAACAAGCATGGCCGAATATGAGGAAAGGAGGCATATCGAGGCATGTTTCAGCCTATAAATCTTATTTTCAAAGTACATCATTTGTGTTAAAACAAAGTAAACAAGAGAACTAATATTACTTATACATGTCAAAATATCGTATGAAAGACTTAAAGCTTTTAGTTTGGATTTTTTTCAAAAATGTGCATTGTAGTAGAGAAAACGTAACCGGGGAAATACATTTGAAATGGGGAAATACTGTTCTGACTTAATTTTCTAATTATACAACCATCTTACAATGCATCTAAGTGATTATGTCCACAAAATATTCTTCCCTGGAGGTTTTCCACATTCTGTTATCTGGAAATACTTTAGAAATTGAGGATATTTTGAGTCACACTGACAGAAATGAAAATCTATATATATGTAATTTGTTTTAAAGCATCACTCTATATTATTGCAGTGAATCAGCTATTCATGAAAAAATAAATAGTCACTCACATTATTTTGTTGAAAAAAGGTCTGTTAAGACTACTTATCATCATTTTCACGATTTCTGTGTTGAGATTCCTCGTATATTGGAATGGACAGGAAAAAAAAAAAGTATGATTAATGAGGTCATTTAGGGTAGAAATTTTTTTTCTGTGTTTGGATCATAATTGGGTTCTGAACGTGTTGACTTTTTCTTACAGTCTTTTCTTTTTTTCCCTCTATTCTTTTCCTCCTCTACCCAGAACCCCCATCCCTGTCCATCCACCCGTCCCCTCTGCCTCTCGCTGTCCCCGGCCAGACTTTGACCGTCCAGTGTGAGGCGTCTGGCTTTGCCCCCCTCTCCCTGGAACTGAGCTGGGAGTTTAAAGGCGCAGATGGGAAGACCAGGCCTCTGGGATCGGGCAGCGTAACGGGCCACAGGCAGGCCTGGGATGGAACATACAGCCAGAGCTCCCGACTGGAGCTCGACACAACTAATCTGGACCTGGGCAAAGGAGGGGAGGTCACCTGTGTGGCCGTCCATGTTGGAGGCACACAGCGGGCCAGCGCGACCCTCAGTGTCATCGGTAATGTGGGATACGTTTGTTGTTTAAGACATTTATCTAGTTCTAGTTCTGAGGTTATAGACAAGACAGAGATTTTTTTTCTTAAAATGTTTTAAAATGTCTTAAAATCTTTGAAATCAAACTTACATGGAAAGATGTTTATTTTTAATGTTTTTTTTTATTCTGTCTTTACAGGGTTCAGTACTCCCTCCATTGAGGACTCAATGGCAATGGTTGGTGTAGCACTTGTGCTCTATGGTCTTATCAAATTTGTTTCTTGGACCTTCACCAGCTCAGGTAAGAATCCAGAAAAATGCTCTGAATACTAAAAGTAATAATAATTTTGTGTGTTCTTTTGTTTACTTTACATTGTCTGTGCCCATTTATTAATTTAAAACTGCACAGACGATGACCATTTTACCATTTGCATATAATAACAGACTTAAAAAAACATACTGATATTACCTGGACCAAATTTAATTGAATGATGTGCCTTGAACACTTATGCTATTAAAGAAAACATATTATTATTTGTTTTAATTTCTGTGCCTTTTGTGTTGTATTTCACTGTATATAGGCTCAGATGATGCTGGTCAACAAGATAAGGTAATGTTACTTTTTTTATATACTGATACACAACATTTATAATTCTGAATGTGTTTACATAAAGGTACTACTTGTGCACTTCTGTTTCATGACCCTGGAGATGCTCCGGGGTGTTTTGCATATCTCCTGAATAATTATTTTTCATTTCTTCCTCTTATAGAAAGACAAGTAAAGAAGAATGAAGTGAACTGCTTTGGAAGTTAAATACTGAACCTGCAAACCTGTCTGTGTTGAAATCTTGGATGGGGTTCAGTAATGATGATTCCCCTGTTCAGAGAGTTATGTCATTTTTTTAAAGCTAGCAAAGTGGTCAGTTTGTGGAAACTACTTTTATTTAATTTTTTTTTTTACAGATCCAGAGAAGCTTGCTTGCACCAGTTTTTTTTTTTTTTTTTTTTTTACACCGTTCTGCTAAGGTTTTGGCGACAATTTTCTGAAAAGGCTTTGTGTCTTAACATATGTTGTGATATTTCTTTAACTAGTCACCTTCAAGCGACATAGCTGTTCTAAGATATTGACCTCTGCTTGTTTGCATGCTGTATCTTGTCACGAACACTGGAAAAGTGTCAGAAACTTGGAGGAATTTTGAGATCCTAATGTGTTTATGTTAATGCTTCCATACAATGTAGAAAGACATGATAATAGTTCCTGAGAATGTTTAATGGCCAAAAACTGCTATGCTGAAAGGATTGGAGATGAGCCTGAGTGTGTGTGTGTGTGTGTGTGTGTGTGTGTGTGTGTAAGTGTGTATTTGTTTTTTTTGTACGTCTTTAAGAAAATATATAGCTAAAAAACTTTTTTTTAAATGATCAAGGACTCTCTTAACCCACAAATTGAATCCTAACTAATGTAAATACAGAGAATATAATATGCATGTATTCTGACTATTTTGTCATACCTGTAAGTGGATTTGACCATCAAATTAATTTGTAAATTTGACATCAGCTTCACAGGTTGGTTAAAAAACATACATGTAAACAACAATACATACAAACAATAACATGCACATTTCAGACAACAATAGTGGACATGGTTGTGGCATGAATGGTGTTACAAATGTGGCAAAGTTATTTCATTTGGAATGAAATACTTTTTGTAAATGTTGTTAGTTGCTGCAAAGGCTCTGTAATATCTTCCTTAGAGCAGTTTTCTAAATTCTTAAATTTGGGATGAAAAAATCAGTTTGTCAAGCTTTTTGTTTCTCTTGCGTTTTATTAGTAGTACTCCGATCTGGTGTGGGTAGGAATGATGCTCTAAAAAGCCTGGGTTAATGCAAAATTTAAGTTATATGTGAAGGAAATGGTACAAACAGATCACATAGTTCTACTGAAGGGACAATTCAAAGTGTGTGTCAGAATTTAATAGGTATTTGAAGTGAAATAAACACATTTCTTACAACATCCTGCCTCCAGTCTTCCTGTTTATGAATATTCATCAAACATGCTGGTATGCCATGTTGTCTGAAAATAACTTTAAAATACACACATGCAGTACTTTTTCTTTCAGGAAAAAGAAAATGTACCTTCCTAGATTTAAGTAGCGTATATAGAAGTGTTTCTACAGACTCTTTGTGGTGTTTTATATTAATTGTCAAGTCAGTAGGGAAAAAAATGTTAATACATAAAAAAACAACATTAAGAATGATCAGACTGTAACATTTAGGAGTATTAACAAAAGTAGTTACTACACTCTGATAATCATACCAAGCAAATTCAAGATAGCATTGTTGAGAAAGAGTGACTTCCGTAGTCCTTTTCAGAATAAAACTACATGGTGAACGTTTTGTTCTGGAGTAATTCCTGACGGAAAATATGTTAGAGCCTGAATAAACAGACATTATACAAAGTAATGAAATACTACATATAAGACAATTACTTAGTCCTACGTCCTTGTCCGATATTCTTGATTTATGTCTTTATTGTTAAATAGTAATTAAGTAATTATTAAATGTAGGCAAACTATGAAAAGCTGTCAGATATTACAAAAAAAACCTTCAATGTGCTATTTTTTAAATATAGAAATAAAAATTGTTTTGACGTATTTGACATGCATGACATTATTTTCAAATGCAAAATAGCTGTCATAAGTTTTTTCTAATTAATTTATTTAATTTTCAGTATATTTGATATCCAAATTATGATTCTTTGGTCATCTAATGTTTTTTTTGGCAGAGCCCAGAGCCCTTTATGAGGGTTATTGGCTCTTTAAGAGGGTTAGAGCTATTCTAGTGCACTCGCTCAGCCAACACAAATAGTTCAGCAATCACTGGAAGTGAACGCTGCTGCAAAACACAAAACTTTTGCATGAAATCACACATGATAATAAGCAGGACAGCTTCTTGGTATAAAGTAAAATAATCTGTGTTTCCAGTGAAGTAAGTCTGTTAACTGTAGCTGACTGTTGTATTTTGTGTGTCTCTTGACTTACCGAGGCGAGTAGGAAGGATCCTTACCTGCCTTAGAGTCCCTGTCAAATATCCCCATGACCGGTTTAAAAGGGTCCTCGTCTCAGCACCACATTTGTCTTGAAGCACCATGCAGAGGTTAGCCAGCTAGCTATGCTGAAGCAGCTAAGCTAAAAACAAAGGCGCTGAAACGGCGCTGAAACTGCTCCAAACGTCCACAGAAAAGTCCTCACAGGCTTGTTGAAGAACACCGCTGCCACCATAGTAACCAAGCGTCCTGGGTTCGCCTAACTGGGCAACTAATAAATCAATAAACACCACAAAAGACGGTCTAACAGCTCTGATTCTGTCCTTTTGTTTTCCTTAACCAAAACACCCACACATGCAATGAGGCCCAGAAAGAGAGGAAGTTCCCCCCACAACTTTTTTTTTTGTTTCCTGCCATATGGCAACTCAAGAGGGACACACAGAGCAGTCTGCAATAAGGGCAGATAACTACCGACCGTTAATGTAGGCCTAATTAACAGTTTGTAACAGCCGTAAAGCGGAGTGATACATGAAGAGTTAAAAGTCCCAGTGCTGTTGTACTGTATATCAGCACTTATAAAACGCTGCCCAACGGGAGAAAATCACCCAATGGCTAACGACATTACTGACCGTGAAGCATCTCTTAACCAATCAGAAGCGTCGGTGCTCACTTGCCTGGTTGAGCGGGTACACTTTCGACAAAGACTCCTTAATACATCCGTGGTCAACGGCAGAAGCGAAGTTAACGAGCTTGTTTTGGTAAACAGAAAGTCGGTGGGATCTGAAATGATGTTTTAAATGGTGTCGCGGATTTGTTTTTAATTTAAACTAAGCCATAAAAAACAACGACAACATGCGGGCGTTTCTGCCTCGCTGTTTTCTCACTTAGCTCACTTACTTGGTCACAATGCTAACTAGCTAGCTAATGCTAACGTTAGCTTAGGCACACATAACATTTTAATACAGCGTGGTGGATATTATCCTCTTTAATCTTCACGTCAAACGGCTCGTAAACAAGAGATCGGTAAGTGTGAGTTGGGAAGTTTATTTAATGATCATAGCTTTGATTTAATCCGCCATCTGTAATGTACTGTGCCATCAAGCTTATCTCACGTCGCTTTTTAGTTTCACTTATTGTTGACAGTCGTAGTTTTCTTAAATTATGTAACGCTAATGATAAATGGCCTCTTTGCTTGCCAGTGAATTACTATGTGTTAATACAGGGTGTAACTTGTGTAGGATGTATAGGAACTCTTGGTTTAGGGCATTGGCAGTACTGTTACTCAGCACATTTTCTACTTATACTCTATATATACTTTGCTATATTCTACTTTACACTTTCATTCACAAATCCAATATTTTTCTTTTTACTCCACCTTATTTATCTGACAGTCACCAGCAGTCACATGATCATATATAGTCATCAGTGCTCAAAATTCAAAAAGTGTAGTTTTTCACTTACAACCTATTTGCTTTGGTAATTGGCTGCATACATTGCATATACTGTAATCATATTCATATTCATACAAATATATATAAGTCAAAGTGACACCCAAGAACTTAAATATAGAATAGCAAAAATGTAGTAAAATGCAAAGACACGTTTAAAAACTACTATAACATAACAAATATAATGTAGCTGTTTCAGAATAATATGCACAGTTCTGCACACAGTGCGTAAAAATATCAAGCAGGGGATGTGCAGAACCTATCTGCAGAGTATATATGTGCACAGTGTGCAAAGATAAGAGGTGTTCGTTAACATGACACACATGAACAGCATCTGTTGGGGGTGGGATATAAGGGTCCATATCAGTGGGGGTCCCAGGCCTTGTTGAAGAGGCCCACTGCAGCCAAGGGGGGGTCTTAAGTGAGGTCAGGGTTTCAAATTACATCACACAATTGGGGTACAACACATGGGCAGTGAAAATTGGTCTGCAGTTGCTGAAAGGTTCAATAGCTATCACACTATTGTGGAACGAAAAAGTCTGTAATATTTGGGATGTCTAGATCAAGTTGTTTTGCCCCGATCCAAGTAATCTGATATTGAGTATCTGTGGATACCTAGTCCTGATCTGACACTTGTATTTCCCTGAATAATACAGCTGCACAATGCACACTTAAAGTAATGTTAAAGTTATTAAAACCAGTCCAGTGTGTATGTTTGACCGTTTAACAGCTCTGCAGCTCAAAACATGAAGAAATATCTATATCCAAACAGTTAGTAAGTTTTTTTATCTTAGTTTTATAAAAATAATAAAGTAAAAGAAGTAAAATTTCTTTATAATTTCTCCACTTAGTGCAGTATTAATATAAAAGCACAGAACGCTATAAATGAGTAATTTAATCACAATTCCACTTCAAAGGTGTTATAGCTAAACTTCGTTCCCAGTCACAACAAATAAAAATCAGTCACAATTCTGCTTATTACAGCATTCAAGTCAAATTAGTTCACTAAAAAAAAAAAAATCAGTTCCACTTAAAGTGGTGTGTCAGCTAAAGTTGAAAATGAAAAAAAAAATCAGTTCCTACTTATGGGAGTAAAAGCATTATACTAAAACATGAATATCTGACTCAAATTGTACTCTGGGTTTACGACACTTCTGTGACGGCGGACGTAAACAAAGGATCAATGAAAAATGTGTTGAACGGGTCCGATACCGAGCCGATTGGGACATTCCTACCATAAATAAATGCTTTCTTAATGTAAACACTCTTGTAAATCTGCATCCATCAATTTGAGTGAACCTAAAAGTTTTGTCAGGCAGAGCACACCTAAGGAGGCTAAAAAAAAGGCACACCCAAAGAGCACCTGAACAGACACTGTCCCTTTATCCCTAGAGCTGTCAGCTGTAACACACCAACATCGCAGCTCCAGGTACAGTGCGCGTGTGACATACCCCAATCTCGCATGGGGTCAAGAGCATGACTCAGCCTCTTTGGAGCAGCCTTGACTGCAGTCAGGAAGAAATTGTTTTTGTGGCGTGAGTTTTTGGTCCTGATGGACCGCAGCCTGCTGCCAGAAGGCGGGTGTGGCAAAGACCCTGTGTCTGGGCTGGAAGAGGTCATCCACTGTCTTTACTGCCTGCCCCAGGGTCCGGGAAGTGTTCAGGTCCTGGAGGGATGGCAGATTGCTGTTATTACTGTTATTAAATCTACCACATCCCTCTCATCCCATCAGACACACACATTCATATTTCTTGATCTTCAATTTCCTACGGCTTGTTTGACATCCCGTTGTGTTTCCTAACAGCAGAAATTACCAGCATTTCGGATGGCGGTGGCTTCCGCCTCAATGACGGATAAGATCATAGTCCTTGATGATGATGATGAAGAGGAGAGTCCTCAACCCTCCTGTTCTGCCACCACCTCGCCCTCTCAGCATCGAGCCAAAAATGTCTTGTCACTCAGAGCTCAGCAGTCTGCCCCGACCCACATTACCCAGTCACCTTTTGCCTCAGCGAAGAAGGAGATGCACGTTCTGCAGGCAGAGAATCAGAGGTTGTTCATCGAGGTGAGCATACATTAAGAGGCACAAACTGACTGCTTTATCTTATTCCAGTGTGCTGATTCCTTCTCACTGTTCAGTGCATTGATCTTTGTACCCAGCACCTTACTCCATAAAATTTTTGACCATAACCAAACATCCATCATAATTATTTACCAAAGTGTCTGAATTATATTGACATTACATTGGAACTGGGTGTGAACTGGAAAAACCTGTTGCTGTATGTGCACTTACTTTTTCTTTCCCTGTGTCCCTCCTCTGTCACCATGCCTCCTCATCCTTCATGTTTTCTTTTCCACTTCCTCCAAGTTTGTGGCGCACTGCTCCCCTCTCACCCAGGACTGCCCCGAGGTCTTAACCTTCCTCAAAACCAAGCATACCAAGGCCTGCCCTGACTATCTCTCATCCGTGGAGTTCAGGAACACCTTGGGACGCTGTTTGACTCATGCTCAGGCCAACCGTTCCAAAACCTTTGTCTTCATAAATGAACTGTGCACTGCACTCAGGCAGCATGCGGCCAAGAAGAGGCTGAGCCTCACCAAGGTTGATCCTGGGTCTTCTACCTCAACATCAAGCTCTTCCCAGTTTACCTCTGTTATGGTCAAAGGAGAAGACAAGACTAAAGTTAAGACTGATGACAAAGAGGAACGGGCGAAACCCACCGCGGAGGATGAGCAACCTTCCACCTCAGGGCTGCAGGAGAGCAATAATGAGGAGGAACAGCAGGCAGAGAGGAAGGCAAAGAGGGCATCCAGGAAACAGGTTAGTGTCAAACACTGCTAGGCCAGACAGGTGTGGCTGATAATGACCTTTAAATAATTCAGCTGTTGATTCTAATAGTTAAAAATGTTATTTTTGGGGCGCCCAGTAGCTGAATTGGTGAAGCAGGCACCTCAAATACAAAGGTTATGTCCTCGCTGCAACGGCTAAAGGTTCGATTCCAACCCGTGGCCCTTTGCTGCATATCATTCCCTCTCTGTCCCCCTTTCACTCTGAAGCCGTCCTGTCATAATAAAGGCAAAAAATAAACATGTTAATGTAACAAATGTACACAATAACGATTTAAATGAAATAAATAAATAAAATATAATAAAAAAGAAAAATGTTATTTGTAGAGCAAATAATCCTTGTATGCAAAAATAATAGAGTTAATGAAAAAAATCATAATTGGGTGGATAATAAGGCTTAAGGAAAGGTTAAAGTCATCTTTAAATTAGGGTAGTAGTTTGTAAGTATAAGTATGTTCTTATTTCAGTCAGCTCACTGCAGTAAATGGGCTTATGATGGATTTTTTTTATGGCCGCATAAAAGCATTATAATCAGATTTTCATCAGTTTAATCTAATGCAATAATGCTAATAGTACCTTGCTAATGTGTAATGTTACCTGTTTTTACTTGTTAGTTTAGAAGCCCATTAGCCATTCATAACTTATTCTTCTGCAGCCTTTTTCCTTTCATTCCTTACACACACCTTAGACTACAGGCACAGGTTTATACACATAAACTTATCAGCAGCCGTTCTTGTAGGCAAACACACCTGACTCATAGCTGTTCTCAATTTTTTTCAGATAGCGTACCTGGAGAACCTGTTAAAGGTGTACAACGACGAGATCCGCCGCCTGCAGCAGGCCGAGCTGAGTTTAGACGACCTGGAAAATGAGGAATCTTTATACATCCAGGAACACAAGCTCAAACGCAAGGTCAGGCTGTAGTGTGATGCAGCGTCGGGCTCCACTGATCATAAACGCCTCTGAAAACTGTAAAATAAATAAATAAATACAATTACATGATGTTGTGTGACAGCTAGTCATTTTCTGCGTTCTTCTTCTCCTCCAGATGATGAAGATTTATGAAAAGCTGTGTGAACTGAAGAGCTGCAACACACTAACAGGCCGAGTCATCGAGCAGAGGATCCGCTACAGTGGGACTCGTTATCCTGAGATCAACAGGAGGGTGAGCTGTTTTTTGCTTGCTTAAACGGTTTTAGAGTTCTGGTAATTAAAATAGTAGCAAAAACATTAAAATTTTGTTATTAACGCCCGATGATCCGCCTTGAATGCAAGGTACTTGCATGGTACAGTGTGGGTTAATGAGGTTTTGTGGTCAGTGAAACGTATTAAAAACATGAAAAAAGCAAGGAACATAGAGTTTTTGGAATTTTTGGCATCGACTTGGTACCAAAGTATGAGTGCTCGTGGCACCCTTAGCACTGACCTCGTACCCTCTCGGGTATATCTTGAGGCTATCCCCGGCTCCCTGACATCTACTTTGTTGGTCCTTGGGTGTAAAATCATTACAGCTAACCTCGATCTTGTATTAACAGTGTTATTGTTAGTATGAGCAGATTTTGACTACTATAAATTTACATCAAATAGCGCATGAAAGCGTGGTGTGCCAAATGTAATAGTTAAAAGCTGTTGTATGAGAAAACGGTGATATAACAATGCGTCAGGTGTCGGGCTTTGGACTGTGAGGGAGCTGTGTGATTTGGTGGGTGTATCTACTCCTGATCCAGTGTCCTCTGTCCCTTCCTCCTGTCAGATCGAGCGTTTCATCAACAGCCCTGAAGCTCACAGGAACCCTCCGGATTACCAAGACATCCTCCAGCAGGTGCTGCGTGCCAGTGAGCGCCACAATCTGGGCCTGAGTCGAAATAGGCTGAACCAGATCGCCAAGGAGGCTTTCAGGGAGACCGGGAGCAGCCTGCAGGAGAGACGTCACCTGGACCTCGTGTACAATTTCGGCTCGTGGCTTACTGACCCCTACAAGCCTGGTAATGCTTCGGGCAGGGACGTTATTTCTTCTGTCTGCTGTGACAGACGGACATTACAGAATGTATTGAGTTATCAACACAAATGTGCTGTGAAGACATCACTAAAAAAACTTTAATTTGGTTTGCACTAAAAAGAATTATGTGCATAGTGTTTGAATGATGACGTGATTTGACGTGATTTGTACTGTATAAAAATCGACCACGTTTATAAATTTTAAAGCTCTTAATAAAAGCAGTAACGAGCGTGAAGCTCCCATGTTGCATTGCTATTGTGTGCTTGAAGCTTACGTATCTAACGCTCATTGATTGACCCCTCTATTTTGTGTCCTTGCTTGTTCCTCTGTTCGTTTTTTTTTTTACCTAATTGCTCCTCTTTCTTCTCCTTCGCCTTGTAGCCACAGACCCGGCTCTGACAGACTCCTCACTGCTGAGGAAGCTTCGGTCGAACAGAGAAGTGGCTCTGTCCCGTCTGGATGAGGTCATCTCCAAATTCTCCATCGAACAAGAGGACAATGAGGACCAGGAGAGGGCCAAACGGCTGGAGAGAGACAAGCAGAAAGAGGTGAGAGCGTCTGGGGAAGGACAGTCATCACAGGCGTCCTCTTTTACTGATTCACATGCTGTTGGTTTCTTATTTGTGTATGATACTAACGCCATATGGATAAAGTTTGTACAAACGTTGGTTTGCTCCTTAAAGCAGCCTCTTTTTCCCGTTTGTTTCCTTTTTTAACCTTGACTTCCCCTTTCTCTGTCTATTTGTGTCTGACCCTCACACATCTTATTTTCAGGCCAACAAGTCAGAAAATGAAGAGGAGAAAAAAAAGGTCAACGGGATAGCAGAGGAAGAAGAAGAGGAGGAGGAGGATGACGATGAAGACGATGAATCATCAGACCCGGACATCGAGGAAGAGATCCAGGCCAGCACTCAGCAGGATGGACTAGGTTAGAGCAGAGAGATTCATTCAACAGGCAACTTATCGAGCCAGGTCTGCAGTAAAACGTGATTTATGTCATTAAATGCAGCTCGACTGGGAGACAGATATTATTAACCCTGAAGGACTTTTAGGCGCATTTTACACGCTTGTCATTCTTCATTTTTTGTTAATTTTGTTTGTGTTCATGCATGCGGCAGAAATTTTGGCAAGATTGTGTATTTTTGTTAAATCCTGGAATTTCCAGCTTAGCGCCTACAAAAGTCTTAGAAAGAACGGGTGGACAAAATTGTAACATTCATACTGCAAAAAAAAAAACTGAAACCATTGAAACCTATTCAGACCGCAATTTTCGATTTCCCAGCCTTCATAACATGAAAACATTAATTGTAATTTTTCTGGGTGTCATTCTAGGCTTTTTGTCATTTTTATTATTTTCCACCCGGTAATCTACTGAGTGGCTGGTAGATTTTCAACTCTTCTCTTCACTTCACAGCGACAGGTGGACAAAAAGGTTAATTTCTAACCTTGACGTAATGATAAATTAAAGCAAAAAACTTTTTTCTTTCCACTTCACTTAATCGTTAAAATTCTGAGTGAGAGATGATGAGAAAAGATTTCAGTGCATTGAATTTCACTCTTTCTATAGACGAGGACGACAACGAGGAAGATGACGGGAATGAAGCGGAACCAGCAAGTGATGATGTCAACAAGGAGGACCAGCTGGATCAGTTGTCAAGAAGCGTTTCCGCAGGGGAGGAAGAAAGCGGGAAAGATGAGGACGAGGAGCCCGTCACAAGTGGATTCAGTCCGCTCTCGAACGAAACCAAGTCCCAGATCTCTCCGCTGTCTGACGTCCCCTCCCCTCGACAGAGCCCCAGCCAATCAGAGCCCATGCAGACTGATGACCAGACAGCGTTGTCTAATGGTAACCATGCAGGATTAGAGGAGCACGTGGATTCCTCAAATCAAGTTTCAGTCGTGCTGGTCAGCACCAGTATAGTCACTGAGGACCTCACCACTCCGGCAGCAGCCAATGGGGTGTCTCTGCCCCTGTCGCCAGTGGTCATTATAGAAAATCTTGACACGCATGCTACCACCGGCACGTCGCCGCCGCCCAGCATCAGAGCCACGAGGAGTCAGAAGAGGAAGAGGGAGGACACTTCACCAGAGAAGTCCCGAAATACAAAGCACATCCTCATCCATGACAGGTACTGTAAGGCGATTTGAAAAAGATTAGGGCTGCACGACATCGAGAAAAGATATGACATCAACAGGGTTCCCCAGGTCCTTAAAAAGTCTTAGGGAGTCGATGAATTTATTAATATAAAAATAAGGCCTTAATTGGTATTAAAAGTCAGTTTTTCAGAAGTCTTAAAAATGCTCGGCACGGCAAGTATCAACTAACGTTGCATCGTAAAATCTTTAAATAAATGGTAGCATCTACTTTTTAAAAACAATTATTTATACATATTATTTTTAATATTAATATTAATGAAAAAATATTCATTTAAATTAATGTAAAATTAATTATTTTTTATTTATTTAATTTTAAAAAATCAAAGGAGAATCTATCCTGGTCTATTTTTTTTGCTGGACTGAAAACTGAAAAAAAAAAATTTTGGTTACTGTAAAATTTGTCTTAAATTTCATTCCTGGTAACATTTAACAGTCTTAAATCTAACTTGCCTTAAGCTGTGGGAACCATGATAAATCTATTAGATATTGTGGGGGTTATATTAGTAATAAAATTAACAAACATAAACTTAATTCACTCAGAGTAGGTATCAGTCTATTTTAGTGGACTCAGTTTTCAGGTGTTGGTATATTGGCAATGTTAAATTGACTGTATTTTAAGGGTTTTGGTGTAGCCAGCAGATATCAGATTTTTTTCAACTTATGTAAACTTAACTTTGTACTACTTTGTACTTACTAGTCATGGAAAAGTGGTTTATGACGAACATGCGTAGTCATCGTTTTTCCAAAAGTACTTATATGATATTTTAGTGAACTGCAACTAACCAACTGCTACTTATTCAAGAGCAAAACACTCAACAATTTACTGACATGCACACATCTGTATTTTTTGATTTACTAACACCAATTTATGGAGTTTTTACACTCTTCTTATTTTCACTGGAACCATTAAACTTGGCCTGTGAGAGTGTACTCGTACTTGAAATAAAGTTTGTTTGAATCAGTCTGAACTAGGGTTGCAAATTATAAGCACTTTCCTTAATAAGTTATTAGTAAAATTAGTATTATTAGTAAAATCAACAATTAATTGACTGAAAAATGTTGCTTATTTCAAACAAAACCAATCGCCTTTTTTCCTCCATCAGAGCTCACAGCAACATACTGCACAAACTTTGACAGCTTTGCATATCCTGTCGATTAATCACGTGTTCGGTTAAATTCTTAATGACTGATTAATCACTTGTTGATTCATCGTTATCATCCATAGTCTGAAATTTCATAGTTAAGAAATTGCAAATCCAGTTGAAGATGCCACTTCTGATGTTCTGTTTTAGGCCCAGGCTCAGACGTAAGCCCTTGTACACTTATATTAGTAATAATACTTTGCTCTGGATTCATTTATTAGAGAAGTTTTTTAATCATTCTCTATGTTTTCTTTTTCCTCTGCCTCTTTGCTCCTCTCTGGATTTATTTCAATGCTCCATCTCACCCATTGCTCCTCCGCAGTGAGGCTGACATCCCTCTGGATATGGGTGTTTACAGCTGCAGTTCTCCGCAGCCCGTAGAGTCAACCCGAGCAGACACTCCAACCCATGAAATGGTCAGCAGCTCGCACTCGACTCCGCCTCCCAAGAAAAACAAGGTGGGTGCACACAGAGAGAGACGGGAATTCATAGACAATCGTAGTGATGTTTAAAAACGTCGATCACAGTTACATTCCTAGAATAACAGAATTTTTTTTGAGGTGTGCAGATCATGAAAATCTAATCGTGCCATTGTTTGTGTTTCCAGGTCAACGTGGCCACCCAGTGTGACCCCGATGAAATCATTGTGCTATCAGACTCTGAGTGACCTCTCACCTTTGAACTCTTGCTTTAACGCAAGATTCTTCCTCATCTCAAACGGATTCTGGGAGAGGTTTCTTGAAAATAAGCGTTTCTAAGGAGCGCTTTGTCTGCTAGCTTGTAAGAAGAGGGAAGATGTGATCTGCACAGCCATTTGTGGCTTTTGAGGACGGGGAACACGATGATTCTGGTACCTCACTAGATTACATTTAAGCAAGACAACATACGTGTTTCTGTTATAGACTAAAATAAAATAATTGCAACCTAACATTTGAAAGGAAGCTGTTTAATCAGGATGGGGTTTTTTTTGTTTTTTTGGAAAATCATGGAGTCCCGTCTTCTGCCGTGTGCACCAGAGAATACAGCTGTCATTTTTTTCTAAGCGGAGAGACATTGGCCGTCTTCTCTCCCTTTTTTATGGTTAAAGTAATCTGAACCACGCAGATTTATACTGTTCTGAACACAGAGCTAAAAAACGTTTTTCTTGTTATAATATCCCGCATTTTAAACTTTTGTTTGTGTGGTTTAGTTAAGAAACCAGTGCCTGATATCATGAACTGAGCAGCCGGACACATGGTACAAACGGGGAGTTTTGTTTTCACAGACGGTTGACTGGCGAGGACTTTAACGCACCGCCGGTTTGTTTACATTTTTATATTTCAATTGCGTTTTTTTCTCCCACTTTTGAGCATGGGTAGAGGTGGTTTTGAACAAAAGGAATTTTGAGAGGATTGTTTTACTTGCAGTTTCTGGTGTGCATTGAATAAGTGAGCTGTGTGGTGGTTTGTACTTAATTGTTAACGACATGTGGACTGCAGAAGTGACAGTGGACACTGACATATTTTAAATGTTTCCTCGTTGTTTTCCCTCTAAAAATATTTCTATTTTCAGGTTTATAATAAAGTAAGTTGCTATTTTTATTTATGTCCGCTGCAGGATCACTGAATAGTTTTCAGATAGCTTCTGGTTTGAATGATGATAAGGCTTATACATAAATATTTGAAGGATAAAGCCGGCAAAATTCTATATTGTTCTTGTCAACAAATCCCATGACCAAAACTACAGATGAATTGGTACTTTGAGTTCTTATAAATAAATCTTATGCCTCTGTTTCCCAGCAATGAGTCCTAAAACACGGAAATGAGTTAATATTTTAGCACTTCCTGGTCTTAAAGTCCATGTGTTTTTAATGGATTGTTATTTTGATGCCTGAAATAAGGTCTGTGGTTAACACAAGAGTAAGAGACTTTCAAATTTTGTGTTTCTCCATAAAGTACGCCAGTAAATACCCCACCCATGAAGTTGAAAATATATAAAATAATATAAAAATAAGGTCTTAATTGCTATTAAATTGTCTCAAATCAATATTTCCGAAGTCTTCAAAATGCAGAGACGTAAGATTTTATAATTAGCAAAATCTTAAAATAATAATTTACAGAATGCTTATTGTGTTACCGTCACCATAAAGTCATGTTTTCTATTGCATTAAATATTTGGGAAAAATTATCCCCATACCTAAATAATACATGTGAATATTTGGGGTTTTTTTGTTTTCGTTTTAGTTTTGTAAAATTGGTCTCACATTTAATTCTGAGTAGCAGTAAAAAAAAAAAAAAAAAAGTCTTAGAAAGCCTTAATTCCCACTTGCCTGAAGCATCACACCGAACACGGCTTTACAGGCGTTTGGTGGCGACGATGAAATCATATCTCTGTGGTGTAGTTAGTTTATAGCCGAATGCTAGATTTTACTTCTCGTGATTGCATTTAGACTTTAAAAAAAATCATAAAAGTAGTTCATTTGTTACGATTATCTTGCCGAACGCAACATCTAAACATTATAAACTTATTTTTTTTGCCACAGCTTATTTTGTAATAGTCAATACCAATTTAAAAATCCTGTTGGTTTATGTTTAAGAAAACCAGCATCGCTAATTTACAAACGAAAAAAACCCAAAAACCTTAATCCCTGCAGTTCTCCATTATTGTCCACAAACTATTAAAGAGACATTAATGAGCCACACTGTTGCACTGGGTCTTTCTCATGATAATAAACATGGACTAGCGTAGTTTAATGAGTCCTTATGCTCCTGCTGCTGGAAATACTCACTAGAGCATCAAAGGTGTATTTGTTTGCAACTGAAAATAGTCCCTAAAAATGCACCATTTTCTCCTCGAGTAAAGTGTGCTTAAAAACTATTGTATATTTTTTTAGAAAATTATTGAGCTGTAGGAAAAGAAAGTAGAGAGATGAACTAACACACTGCTGGTTTTGGCGTTTATGTGGGATTTGTTGACATGAAACTTCATCCTTTAAGTCGCTGTTACACTAAATTTTTCCTCATGATTCTGATATATCTCAAAGAAATGCAGCGTAAAAAGGATAAATTCTACCTGCGCCTCTGCCTGGCCCCGATAAAGACATTTATACAGCTGCTCCTCACAGCTAATGCGCAAATCAAAACCAATCACACTAGTATTTTTCTGTCTTTTATTTTAGCCAAACTTCGCTCAGTTAAATATCCTAAACATTTAAGTTTAATGACAAAATTAAAATAAAAATTCTGACACACCGACAATTTACTTTCAAACAAATAATCATTATTTGTCAGTGCAGCTTTTGCATTTTTTGTTTCCTCCTGAATATTCAGCTACATTCTGAAAAATATGTCCCTGCCGTATTTAGAATTAATTTAAAACAGTATTTTTATTATGAGTTAAAATCAGTGTTGCACTTCAGTTTGTTTTTAGTATTATTATTATTATTATTTTAAGCTGCACGTACTGTGTTCTTTTTTCTAACTACTGGTCTGGCTGGTCTCTTTGAACCAGAGCATTAGTTTGTTGATGAAAGTGTTTTGGTGAAATTCCTCTTTTTTTTGTCCTGACTATGATTGCTGTTTTTTTTTTTTGTTGTTTTTTTTTTCCAGAATCCAATTTTTATTAAACTTTATCACATAGATTAAAATGATATTATTTTGGGATAAACAGTCTTTCCAAAGTTAGCACAATGCAGATCTGGAATGTAGTTGACGTAGCTTCGATCTGTCGGGCCTCATTTATGCAGAGGGGTGATCCATCATTCACTGTGAATTTTTCCTTTTTCAGTTTTGATAAATAAATGATATGTTTTATATATACACCCTCTGTGCTGATCTTACTTGTTCTTGAACTAAATATATTCAACCACTGAGTACATTTGTACTGCATGATACTAAATACATGAAACTGTATTCTACAAAGGCTGCAGATTATTTTTTAGTGGTTATATTTAGTTAAAAGTTAAAATTTGCTGTTAAAGTAATTCCCTGGCTGCTATAATAATAATAATAATAATAATAATAATAATAATAATTAATTAAGAAGCTTTATTTGTATAGCACTTATTTAAACAACATTACAAAGTGCAAAGGATATATAAAGAAATATGCAATACGATAATGGTGCAGAGATATAGAGAGAGCAGATTTGGAGGTCTATATTGTTCATTTTTGTGTCATAATTTAAGTATTTTAAGATACACACATTTCCAAATATTATACTGCTAAATTTAGAGATCTTAAGGTGATATAATGATATCATATTCTAATTAAGTTTTTACACTTTTTCAAGTTTAACACTGTGCAGGACACATGCTGCTGAGGTTTTTACAGCTTTTAAGTATCAGAAACTGTTAACTATTGTAATGTGCAGTTGCAGTTTTAAAAGTTAACTGTCTAAAATGTAAACTTCTGGTCCTCCACTTTAAAGTTGAAGTCTGTGTTTCTGGAGGAAGATTAATATTTGAACATGGTGCAGACTGGACTCGTCTCAACTAAAACACCAATTAATTGCCATAAATGTTACACACGGGACCTTTAAACTTTATTTGCAGTTGCAGCTATGAATGCACCAACACTGACTTAATTCATTGCAACAGGGTGATACGACTGACCTGCAAAAAACGCAAAATAATAAAAAATAATCAAAGTTACTAGATATTTTAGTGTTTCCAGAGTCATTGCCATTATCATCATAGCAGGTCACTGGTGTTTTTAATGTCCTCAGTGAGTCCTGCACAGTGAGGTATTAAAGCAAGATCACACTTCAGGTGGTGCTGTAATGAATATCAGGCCGGCTGGGATTTGGTTGTAGGACTGAGTGCAGAACATAATCACAGCTGTGCTGGTATGAAGAACAGCAATACGACCACAAGTGGGATATTGCTTTAATACAGGGGTGTCCAATTTTTTTGGAATGATTTAGGTACAAAAAATACCTTGGGGCTGGCTACTTCTTGGATCAAATCGGTATTTTTTTTAAAAAAATAATCCCATACAAATAAGACAAACGCAACTTTTTCGTTGTTCAGTACAAAAAAATAAAAGTATTCCACTTTGCAGCAGTCCTCCTGTCAACTTTTCGCTACCGAACAGGAAATGTAACTGTTTATTGTCTGTTTATGAAAACAGCCTGTATAGTTGATACCTGATGCATGTCTACAAGCTGTGTGATCGTCCTGCAATTATAAGGCGAAAAAAAAAATGCATGGTGATTTTGCTTGATTAACCAATATCATGTGGTTGGCCACATATAAAATATATGTTAAAAGTCAAGCCAAGGACCATTCAAAATTAGTTCAAAGGGCCACAATTGGCCCCCAGGCCAGTGTTTGGACATGCCTGCTTTAATACAACAGATCTACAAAGCGCCATTTATAATTTGGCAGTAAAAAGTGGCAAAAAAATTGTGATTTGTTTCTTCATTTGATGATTAATTATCTCAACCAACACTAATAATTCTGCACTGGCCTGATAGCACCTGGCTGCTTTGTTTTAACGAGGTCTGCGTGTTACCGCCGGGAAGCCACTGTGTTTCATGTACATTTATCTGTACGCTTGTATTTATTTTGCTGACGGTGTAATAAGTCTGTTCATATGATACCGACGAAAACAGCTTCATCATTAGCGACGTCTTCTGATGTCGCGTGAGCTCACCTGGAGATTTGCAGTGAAGTATCCAGACTTCGGTCCTTCCCTTCGTCCTTTTCCGACGACCATTTATTATTTAATCCAAAAGTTTCGTATGGAAATATGTTCCTCTCTGCGGTGTAAAGTCTGTAATCCTTCATGTCGGCTGTTTACCGGTTAACGTAATTAACCGCCCAGGACACCTGAAAAGCGGAGTGATACATGCAGAAGTTAAACGTCCCACTGCTCCTGGTCGGAACTAACTGCTGAGAGATTTAAGATCTGTTTTTAATTAATTAATTAATTAATTTATTTATTGCCAGGTGGCAAATACAAAAATGTAAAAAAAAAAAAAAAAAGAAAGAAAAATAATCACACAAATAGGTAAAAACCACAGATAAAAATAAAATAAAAATTAAAATAAAATAAAAAGTAGGCTATGAGCACACAGACACACAGGCATACACACATAAGGACATACCTAATTAGTCATATAATAAAATTGTTTTGGATTATAAAATAAAACTGGATTTGCATAGATTAATAACTTTGGTTAATTTTATCACACATTTTAAAGTTAGATGTCGTTTTAAGATATATATATGTAGGTCTTACTTTTTGAAATTGGTATCAGGACAATTTATTTTATTTTATTTTTTATGAAATCTGGATTAAAGATGGCTATCTCATCGGTCCTTTGTGTCAGCAAAGAACCTGAGTTTTGGTTAGAGGAGATAAATTGTTGGATTGTTGCATCTGTAGTTGTGGCATCTTTACTTGCAATATTAAACATATTACAATTACCATAATGTTGCTGTTGCAATTTTCTCAGACTATTGAGGCAGCTGCACTTTAACCTGTGCAGGTAACAATCAGGACAAAAACCTGCGTAGCATCTGTTGATCTTATCTATATTTCTGAGATACAAAACAAATATTAAAGACAAACAACACCCATAATTTGCACCAAATAATTTATTAATCCATTATTTTGATACAGGGCGGAGGTGAATATTGATGTACTGTTACATTATTAGTACCACTCAGGATTTACATAAAAATGTCTATTGACAACTGTCATTTTCTGTTCAACAATCAACTGGTCAATCAGAAGACATGTAAGAAGTCGTGTTACATAGTTTGTGGAATGTACAAAAATAATTAAAATACCTCAGTCTAGTTTTCAGCAGCAACTCTGAGCTCTTTACACAGATCCTTCAATCTTCACTTTCTCCTCATGAAGGAATGTTCAGCTCTTCATATTAGGCGTGGTGCAAGATGCAGTTGTAGTTGAGAGTTTTTTAATTAATTTTTTTAAATTATTTTTTAAATTAAGGTTGCTTTAATTGCATGGCAGCATACATTGCAAGGTTTCCAAAGCATGAAAATATAATTTGCACAATTATAATAAACAATACACAGGGGCAGGGAAATAACAGGGTTATGGATAAAAATAAAAGTCATACAGCAGATGACGTCTGATGTCATTCACAAACCGTTAAGTGTGTTGGTGCTGCAGCGCTGAAGCTGCAGAGCTACTTTAAACACAGCAATAAACTTCCTCACATTAATCCATTATAAGAGGGCATCAAAAGGCATTTTGAAGCAAAAACATGCTTACAGGGCCCCTCAGCCACAACTGGGCCCTTAATCATGAATAAAATTTAAATTCTCTTTGGTTTGGGGTCTATTTAGTTTATTTTTGTGTCATAATTTATATATTTTTTATACAATTTCTGATTAAGCACAGCTTCTTTAAAAAAAAAAGTTCTTGTGTGAGTATTTGCACAATAAGATTAACACTGTAAAGAACACATGCTGTTGAGGTTTTATTGATTATTTGACAGGATTTTAACTGTGACAAATTGTAAGCTATTGCAATGTGCAGTTGCATATCAAAACTCACGATCTAAGATGCAAACTGCTGCTCTTCCAATTTACATTGGAGTCTGTGTTTCTGAAGAAAGACTGATATTTGAACTCGACACCCAAACAAATACAACTCTCCAGAAGCTCCATTTTACTGTCCAGCCCTCCCCACTGCCATCCTCTGTCCTCATCCATTAGAGTATAGGTTTTGTTTGTTTTTAGGTTTTGATTTTTAAGGTTTTGTTCGTTTACCAGAAAA
Organism: Plectropomus leopardus; assembly: GCF_008729295.1. Classification (NCBI taxonomy): domain Eukaryota; kingdom Metazoa; phylum Chordata; class Actinopteri; order Perciformes; family Serranidae; genus Plectropomus; species Plectropomus leopardus. The sequence continues at coordinate 4,621,694 of NC_056480.1, read as the reverse complement.
TTCTGAGCACCAAACACTTAAATTCATGCATCTAGTGATTTTTGTACGTACCAATTTGCACCTTTTCTGCCTCAATGAGAAATATCTTTAATTTTGTCAAAATAAAAGTCTTCTGCTACTTATGTTTTATTGGGAAAGACAAATGCAAATGTTCTAAATACCATCAGAAATCTACACCTGTGCATCCATGGCCTTCTCCGTGTCCTGTGCATGAGAACAAACATGTTGCTGAATGACGGCAACAGTATTGTGTAGCTCTGTCCGAGTCCCTTAGTTTGATTCCCAATTACAGATGCGTATTTTCAGCACAAACACGGAAGGGACGGCTAGTTGATCATGAGGAGATATTGGATTAATCTGGAAAACAAGTGTACTAAATTAGAATCACTGAACGCACCTTTAAATCTGCACCTTTCTGTGGCAGTTTTCATGACACACGAGGGTTAAATCTGACTAAAGCGGTTGACTGAGCACCACAAACTCTACCATGCGGACTGTTACTGACTAAAGAAAAAACCTTCTGACAGCCGTCTTCACTTTTGGGTTAAGTATTTATTATTCTGTCACCCATTTCTTAAACTGGTAAAACTGGTTTCCTAAGAGTTCACATATTTCTGACTGAGCCTTCTGTGTGAGAATGCAAAACACCCTGTCTCTTTATGTGTGTGCTGAGGAATATAAACATACAAATAAATGTGCTCGTCTTCTTCACCTACATTCACTCTCCATGAAAGACATACACTGCAAAAAAATGTTAATGCAACACATTTGTTTTTTTCCCCTTTTTTTCCGAGTTAAACACTTTTTTATGCACTCAAAAGAGTTAAATGTAAATGTTAAAATCTGTGTTAGTGAGCACTTAAGTTCATCCCTCCACCTGAGGGGTGTGGCCTCTCAATTGTGACCATCCCAAGGCACACCTGTGTGTAATGAAGCTGTCAAAATCAGTATCTTTATGTGCCACACTTGTCAGGTGGATGGATTATCTTGGAAAATGAGAAGTGTTCACCAAAATTTGACAAAAATATACGTAATGAGTGCATTAAAGAAGTCTTTGATCTTTAACTTTAACCTGTGAAAAATGGGAGCAAAAACAGAAGTGTTGCATTTAAATTTTAAGTCAGCATATATGCATGTTTAAGCACTTTAGAGTTTTGTCACACTTCATGTGTTTAACTCCACACCTTAAGAAAAGCATTAAATCACCACGAAATACGTCTCTCACACATTCTGCTTTTACAACCGCCCAGTGTTTTCTCTGCAGCTGTTCAGCGGAGGAGTAAACAGGAAAAAAATGTGAAACCAACATTACCTACAAACACAGCTGTAGCAGATCACACAGGAAACACTGGAGGTCACACTTCACAGATCACTGATCACGTGCAAAAGCCAACGGTCCTTTCATTTAGCTCCAAACCTGCGTATAAAAATATCCAAACTCAGCCTTCACAGAAGGTAAAACACTCAGATCCTTTATCTCTTTGCTCTACATAACTGGAAATGTAAAAACATCTCTGAAGGCATATAAGATGTTAAAGAGGTCATGTGTCATATTTCCACCACTAACTGTCCTGTGCTGTAGCTACACCGGCACACTGAAAAACGATTTGGTTAAAGCATGTCGAACAAATAACACAGCTACATATCTTCATAAACACATGCTCGTCACATTGCTGCAGGTTTACATTAAACTCTATAAATCACAGTACCGACTGTGGCCAAAAGGGAGCGTACCACTTTAAGAGTGAATATTATTTTGTAACAAATTATAAATAATATTCTTACATTTTAAGGATGAGTTCTGTATTCTTCAATCAGGGCCCCGGGCTGCGACGTTTTTGAGGCATGTTCACATTGTCAGTTGTGTATATATCATGGTATCATAGATAATTGTGTACAGTATAAATGTATAAATATGTCTATTAAAACTGCTTCTTTTTTGCCACTGATGGATTAGATTCTATGTCTGATAACATTATGGAAAGGATCCAAGATAGATATTTTATTAAAGTGTAGGATTTTTTTTTTTTTTTTGACAAGAAACAGCCCTGAAAACGCTATCGCCAAACTCAGACTGCTGACTCCACCAGACTCTACTGAAACAATCAATCATTTTTATCGTTGTAAAACGCACTTCATTAAAACCAAAAATAAAAAACAATCAAAAAAATCACAAAAAACATCTTGGTTTGTCTTTCTACTTTCCCAAAACATCACCAACCCTGGTTTAGTTTAAATAAATCCTAAATTCACCCATTTATAGTATATGAGAAAACATGCTGGCTCTGTTCATGCTAAAAGTATAATGTATTTAAATGGAGTCTGGTGGGTTTGGCAAAGGCAATTTTGGAGCTCTTTCTGGTGAAACAAAAAGAATCTTACTCATTAACAAAATGTTTATCTCTGTAGATATCTTAACATCATGTTTTCCACACTGTTAGTGGCAAAAACAAACACTTTTCATTGAAATTAAAATTAAAAATTAAAATTTAAAATTTAAAACATTGTTAAAAACTAATAGGACTAACTAACAAAAGTATTTATGCAATATTGCAGGATCTGGTGTCCTGATGCATTTCCTTATGGAGAGTCTGCAGCCTGCTAAATGTAAATACGTTTCCGAATTTCTGAATTATTTCGAGCAGCTCTGCGAGGTGATTCGACAATAAAAAAACAAACAAGGTGAAGACTGTGTGTAACTTTCTATATAAGGACACATCCGAATGTAATAATGTGGCCACATACAGAAAAAGAAAAGGTGTGTTATGTTAACATTGTCTTCCCTATTTTTTTTGTTTGTTTCATCAGAGACAATCATCTTATGTATCTTTGAGCATCAGAACTGTTGCCATGGTTACCTCCAGTTTAATGCATCCTTGTGCACTAATGTCCCAACACAAGGTACTAATGGACTCCATGTTATTAATATACTTTACAACACAACGTTGTTGTTTATATGTATATACATTTGTTTTAATTTTACACTGTAAGATTAGATTATTAATAAAAAACAGAAACTGGAAGTGTTGAGGAAGTGAAAGTGCTGGTAAGGCACCTAAACCTGTTTGGCAGAAATATTGAACGACACATACAACCTCCTTTACAAACAAAACCAACTCAATTATTTAATTAAAAAACAAAAGCTGAACGTATCTGTACCGTAGTGTAATACCTCTGTCAGCGTGTCCTATCCGTAGTGTTACCAGTACATGTCCAGTAAGGTCCCAGTATAGATACAGCACAGAACTAATAGTGTATTTTAACCACAGCAAGGCCCAGAGGAGAACATGGTTTTTGTGTACAGTGGAGAACTGAGAAAAAAAACTTTGAGGTTACATTTCTGTGAGGTTCAAAGTATTCAAATGACCTGTGTTTTAATTAGACATCTTGAGAACAACTTTTTTTCTGTGAGCGAGCAATGACGAAGTCCTGAGATCCTAAAAGTAACTAACATGATCTGCATTTCAGCCTTGCTCCAAATATTCACTCAGAAGGTGTTACATTTACATCTATGGAGGCTCTAAAGCAACGTAAGGTGAGATTTTTAAAAAACCTTTTGTGCACAAGATAATTCACTATGAGATCGATGTGTCTCTAATGACTTCAGATGCACACAGTCACCATATAACGGACAAACTCAGCTAATCAAGTTTCGTTTTCCACGGTGCCCCTAAAGTCCTGTAAGATGATCATTTTTTATCTTGTGCACACATATAGACTGTATAAATAATGGACATAGAGAGCACAACGTCACATGTGGACTCTTCAAGCCTCGAAGTTGCATTTCAAACATCAACATTTTGGGGTTTGTTTTGGAGCAGAAGGGACCGTGTTATTGTGGTGATGCCTCGCACACAGCCTGTCACTCCCACATTAATTATGTGTAACTTTGGGCCTTAATAAAGTGCAAACGGGTGAGTTCTATAAAAATTCAACCACGTACGGTTGTCATGAATATTAAATTTGGTTACAGAGACCAAACTTTTTTTTTTGTACCAGGTTGTGTATAAAGTTGTGCATTTCAACATGAGGGTTTATGGGAATTTGCCCTGTTTTGGCGCCAGCCTCAGTTAGCAATTAGGAGAACTTCGGTTTTTGGCACTTCTGAATTAGCTTCACTTTTTCATCTCTGCTTGTGCACACAAAATAAAAAATTTAAATGATCAAGCTTTTCAGACTTTAGGAGCCGCAGTACCAATCAGCTGTTTTACCACAAAATGTTTCGTATTTTCACCTTTTTTTTTAGGTAACAGAATATCACAATTGTCACTAAATATCTTTTGCAATAATTACCACTGTTACTCAAAGTTTAGAAAACAAAAAGTTCAGGATGTTTGAGTCCAGTATTTAATTTTTTTTCTTGGACTTAAAAGTTTTCTTCAGGTGGTTCCAAAAAAAAAAAAAAAAAAAAAAATCAAAACATTGCTGACTTTTACTCTGAAATCTGTTTCCATTGATCTGGACTTCTCAGAAAACTTGTATCTAAACCAAACAAATCTTTAGCTTATGTTTCAAACTAGTGCTGTCTTCAGAACAGAGCACCTGGACTATTATCACGTTCACATCCAGGACCAAAACAGGAACAGGCGAGACCAAAACCAAAACAAGTCAATAACAAAAACATGTATAACCCTCCGAGAGGTCGCCTACACGACTCCACGATGCTTAAATGAGAAGGAAAATCCAACAGTGGGGAAAAAAAAAGAAATCCAAAGACAAAGTCAAATAATTGAAATGTGTCCCCCTGTAATAACAAAAAGTCGTAATTAAAAAGGAATTTAAAAAAAATAGATGTGACTTCTTTATGTGCATAAGAGTTACTGCAAAAATGAGGTTATCTTTTCATTTGGGTCCAAAACTTCTATTCTGTCAACCCTTCAGAGGAGGTACGCTTGTAAAGTCACTATACACTGTATAGCTTAGATAAGACCATCTACCGTTGCTAGATTTTTATACTCTTCTCTGAACTATCGAAGAGACGCGCTGCAGGCTAAGATGATTTTTCGGGTGTAGAACACTTTCAAATACAACTGGTTAACTCCTCCCAAAACAAACGGCAGCAAACCGACGCATCGGTATCACAAGTTAGAATTTGTTCCAGGTCTGATGAGTAAACAACATATGTTTCTATATATTTACAGTAATAATATACTTCTCAAAGCACTGTGAACGACAAGGAAGTGAAAGCAGGTAACAGCAGCAAAACTGAAAGCAACGGGGGCTTCTACTGCCGAGCAGATCAGTCGCCTCCTGCTTTTAAAGGTCCAGAGAGGAAGTTCTGAGCTTATCACTGACAGGTAGTGTTTGTGTTAGTTATCGGCTGTATCGGAAAAAGAGATTTAATCTTTAGCTACTTCAACGAGACGCACTTGTTCCTGCCTGTACAAACGTCTGGGATCAATCGGAGATCCCTTGTGGTGAGGATAAATGATTGTGCCTTTCACTGTAATCCAGCTTCCGCTTCAAGCAGAGCAGCACCGTATTTATCACCTAAAACGACGTGGCAGTGCTGACAGTGAGTCCGTCACACGGGACACTGAGGACAAGATGCACCGCTGCTGCTGTGACGGTTAAAAAAAAACACAAATCTGCAACTTTAGCTTCTTCTTTTCTTACTTGGATCATGTGTTTTTGTTTTGCAGATTTGCGTTTTTCTTAATATGACAGCGATACTTTATAATACAATACTGCAGAAAATCACAGCAATTTAGAACAGCCATTTTTTTACTCTACTGATACTATTATGTTGCCACAGAAAGTAACAGTTTGTTAGTGAAGCGCTGTCTCTTCGTTTTTGGTTTCCTCTCGACACGCAAAGCTTTCTTCCACAAAACCAAACTTTTTTTTTTTATAACATCTGGGATATTTTAAACAATAGCTTACTCACTGAGACAAAATTTATAATGAGGCCACATTTCGGAGGCAAGTTTCCAAAAGTCTTTGCGGTGCGGTGATAATTTAAGATGGCACCAATTCGACCACAAGTCTGTTTCAGAAACTTCACGGCACAACAGTCGACTGGAACCTCAATGTCCCATTTTTCTATAAACACTTAGAGCTTCTTTAGGTTGTGTGTCCAACGGGAGCCTCGCCTTTTTTCATCTCGACAAAGAACAAACTTCCTGCTTGAAATTGTTGGCAGTTAAAAGTGTTTCAGAAAAGCTTCTTTAAAGTTTTCTAAATTGTAAAAACAGCAGCAGGAACAAGAAGCATGACTCAGAAAGAGGCGCCCGCTGGACATCACGCACACACTTCTGGTTTAAGTCACACTGCTGTCATTGGCACTGACTTCACACACGTCTTCATCACACACACTTCTACCCAACCCGAGACCGGCAAACATCCCTGATCCCTGACCGGGACTCTGGGAGACGACCCCCAGGAGCGCCCCTGAGGCGGCCATGCTGTTGCTCAGAGCAGCACCGCTGCTGTTACTGCTGCTACTTCCTGTTCCTGAGACGCCGGAGTGCTGCGGCGACAGAACAGCGCCGGAGAGGTGTGGAGAAGAAACAGACACTCCTCCTCTCCCTCCTCCACCTAAAATACCGCCCTGTCCTCCCTCACCCGCAGACAGGAGGAGGTGAGGGGAGGAAATCAAATCTGGCCCATCCTCACCCCCACCTCCTCCTCTTCTCCCTCCCTCGCCGCTGCTCCCACCCTCGCCGCTCTCTCCCAGCCCGCTGCGCCTCTCGCAGTGCGAGCGGTGCCTCATGAAGCTGTCGCGCCACATGAACTTCTTGCCGCAGCCGAGGCAGTCGTACGGCTTGAGGCCCGTGTGCGTCTTCATGTGCTCCGTGAGGTGATGCTTCATCTTGAACTTCTTGGCGCAGACGGGGCAGTGGAAGGGCCTCAGGTCCAGGTGCATGTTGATGTGGCGGTCCCTCATGCTCTTGTGGGTGAAGGTCTTACCACAGTGGCACATAAACACTTTCCCCGAACCCCCGGAGCTGCTGTTGCCGCCACCACTCCCACTTACCCCTCCGATCCCCCCGCTGTCCATGCTGTCAACTCCCAAACCGCCCTGCACCGACAGGTGGACCGCACCGTGCTCCAGACTGGGACCTTTGAAGGAGGTGCCTCCGATCATACCGCCTGCCATCCCCAGGGGAGGGGCGGCCGCGTCCAGCGAGAGTCCGGAGGCCTGGCTGTACAGGAGGATCTGGTTCCCCTGCATGTCCAGCGGGAAGAGCTGGGCCCGTGCCGAGGCAGCAGACTGAACCTGGCCCAGCAGCGCCGACACGGCACGGTTCGCGCTCTGGCTCTGACCTGCTGCACTGTCATGAAGGTGCTGAGCTAAAGTCTGGTCCATCAAACTGCCTTCAAACTTGAGGTAGTCTTCTGAAGACTGGCAGTAGTCCACCTGGAGGCAGACGAAGAGAAAGGGTTTTGAATCTGCGATAAATGCAAAGTGCTGGGATTTTTCTGCATCAGGAATATTTGCAAAATTCCAAACTAGTGACTTTGAAATGCTTTTCAGGGATTTTGCAGAGATTTCCCTGCAGAGTCCTCAGCACCTGCATGTGGGAAAGCTAATGTGCAGTGCAATCTCATATGCAGCATGAATTTAGAAAATTACCAAGTTTGAAAAATATCTATTTTGTACATCACACAGGTTCAGATGGCTGGATTTTTGTTTCATCCAAAGACTGTATATAAAGATGAACGACATGGCAGCTTCCCAAAAGTGAAGCCAAAACAGCTCAGTCACCCCCTGGTAGCTTCCTGCAGTATAGATCATTAATCTCGCCCCCTCAGTATTACTGGAAGGGACATGGACTTAACTAAAAACTCATACATACATGCACATGCCAAATAACGTTTTCCCAAAGATCATTTCTGTCATTTAAAGTAGTTGTTATCACCTTGTTGTGGGTTCAAGAGTTTGCTTTTCTTTTTCAGTTGAGAAGCAATATAGGGTTTTTTTTTGTAGTGTTTGTTGATTGATTGATTCAGGTCCATCTCTTGAAATTTAAGTGCACAGTATTAAAATTCTCTATATTGTGTATAAATATGCATTGTGACTTCCCTCTAAAGGCTGAAATTTGGCTACTGCAATTGAATTTTGCTGTTGGCTTATTTTGCTGGCAGGAGCTGCTTTCATCATTGACAAAGCTCCGTCTTCGCCCTCTCAGACTACTTTGTGTGTGTCCAGGGGCAGGAAGGTGCTGTGGATCGAGAGGTGGCACGACTGGCTGACTGGGAGTGTCGCTCCCAGCCCTGCCCATTTTCTTTCATTTTCCAATGAGGAGCCAAAAGTAGCAGCAGTTTGGTTTTAATTAGTTATTTGAAGCTTGGAAAAGAGGATGCAATGTTATGATTGACAGCTGTCTGTGCCAATCAGTGTGTTTGCAATCAATGGCGTTGATTGTGATTGGTCGGATGGGTGTATGGGTGGGAATTCAATACTGTAAAGATTGCTACAGTGCAGAGTCTGGCTCCAAATCACGTCACCAGCTCAATATCACAGCTAAACATGGAACATTTTGGCTTCTTTTTTGTACAGTGGGAGAATTTGGAGATACATTACCTATATTTATACACAGTCATTGGTTTCACCTGAATATTTTACACCTTAGGCGCCTCCTGGTGGTGGGGGTCGCTAACAAACACTTTGCACCAGTTTTCACTAGGTCTCTCATTTTTTTCAACAAAACAAAAACTTTTAAAATACTTTGAAAGATGCTAAAATCACATGAAAAATCTACACATTGTGTCTTTTTAAAGTTTGTTTCAGCTCACCTGTGAGTCCATGTCGTTCTCAGCTCTGCTTCCCAGATCGGCTGACAGGCTCCTAACGTTGGAAATGTTGAAGTCGCTTCTCTCCCTCTCTCTGGCCAGCTCCATCTCCCTCTCATCCTCGTCCTCCTCGTCTTCGCCTCCTTCCTCCCCGGACACCACGATGAGGTCGTCGTCCTCCATGCGTTCGGTTTTCACCACCACCCACTGTTTTCGGGGCATGATGCTGGGCTGGCTGTAGGTCGGACGCTTCTGCAGCGGCAACGCCGAGACCTCCCCATCCTTTCAATAGAGACATGTCAGGTTATAATACAGTTAATGTGGGATACCAACATCTTAATTAAAGCTTAGTGAGATGAAAACTGTTTTTTTATGTTTGTTTCTTTTTTTTTTTTTTTTAAATAAACGCCTCTGACTTAAATTTGAAGATACACTGGTGTCGGCTGCTCACACTGACGGACCCTCACCTGATAGGAAGACACGCCAAAACTGTCGCTGACGCCCACTTCCTGCTCTGACACCGAACTCATTTTCTTCCTCCTCCCGCTGCCTCTTCCTCTCTTCCTTTGGTGGTACAGTACTTCCTCCTCTTCCTCCTCTCCCTCCTCCTCCTCTTCCTCAATAAGGAAGGCTTCCTCTCCTCCTGATGGGGTGCAGTAACTGGGGGTGTTGCTGGCCCCGCCTCCGTCCGCTGAGGCCCCAGCTGCGGCTGCACCGCTCCCTCCGAAGCTGCTCCCGTCCCTGGGGCTGAAGTAGTTGGTGCTGCTGGGAGACTGGCTCTCACTCACTGACGGCCGGCTGGGAGGTTGGGAGGCCGGCTGCGGCTCGTTGGACCCTGCAACCTGGGCCTGACCACCACTCACACCCCCATCACTGCCAGCTCCATTACCACCGCCTGCAACGCCGTCACCATTGCTGCTGCTGCACCCGAGGTTAGCTGACCCTCCACCTCCTCTGACGCTGGCTGCTTCCTGCACAGCACCTCCTCCGCTGCTCCCTCCTCCCGCAGCAGCCCGGCCCTCCTTCAGCAGCTCGGTGCATTTGTCCACGATGTGCCACATCTGCAGGACGCTGCCCACCGTGAGGTAGTTGACGATGTCCTCGCGCAGCATCCGGAGCTGACCGGTGTAGGCGCAGCTCAGCACGCTCTCAAACGCCAGCGGGTCCATGACTGCCGGGATGGAGACTGTAGACATGTTCTTCAGTAGTACCTGGAGGAGGACAATATGGAACAGGAAAACATTGGTTACTTGGTGGAAACTTACTGATCACAATCCAAATCCCCCTTAATATTACCATTTTTGATGATAACTCTGTTTTCCAGTTAAAGGGGTATTTCACTTCTGAAAAGACGGTTATTTTGTAAAACAAGGACATCTATGCAGTATAAAGATGCAAATACTTTTGAATCTGGTGCTACATAACCAGAGAAAACGAAGAAAACAGACTGTGGCATTTGCTTTTGCTCAAGAGGTAGAAAACCTTCAACTACCAGAATAAATGGGCCTTAAAATGCTGCTACCAGTAGGTGACGTAAAGCGAGGTGCCCTTCTAAAAACAATATCGTGGCTTTCTGTTAATAAACAATCTCGAACTACAGTAAATCCATGGAAACCTGGAGCGACATCACTTTTCATGTGCTGCTTTCAGATGCTTTTCATAAGTATTTGCACCTGTGAACTCTGAAAATAAGTGTGTTTTTCTTTCAAAAAAGCAAAGAGCAACTTGGTGAGCCGTGTTTCACAAACTGCAAAAAATTTGTAGATTTAGAAAAATATGTTTAAAAAGCGAAGGAAAACTGTCAAAGGAAAAAAAATTAGGTGAGAACTATATTTACAACGTTACAAAAAAAAGTTGATTATTTTTGGGGCTTTTTTCCTTTTTTAATAGGATAGCTTAAGCATTAAGGAGGGACAGAGAGAGGATGACAAGCAGCAAACAGCCAAGGTTGGAATCGAACCTGTGGCTCCTGCAGCGAGGACGTAGCCTCTGAACATCGGACGCCCGCTTTTCCAGATGAGCTACTGGGCACCTCAGAATTATTAGAATTTTTAAGCATTTTTTTCTGGTTCATTTCCTTTTTTTTTAAAAAAAACTTTCTTATTCCTTTTTATTGAGTATTTATATTTACTAATTTCCAGGTATTTTTCTTGTACGTTTTTTTTTTTTTTCTAATTTCTTGCTGGTTTTTTGGCCATTTTTTCTGTAATTTCTCCTTGCCTTTTTTTCATGTTTTTGAAAGATATCAAGCCAATTTGCTCAAGTTTCAAAGGGTTAAATGGCAAAATAAAATATGTTCCTGAAAACATTTCAGGCAAGAAGTTCCAGAATCGTGGTCGCACAAACTCTCTGCATTGTTATGGTAAAAAGCTGGTTGAAAATTGGAAAATTACCTCTTTAACTGGAGTCTGATATAACCCAGTTAAGTGTCAGTAAAACTGATCTCTGGCAGATGAGTGCGCCTTTTTGGAAACAAAATACTTTAAGCTTAAAGACGAGCAGAAAGACACAATTCAAGTATCTGTGTGAAGCGGCGGTCACGCTGCAGGCTTTTTATTCTTTATTCTTTTCTGCCATGCTCATCATTTTAGTGTTTTACAAATTTTCTTTCCAAGAAATAATCAGAAGCAGAAGCGTTAAAACCACACAGATTTTGTGTCTGACACATCCAAAACGTGTGTCTTGCTGCAGTGAAACACTGGTGACCATAATCGACTTCTGAATGCTTTGTTTTCAACACATTTCGGTTGAATTACACACTGAGTGTTGACTGAATCGTGTCATATCCACAAAGACTAATCAAGCCAGCTATTTCCCAATGAATTCATTGTCAGATCTATTATTGTGCCTCGACAGCGTCTACAAAATTTCATATTAGTGCTTAAATACAAGATTTATGTGTAGATTTTTATGATCAGAAAACATCAGCTCCCTGTCATTAACAAGTCGGCTTGTTTCCTCGCTGTGGTGCGACAGCGAAACACTCTCACCTGGTCATGGAAGTAGGGGGAGGAGGCAGCCAGGACGCAGCGGTGGGCTTTGAACACTTGTCCCTGGACGTGGATGGAGAGGTCACAGAGCCGGCCGTCTTCTCGCTGCCGGTTCAGGCTGTCCAGCACCGAGGCCTGAGCGCTGGGGAAGCACACCTGCACCACCGGGCCAGATGTGTCGCTGGGAGCCGAGCTGCTGCTGCTGCTTCCCACTTCCATGGGCAGGGACTGCATCTACGGGGGGAGAACAACAGTCATGACTCCCAGCTGTGGCAAAATGCTTCCATAAAGGTTTTCTGCGGCTGAATCTGTCCGGTAGAGATTAACGTGATGTGAGATATTGAGCCTGATGCAGCAACATTCCCTTAAATGTTTTCTCTTTTTTCTGGTAGGTCAGTACATATCTCCTTCCCTGCAAAAAATGATGTTAGTCCAAAAGAAATTTCTCAGATTGGCAACTGCATCAAATTGCTGGGAATCGTCGGCTTCACTGCATCCATTTTGATACAAATGTTTTTATGTATATTGTTTCAAAACACAGCTTTCCAGATGTATTTCAGATTTGTTTTTTTTAACAAACTCTGATATTCATTCATATCAAACAAGACAAGCAGAGAAATATCTTCCCTGTTACTGCACAACTCTCAGATAATATGCTCTGAAATACAGACGACCATTACTGTGAAATACCAGCCCACTTTATTCACTTGTTCATTATTATTTTCATTTAAGTCGAACATAAAAAACATCTGTGCTGTAGTATTAGCTTTGGTGGTGTGTTATGTGTCTGTTCAGTTTATGATTATTAGAACTACTTGTTTTGTTTGTTTTGTTGTCATGTTAGGGAGAAAATAACTGTTTGGGTTTCTTGCTGTGTTTAACATTATCTACTTGTTTTTATCACATCTTTTGTGCTACTAAATAAATAAATAAGATACCCAAATATGGCACATCGCCATATCTGTTTTTTTTAAGGAAAAATCAATCTGAGAACGTTTTTACTTAGTATGTAATTTGTAGTGGTATATAGGTTAAATTATGTGTTTAGGGTGTTTTAAAAAATCCATAAATACTTTAAGCTATATGTGTACTCTCAGTTTATTAGACTTATCTAAAACTAATGCAAACTAATATAATGGCTCTGCAATAAATTCTTCTTTAATTAACAATAAAATGATCACTTTTTATGTTTTGGACTGGTGTTGATCACTGCAGCAGCTGACGATTATGCAATTAGCATTTACTCAGTTAATTGTGGTCTCTAACAAATACTCAATAAGTTGTTTATTCAGTCGAAGATGACGCCTTATAAAGTCTTGTTTTATGGATCAAGACTCTAAAACTCAAAGATATTTTCGTTTACAATGATGTAGAGCCCAGAAACGCTGTTATCAGAGAATTCGCGTGTTCTCCCCTTAAAAAAATACTCTAAACTAATCAATAACTGATCATTAAAACAGCTGCTGATTATTATTTTGTCAAGCCACAGATTGGTTAATCAGCAAATTGTTGCACCTGTAGTTTCTGATCATGTTGGAGGCTGTGTTTTAATATATTTACTTTGGGGTGGGGAAAATATTACAAACTCTGCTATGGATATATAATGCAAAAAAAAAAAGAAGAATATGAACAGAAGCACAAACGGCAGCTTCTGAAATGACTTTAAAGTTGAATCAGCACCTTTTACAAGTGATCTGGCAGTTTTTTTTTTTTTTTTTGCAGAGCTGTTTAATTACAGCGTGTTAGTGTCAGCTGGCATCCACTGAATATTGAATTGAATATTGTCAACAAAGACAAATTACATTCAGCACGTTACGAGCAAACGTAAAGCTGTCAATCTGATCTCAGCACTCAAAAAATGAACATTTACCAGTTAATTTGACTATTCAAACTGCCCAAATTTGGCTTATTAAAAGCAACTCAAGGTTATTTCTCAACATGACGTGAAAGAACTAATAGATTATTATTGCCATTATGTTAATCCTCTATCACACAGTATGTAGCATGAATGAAAGCAAAGGCAACAGTGGCCAATCGAGGAAGCAGTTAACGTGATTGGCTGTGCTGTTATTCAGAAAAAAAACTTAATTTACCCAGAATACAGTGCGAATTAGAGCTACTCGAGACAGGCGAGAAAAAGACGGCCCTGTGCAGCTGTCAACCTTAAGTGTCTATTTGAAGTGTCTTTGTTAGATCTCAGTCTCAGTGTGTCTTTGTGCGCTTAGCTCCTGCTGCACAAAGACACGTCACGTCACAAACTGCTCGTGAGGTACATTTGGAGCTTTGTGGAGGATTGTAACTAAAAATATAGAACAAAAATTTAAAAGCAATACTTTTGCTCCCATTTTCCACCACTTAAAGATTCAAAAAACTCTTTATGCACACAAAAGACGTCGTTCCCTCAAACTCTGTAACATCTGTGGCATTGTCTTGTGATCGAACGGCACATTTTAGAGCTGCGTTCCCGAGGCACACTTGTGTGTAATGATCCTGTTTAATCAGCATTTTGATGTGCCACACCTGTCAGGTGGAGGGATTATCTCCGAAAAGCAGAAGTGTTAATTAATGGGGATTTGAACAAATTTGTGACCAAAATTTCAAAGAAATATATGCATTCAGCGCATAAAAACTCTCAGATCTGTGAAATGGAAGCAAAAACAGTGTTGCATTTAACATTTTGTTTTGTGTACATTTACTCAAGTATTTGTACTTGAGTATTTACATTTTCTGCTACTTTATGCTTTCATAGCGCAGGAAAATATTGTACTTTTCACTCCACCACATTTATCTGGAAGTTTGAGTTATTTTGCAGATTTAGAATGATAATAAAAATATTACCAAAAAATAAACTGTGATATATTCACAGAGGCGAAGCTTCCCAGCAATACATAAAGCAGTTAAATATACCTGCAGCAGCATTAAGTGATGAACATATCAATGCATCAATAATTAGAATCCAATAATATATATTAGTCGATATTTAGTCTTAAGTTGGGTCATTGAGTACATTTATTTTTTTTACTTTAAATGTATTTTGTTGCTAAAGAACTGGTATCTTATATGAGGGGACGAGGTGGTACAAAAAGGGACAGACATGTCAAATATATTTTTTAGCACTGATGATGGTCTTATGTTTTTTTTTTTATTTTGGCTTAGGGGAGGGCATACAACTTTGTATGCTTTTTTTTTTTTAATAGAAAACACGTTTACTTCTTCTTTTTTTAAGTGCAATACAACACAATTTATCATAGCCAGAAACTACAAAAACAGAAATTATCGTTTGATTTTCAATTTTCTAATGTCACTGGGACAATGTGCGATGAGCGCTTTCTTCAGAATAAAAAAAAAAAAAAAAAAAAAATATTGCGCTTAACATTTTGATATTTCATCAAAATCACTTTATTCTACATGTCTCATTTAAACTATTACCAAAAAAATAAATACTTTGCTTACATGACAAGAAGCCAAGAAGTTTTTTCTCATCTGGACTTTTTTAAAAATCTAACAACTACATTTTCCCACAGACTTTGAATGGCTCAAGAAAACATATTTCAATAAAACAAAATCTAAAAACAAAACAAAAAAGTCACATCCCAGCCAACTCCCTCCTCTGATAAATACAGAAAAGTCCCTAATAGTTTTGTTTGTTTTTGTTTAATTGAGTAATATTTTGAACATTAGATTTTCACTTATGACCATATTTTTGCACTGCAACATTGCTACTTTAATTTTATAGCAGTCAAATTACTGACAATATGTCTAACTTTTACTAAAGTAGGGTTATTGTTTTAAAACCCTTTAAAACTTGGAACTTTTTCTTGTGCTTCTCTTAAACGCCTCCTTTAAAACCTCTGAATTCAAAAACATGGGGGGGAAAAGGCAGTTAGCAAACAGGGTTAAGAAATATTCCATAAAACTATATTTATAATTATCTTAATACATATTATAAAGAATGCCAAATAATTAATATAATTATTTTTCTTATTTATACTTAATTATATTTATTTAATAAAAAGACTTTTTTTTCGACTGTCTTCTATGTTTTTCTTATTTATTTTTTAATAATTTTCAGGATAATTTATTGTACTTTTTACTTATTTCTTACTCATTTTTGGAGTCATTTCTTCTTGTGTTATAACTAAGATATTTGAGCACTATTTCTGGTTTGTGAGCATTTTTGTGTGTCATGCAAAAAATGTGTGTCATATCAGACTGTCCCTAACAAATTTGATTGCACTTTTGACAGCATTATGATAGTTATAAAAGGCTCAGATCAACAGTGTCATTTTGCACTTTACAGAGAAGAAAAAAAGCATCACGTAATGAATTCATAAACAGAAAATGCCCTCATCACATACACACAGCAGCACTTACTGCTGCTGCTATCAGTGCACGAGAAAATCAACAGCTGGACTGCAAACACACTTTGAGTTGACAAAAGCAAATGTGTTGATTGTAAAAGATGAAGCAGGCGTTGTGGTGGGGATGTGTCTCTGCTGCTGGTCTGCTGCTGACAGACAGCAGACCAGCAGCAGACCAGCAGCAGAGAAACAAGCCGTCAGAGCTCCAGACTCATCATACCGCCACAGATGTGACGTTAGCCTGCTAGCTAGCTCCGACGGCGGGCTCCGAAAAAGCGACGAGCCGCTGCGGACATTAAACTCACCGTTGTTAGTTGACACTGCAGCCTTCGGGAGCACCGTCTCTGTCCGAGCTGACGGCTGTGTGTCCTGCCAGTTTACCCAGGCCCTGAAGTTTGGGGACCATTTTTTGGAAATGTTCTCCCCGTCTGGTCCCTTCTGCAGCGGCAGACAGCGACGCGTCGCCTTTAAAAGGATTCCAGACAGACGAGCCAGACTTTGGCCGACAGAAAATACCCAACATAAACAATGGCATAAACACAGTTAAATACTGCAGTGACGTTTAAATGTTTATAATAGGTAAATTAAAAAAAAAACTGTTTAAAATAGTAAGACAAAAATGTTCTTGTTATTTTCTTAATTTTTTTGGATTTTTTTAAATTTTTATTTTTATCAAATATACACATATATAATATATGATGGGTAATACCCAACATCAAATTTGCATCGTTTTCGTGATAGTAGAAAAAACGTGAATTTATTGAGCACAGACTGTAGATTTTCAAAGATGAAAGATGATTTGTGGGAAATAACAAAATTTAAAAAAATCAAAAAGTCAAAACAAAAAAAAACCAAAACAACATTGTCATCACTAAACAGGTTTACATAATAATGCATATGTATGACAAGATATGATGACAATAAAAGTATTTTAATTGCAAATATAAATATCGTGTATGTATATATATAAATATAAGTATATATATATATATATATATATATATATATATATATATATATATATATATATATATATATATATACATAAATTGAATAATACTTATGTATGTGTATGTATGTGTTATATATACATAATATATATATACACATATATATATATATATATATAATATATATATATTATATTCACCATATATATTTCTTATGTATATATATATAAATATAATTAATGTAATTTTCAATATGTATCTTATGTATAAATAAAACAACAATAAATGTAATTTCAGAAGTTTGTCAATGTTGATGCCATTAGCTTCGCTGCACTACCTTTACCATAAAAGGCAAAACCCACGATTTTGTAGAGCATGTTTTTAGAAAAATATATTTTAAATTTTAAAGTTACATAAATCTGTTCAGTAAGACTTCTGAAATAATAACATGTCAAATGAGTGTGCCTACCTTTGAAAATCCCACCACACACAGCCCTCATGTCTGAAGTCTCACTTTTTTGTAGAAAACAAACTAAAAAGACTTAAAAGACACAGTGACATCCAGTGGATTTGTTTTAGCATTACATAGCTAAACCAAATGGTAGCGATGGCTTAATCAGGTTGAGTTAAATTCGACACATTTTCATGACAATACAGAGATTTAAAATGTGCTCTACCAAACAGAGCAAAGTTCTGATTTCATGTGATATTTATATATAAAAATTTATGAAACACTGTAAAAAAAACCAACAAAACAAAACTCTAGACCTAAAAAGATGATTATGATGGTTATTATCAAAGTGCATTAGTGTTTTTCAGGGAATACATTTGAACTTGTCACAGCAGAAAAAGCACAGGTGTAAACAACATTAACGACGGCTGAATTCCATTTAGCTGATTTGATTTGAGGCACCTGGTATCGTGCATGGAGCACTCTCACTGTAAAAATCACAGCCCTCATTAGTGTTATAAGTAACACCTGTGCTTTTGCTACTGTGGCTCATCAAAATGTTTGCTGTCAAAAAAGGGTGTTTTGACATGGACAGTAGACCAGGCAAACTAAAAAAAAGAGAAAAACTGGTTTAATATGGAAAAGTTATCAGTAATATGCACACAATATGCCATAATGAAATAGTTTAAAGTAAACATAAGGCAGCACAGGGAATATAAATAATCAACCTACCACATATCTTTATTATTACTTCTTCATCACATTGGGACAGAGTAGATGGAAAACTGATTATCAAGAAAAACAAAACGACAGTACCAGCTTCACTAAACTACATTTATTTGCGATTAATGTGCAAGTTATACATAGCACATCATATTTCGACTGGATAAAAGAAGAGAAAGAACTTGTTAAAATATATCATGTGAGATTAAAAGTCTCATCAGTCTTACAGAGCTGTGTATGGACTTTAAAAATGAAATCAGAAACTAGAAACATGCATATGTACACAAACACTTGATTTAGCATAAAAATGTTAGAGAGCCTGTATTAGTGATCACTAATCAAAGCCCTGAGAATATACAAAAAGGCTTTTGGTTTTTGGTTTTAACTGACTGGCACTGATGCCAAACAGCACAACGTGAAATTCATGTGAAACAATTACACTGTACATTTAATAAAAGGTGGAGTCAGCGATTCTGGAGAAAGACCGTTGATATCTGAACTAAACACCCAAACAAACACTCAGTGCTCCTCCACAAGCTTCAGTAATATCCAAAGTTATTTAGATTATATTACAATCAGAAAGGGAGCGGCCGACACAGCTGTGTAACTTTATCTGAGCTACTTTGTATGAACACCAGATACTTTTTCAGCACACACAGAACAGACAGCTGGTGGACCGTGAGAAGATATTTGCGAAGTCTGACAAAAAGTTTATTGGATGAGAATCGCTGACTGAGCGCTGAAGTGCTCCGTCTACTTCTTGTTGGCACTTGCAGTCCCGATGACACAGTCGTTCACCTGTAAAGAGAAAAAAAACACAAAAATCAAAGTCACAAAATTATAAAATGGTTACAGCGAAATGACACATTTACATTGTTGATACTGTTACATACTGAAGTCTAGTCTAGCAATTAAATGGTGGAAAATTAAGCTTTGAGTCAAGAAAAAAGGGACTTCATTGATAAAGACTTAAAAAACATTTGTTTTATAGTGCTAGATTTAGCATTTTTGAATAGGAAAAATGTGCTACTGTCCTTTACCTTCACTCAAGTCATTTTCTATTGTACTTTCTCAGCTAATAAATCAAATTAAACCTCACAGTGAACTTCAGTTTATCTCCAGTTTCACATCATGTACTCATGTTATCTTATACCTGCTGTCTACTAAAGAAAAGATATTAAACAACCACAGATGCTACTGACCTTGCTGGCAAACCTTAAGGAATTGAGGGTTTCTCCAAAGCTGTCTGGCTCTGGGGCGATGTTCACAAACATCAGGCTGGAATCAGAAAAACAGACAAACAGATAAAATAAAACAATTCAGAATGCACTGCTTTCCAAAAAAAAGCTTCCCTCTGTAAAAATTTGAGTCATACGACATAATTTGTTTGCAAATGTTCTGGAGGTGACCAGCTGTAATTTGGAGGCTGAGCACACTTGCAGGTGCTTTGAAATTTTGGAGAAAACCCATAATTGTGTGAACAAATCATTGAAAAGAGTAGTTTGCTGCCTTGAGATCAAGTAACACAACATAACAAAGCATTTGCTGGAGCACACCACTGATGTTGTGGAAGCACTCACGTTTTGCTGTTTCCTCCCAGGCAGCCCTGCAGAAGGTACGTTAGCTTGGAGTTCCTGTACGGAACGTAGCTCTCCTGAAACACAAACAAAATCATACCGTCACGGAGATCTTTGGCATTTTGTAAGGAGTAAATAACTACATATTTAAGGCTTCACAGACTCTCTGAACTCAGCGCTGTTTTCAGACAGACTCCTGCTTACAGACCTTGTTGGCCAGCGCGGTGATGACGATGCCCAGGTTGGACAGGGAGCCGTTGATGGCGGTCATCTCTTTGAAACGCTCGCCCTGAGACTGACTCTTCAGCATCCGCTCACTGCCAGCCAAGTCCACCAGGCACAGAGTGGCTATACTCACAAAAACAAACAAAATGCATCTTTAAAAAAATGCAGGTTTAACGATAAAAATTACAGTAAAGTCACGCAAAAAGAGCACCTATGGTGTATGCAGACACTGCAGCAATTTTTGACAAATTGAACGAGACAATAGAGTTTTGAAATTCCAAATGCACAACTGAAACCGCATTTCTGATGCTGGCATAATCAGTGGGATTATACTCACACTTGCATTTGACATCCCTGCCAACATTCACTCCCTCGATATCCAGCTGGAAGACTGAATGGGAGCGAGAGGAGCGGTCATTCTGGGCTGTCTGGGCCGTGGAGCGATTCTGATTGGCCAACATGATCAGGCCGAGAACCTGGCGGGTGGAGGAGATCATATGGATTGTTTACTGACATGTTTAATCACACGGCATTCACACAGTGAACTGATACTTGTTGATAGATTTAAAAAAGAATCACCTCGCCTCTGCTGTGAATAACTGCAATCTTCAGTACAAGGTTATATTTTTCAAAATATGTTACTGAATAATCAGGTAAATTAGGCGACGGCCGTACCTGATCCTCGTTGGAGACCTTTTCGTAGGTCAGATTGGTGATCGTGATCTCGTTGTTAGCCGACTTTCGGATCTCGTGCTCCGGCCTCTTGCTGGCTTTGCCCGTGTAGAGCAGGTCCCGGAGGGTCTCGTTGTAGATCTCAACAAAACTTGCTGTGAAGGAGAACTGACAAAACAGAAATGGTCCAAATGTTGAATAAAAATGTTGATCACACAGCGTCTCCTCCACAGATACAAACACGCTGTTTGCCAAGTTTGCCAAGTCATTGGATGCCAGTAAGAGAAAATAAACTTGTGGTGTGAAACATATGGAGAGCCCTTCATTTGGTTTGCTGGCTTATTGGTATCAACAGAGTCACACAGAGCATGAATCTGCACCGACGTGAGACTCTGGGTGCCAAAAGAAAAACAGAATAACTTTTTTTTTTTTGCATTGGTCCGGGAGAAATCACACTATTGTGAAAACTCTCCCAATGCGACAGCCTGGACTGCTCTCTAGGAGCTCGCATCTGTGCATCTGTCTTGCACTGTATTGTGACATTGCATTGTCCTAAAAATCAGGCCAAATTTGAAGTTGGATATGGTTCATGTTTTTACAAAAAATGTGTGATGGGTCAGGGTAGGGTGCGCCCCGTGTTTCTCTCCTTGACTTTTTCCTAACGATCCACCTCCCTCAGTTTTTACTGATCAGCCAAAGGTTTAGCAAACGTGTGTGTAATCTGCTCATCAGGGAAGTGCCGGTGAAGAGGGCTAAAGAAACAAAGACGGACCCATTGGGCCAATTTGCTAGCTTACCATTGTCAATATTCAAGTTCGGGTATACTGGAGTCAGCAGTATTTACTTCTCTGTGTGTGAGTTATTAGTGTTGAGTTGTAATTGCTGAATTTGATTTGGCAAATTCTTTGCTGTTTTAATTCCACTTTATTTTTTGTTAAAGCAGATTATAGTTGATCTTGCAGCACATTTTATGTGCCTTTATTTTCATATAAACAAAACCCCAATTTTTGGTTTGTGCAAATACCTCTGTCTTGCTCCGTTCCCTCCAGTTTCATTTTACTGTTACTCCCCTCAAGCCCTGGGCACAATTGAGGAATTTAACACAATGTATTGGATCACATAACAATGTGAAACAGGTCGCTCACAGTGATGAACCTACAGAGAATTACCATCTGAATCTGCAGCCCTTCTCTGCTTTACTGTGAGATTTAGCCGTTTGTTAAGCGGTCATCCCCCAGCTTTTCTGTTCTGGGTCACTCTCACTAATCTCAGAGTGTCGTTTTGAGGCACAACAGGCAGCTGCTATCAGAGAAAAATCTCTAAAAATCAACAGTTTCCTATGTGATCAGCACTAAACAGCAGACAGAGACAGAGACTAGCGTGTCAACACAGTGGAGCATTTAACTGAGTAAAAATACTGTTTTTCTTAGGCAAGACTTTTTTTGGGACAACTGAGTTCATTTTGGATTCTGCAACCTCCCTCCCTATATGGACTTACATGGATGACATTACACACTAACCTCCCAGCCTTGAGCTCCCAGTTTCTCTGCTGCTTTGAAAATTTGCTTCACAGCTCTGGGAATGACACCTCTGGACTCATCATACTCGTCTCCCTCCATGGTGTAGGTCTTTCCACTTCCTGTCTGGCCGTAGGCAAAGCAGCAGACGTTGTAGCCATCCAGTGCTGACTGCACAAGCAGCGAGATCTCTTCGAAGACCTGGGGAAAAAATATGTAAATAAATCACCATGAATTTCCTGCTCCAGTGGGAAACCAGCCACAAAATATTCATACGTTGTGCATTTTAAAACATAGTTGGTTATTAATCAGGATAACTTGCAGACTATTTTGTATATTGTTAATTGTGATACAAATTGATTACCTCCTGTTGTGTCGCCTGGGGGCCAAACACCCGGTCAAAACTGAAGTTGTAATTCTTCTGAGTGTCAGCAGTTTTGCCTGTGTGAGACTAAAAAGCAGAACAGTGCAGAAATAAGTTTTATCAATTAAGATAGGCTGACGCAACTCAAAGCGAATGTGGTTTGTCACTTCTTCAAAGATATAAAATAAAGGTAAAGAGATTGCAAAAGAACATGAAAGCCGAGATTCTCACCTCCTCTGTTTTGGCCAGTGTTACTGATTTGATGTCACTGGGTGACAGCTGGATATGTTTGCTGAGGCCCCCCTCCACCAGTGGCCGAACTCTGCAAAATACTCTGATGTTGCCCTGCAGACAACAGAAAAATACAAATGTAAAATATGCTGCAGTTAGTAGGACTAATAATTTACATCTGTAATCCCTTGGCAGGTAACAAACAATAAATCACGAAAGAAAGGAAAAAAATACAACAGTTCATCCAGAGGACAAAAGTTCAGTAGCAGTAAGAATATAAACTGTATAGCATGAAGTGCATGTCAAAAAGTGCATTATCTATGTGCAAGGTGCAAAATCTGATGCCTGTTGGTGGATTAAAGAGAAAGGAGCTATGTGGCAGATACAGTATATAAGAAGAACCAAGTAGAATCGATCGTCTCCTGCCACCTGGAGTGGATGTTGATACTGAAGACTAAGCTTCAACAGCAGGTGATTCACGTACACCCAACACATGGTTGTCAAGTGCTACCAACACAATAAAGTGCCACACTGTAACTTGCCTTGAGCTCCTGGATGGTGTTGTGGAGCCGTCTGCGCTCCATCTCCCCGGCATGCAGCTCATCTCTCTGCTGCGCCACAGTGTCTTTGAGAGACCGGACCTCTTCCTCCGTGTCTCTGAGGGTCACTTGCAGGCGGGCCAGAGTTGACTCCTGTACCGATAGCTTCATCTGGAGAGGAAAGACAGACAAGAAAAGCGTACAACTAAATCATACATTTTCCAAATTCTGATAACCATATCATCCATTTTAAAAATTATCTTAACTTCTTGATCAGATTTCAGGAATGTAACAGGTCTTTTCCAGGTTATAAATGCGCAGTTGCTTGCTAGAATAAACTATGGTCCTGTATAAATCCATATATTGAGAATTGTAAATGAAAATATCCAGTATTAGTTACTATTCAAGCGGCAGACTTTACCTTGAGAGTTTGCAGCTCTGTCTCTTGGCTGTCACGGAGAGTCTCCATGACCTTGTATTTTCCCTCCAAGTTTGAGAGCTCCTTTTCAAGAGTGTTCTTATCACTCGACACTCTCTCCAACTCATCACAGACTCCTGACAATTCGTGCAGTTTCTCCTCATACTCACTAAAATAACAGAAGAAGAAAAGACATTTAATGTTTTCCAAACAGACAAAAAGGTAACACTACAATGTGACGAGAGTATTTTCTTTTGTGAGAAATGTTCCTTGTACCTGATCTGACTCTTCTGCCTCTCAAGCATTTTCTCCATTTCAGCCACTCTTGTTTTGCTCTGGACCATCGACCCTTTAAGAACCTCATTTTCCTGGTTGACAGATTTGACCTTGGTCTGGTAGTCACGAATCTTACCCTCCATGTCGCTGACCTTGCCCCTCAGGTCCCATGCTTGCCGCTTGGTTCCTCCCCCACCTGTACAAAACCCCATCATCAGGTCTGACAGATTAGTTCAGACAACAGAGTCTTCCCTAGTTTTCTTTCAGGCCACTACAGATTAACTGTGCATGCCCACTACACACAAGCAATTCGCCTCAATTGATGTCCGCTTTGCCCCACTTGTCGCTTGTATTCATCCACAATCCCCCACCCCCTTCTCCACCAGAGAAAGTTTCACTTTAGTTTGTTCTGGATTTATGCATAGCTTTTGAAAAGTCACTGGAGCTGCAGCTTGAGTGACTGTGCTGATGTGAGTTACGTTGGAATTTTTTAAAAAAGTTGCTCCCTCTCCTCGTGCCGCCAGCTTGGTATTAGACGCTTTCAATACAAAATGAATGGGAGCAGATTTCTGGTTGTGTGTAGTCGCGTAAAGTGGGCATGCGCCTCAAGCCTCTCTACATACACCTTTTTCATATTAGACAACTTGACATGTCAAAGTAGGAAGAGCACGGGTGGAATTATAAATACTGAGAGTCCTATTGTTGTGCATGCTGTCTCACTGTCACGTCTTACACTTAAGAACAGTCATCGTAAAATTATTGATAACACCTGTACTTTTCCTTCATTGACAAGTCAAAATGTCTGCTGTAAGAAAGGCCTAATCTAAATAAAATAACTTAGAGATAATTTAATCCTGTATGTCAGGATACTGCTGCAAAAATGCTAATTAACTCTTTCCCCTTGTGCAGGCTAGAAAATATAAATAAAATCACAGACATTCATGGCTTTTAACATTACAACAAGACTGTTAACACTAATCCCCAAACCATTGTTTGTCATTTCTCAGAAAAGCTCGAAGCCCGAGTTCTCCTCTTTCATAGATACAACAATTAACTAAACACCAAAAACTAATTAACTTACTTTGACATAATTTATGGAGGAACAAGAACCAGGTGCAATGGACTACTCACCTGGTTTTGAGACAGCCGGTGCACCGGTTTGTTTAATGTTGCCCCCCTTTGCTGCAGTTGAAGCTATTGATGGTTTCAGGACACCTGATGAAACAATCACGCAGCAAAGAACAATGCGTAAGTAATCATGTCAAAATCATCAGTCACATAATGACTGAATCTGTTACTTCATTAATAATAAAACAATGTGCTGATGATGGATCCAAAGCATTTCAGCATTTCCTTGCCACAGATTGGCAAACTATATAACTTGTGAAAATTGGCTATAGTAATATATTATAAACCGTAATGCTCAATCACTGCTCCAGTATGTTGCCTGCAATCCTGACATAAAAGAAAACATCCTAGTTTATGACCTTTCTTCAAAGCAGACAGCTCATCTTACCTCTGGAAGGACCAACAGCCACAGTGGCAGCTCCCACAGCTCTGACTGGCCTGGCTGTGTGAGGGACAAAAGAGAAAGAGAGGTATGTATTTGGTCTAAATAAAAACAATGTGAAAGGAAACCTTTATGAAAAACAACAACAATGATTCTAAAAGTTAGGTTCGAGCTAGTGGCTTACAAATAGGTGCCCTGGATGCTGGAACAGCAGGTCGCCTGCCACTGATGATTGTAGCTGCTGCATGTGGTTTGACAGGGTCTGAGTCCTTTCGGATTTTCTTCTGCAAACACACACAAACAAGAAAAACACTGCCAGCATAAAGCAAGAGCAACAACTTTTTGAATCAAAATGATAATTGTTTTTTCTTGCAGACCTATCAGGCATGACCATACAGGGACACGGAAAGGTTCACCAGATCTTTTAAATGAGCTCTATGGATGACTGATATTATAAATGCAACAACATGAATGCTTGACAACTGACTGCAATCTGATACAGCACTAGCAAAAATTTCACTGTGAAATTTTAATCAACACCTTGTTGACACTGCAACAAATACAGTCTATTACATTACATTACATTGTGCATGTTTTTGTAATTGCACAACAGCCCTTAGCTATATTAAAGTAGGCTTCATGGCCAATACAGAAAACTCAGTTTCACTCTTAAGATCTTTAATGGAAAAAGTGACAACATCTGGGTGCTGGAATTTATATGTTGGATAATGGGTTACAACACAGTGCTACATGCAGAGGGCAGCTTGAGGTGAAGCAACAGAATAAAACTGACAGACAGAAAACAGCAGGAAGTGCCAGCGCCACATAAAATGTATAGATAATTTAGTCCAAACCTGAGCGGGTGCAAAGTCGTGCCCATTCTCAGAGCTGCTGGTGCTGCTTGTAAGTACCCTCTTCTGCGCACTAACTGGCAAGCGGGACATGTTCTGTGGAAGGTTGAAAGGTAATATGATCAAAAAACACTTTCACACATTTAAAAAAAATGTCAGTGGTTTATCATAAGACTCTCTCTCAAGACAGATACTTTGGCTCTCATTGGATTCTCTGAAGACTCTTTAATTCACCCATTTCACATTTAAACATCCCTGGTGATGGACATGGTAATAGCAAAAAAACCCAAACAAAACAAACAAACAAACAAACCCCCTCACTTGAGACACTTGCAACTCAATCTGATCCCATCTTTATGTATACATGGCTAATAACTTTCTTTCTGTATTTTGATCCTGTATTTCTGTTTTTGGATGATATGTACTTTTTGGATGATATAAGCTTGTGTCCTTTAGACACATGGTTATAATGAACTGTTTAGTTACTGGTAACTTTCCTCCTTGATGTGTGTGTATATCTGGGTCTGTGTGAGAGTGTGTGTTACTGTACTTTTTTACTGTACTGTAAGTGTTTATGTCTTGATTTATGTTTAAGTTTTTTGTTCTCATAACTTGAAAAATACAAATATTTTTTAAAAACATTCTTTCGCAGAAAAATAATAATGCATGAACACCTATCTTTTTATTCTTATAGTAATCAAGAGTGTAGTCACTTCTAGTTTTATAATATTGCCATTAGATTTGAGATAAAGAGATAACGTTAAGCATCTGTTTTTCTGAGAAATAAATACCCAGCCACATTTTTAAAAAGGTCACTTCACATCAATCCATTTTGCTGCTGTTCGGACATTTCCAAAAATTCTTCAAACCATCTGTATGAACTGGAAAAATCTATTGCTTTATTGGGAAAACGGATGCTTAGATCCATGACTCAACAATGCAAAGTCAACTATTAATTGTATCACAGTTATACTATAAGCCACATATGGCGATACATAAGACTGAATAATGATAACAGCTTTAATGAGATACTCATGAACGACAATAATTAAGTGGCCCGTGTACAGGTGACAGTATCTGGACTCACCCACAACTTACGTTAGCTTGCGAAGAGGCTAACCGTATCTTTAATGTTACATTCAGACGCATGATGTTAACCAAATATTATTTCTGTCGACTGAGACGTAAAATAAGTCAAATGGGAGCGTATTAAATATTAAATTAGCGTCGACCGTAATACTTTGTGCCATGTAAAACCGAGTAACCTACGTTAATCCTATTACTAACGTAACGTTAACAGTTAGCTAGCTGTCCGTTGCCGTTAGCTTCAGCGTGAACGGTAAACAGCACAGGACCTCGTTTTGTATCCTTTCTGATCAGACTTGTTCAACCCCTCTTTAAAACGAGACGGACGAAACAATCGGCTTTCAGTTATTAAAACACTTACTTTAACTAAAGATACGTTTTCGCTAAATGTTGTCCCCAGTCCACCCTCTTCTTTAGGTTTATTCTCCTTCTTCTTCGGCTTCAGCAAAGCACCGTCTGCGGCCGTTTGAAATTTGAAATTGAACTGTTTTGGTGGGCGCTTCGGACCAGCTGTCGTGATTGGGTGAGCCAACGTAAACCCCGCCCCCGTCTTCATGTATGCTTGTTACAGTGTACGGAGTGTCCCGAGCGGGCGGTATTAACAGTTTGCACAGTTGCTGCTGTGTTAAAGGCCGAATCTGGCGTCTAGTCAAGACTTCATACATGTTCAAGCGAACCACATTTTATGCGACATTGTAGCTACGTCACCAATCAAATTTGACTTTTTAAATATAAAACTTATATTATTTATTCATCATATCATTATTGTTTGTCCTTTTTCCCTCTTAATAATTACAATAATGTCAATATTAATAATAAAAATTATCATCATAATTTAGAACAGGCCTTTATTGTAATGGTGTGCTTATACACCTATATATTTATAAACACTAAAAAACAAAAAAAACCCAGCCTAAATAATATATTCAAAGTTTATATGTGTGTATATATGCATATATGTGTATGTATATAATTTATTTATTTTTTTTTTTCCAGCATGTTTCTTTTAGCATCCCAAAAACATCCTATATAAAAAACAAAACAAAACAAACGCGAAACCACAATGTTTTTGCTAAACTGAGACACATATACCACATTACTATTTCCCTGACAAACTTAGTGGTTCAGTAAAAAAAATATAAAAAATATGAATGTCTTTCTCACCTTCTGTGTCAATGCTAAAAGGCTTTTATAACTCCAACTAAAAAATCAGACCTAAATTGAGCCTCAGATTTAATCACATTGTTATCGGTAACACACAGTCTCCTTTTTTAATTAAATAAATCAGACAACTGTGTGGGTTTTTTTCATCATAAACTGTTTTCAAACTTTATTCTCCTTAAGGGAAGAAACAGTCTGTTCAGATGAGCAAGAGGTGTAACTGTGCATACAGTATGCAAGAGTGTAGCATAAGAGGGCAGTTAATAACTGTACTATTTATCAGGAGCATCGGTAATAACATTAACAAGAATATTGAGAATCTGTTATTTTTCATTAAAAAGACACAATGAAATACAAGGAGGAGTATACATGAAGACAATCAGCCAGTTGGTACAGGCTGCTTGAACATTTTGATTGGGTAGAAGATAGCTTGCGCACAAAAACATGGCAGCAGTGTCCCAGGTCACCGAGCCTCACTTTATGTTATTTAATCATTAAAATATCACCAGACCATTTGTTGAGGTGTTAATGGACCCTCATCTGTGATCAAAAATTGGTTTTCACAATCTTGTCTTATTAGCCAAATAAACGTATCGTTAACTTGGCAAAAACAATCCTACAGTACAGAAAGAATTAAACATTCCTTCGCATAATTTTCCAACTTTTTGGGCAACTCCCAAACTTGAATTTCTGATTCTTTTACACACTTTTTTAAAACATGGTGGTTACAGTCCATCAGCACCAAAGGTGACCTGGGACACAGCCAGTGATTTGGTACTTGTTAATTTGAGTTCCTTTAGTTTCCATATATGCTTTACACAGGACATACTTCCCTTTTACAGATGAAAAAGTCTTTTCTATCTATTTTATGTACAGCATACTGCAATACAATAATGCCTCAGATTGATAATAATGTGGATAACATTTGCAATACAGTTATAATGAAAGTAGTAATAATATGTATGAAAAGTTCTTTAAACAAAGATTGATAACAGTACCTGTCAGCCATTTTTTATCACACAATCATTATTTCCTCAATGTCCGACTATAACAAGTTGGGCTGCCTTTTCTCATTGGAGGACAGTAAACCGTCTTTCTTTTTATAGTAACAAAAAAGGGGACAAAAACACTCTGTTAGGACTTTTCTCTCTGTTCCCTTCACATTCATGCATCACTTTGCTTTCTCTCTGAATTTGTTCACACGTTCCTCTGTTGGTAGAAAAATACATACATATGATATATATATAAAAAAAAAGTACAATAATGACAAACATAGACGTGAAGTACAAGCTTCATCAAGTGCTTTCTTTTAAGACCCCTCCCACCCCACCAGCCCTGTTTTCTCTGTCTCTGTTTCCATCACGTTCTGCTGCAGATTCCTCATTTTTTAGTGCATTCTTGAATCGGTCCGTCTCTTTTATTCAATACTTTGGGCTCCCACGAAGAAACGGTTCCTCCTCAACTCCTCGCTGTCTGAGGGGAGGTGAGCGTAAAAGAAAAAGACATCAGGATTTGTGATCACTTTGAGATTCAGTCCCAGGTTTTAGCCTTATCCAATGATGCACTGATTTATTTTCTTTTTTGCTTCCTCTCTTCTTTTGTAGTATTTTCTCAAGCTCCAGTTCAGCCTCTCCGATCCGACCTCGGTTGTCCAGAAGTGTCATTCAAAAGGCATTCAAAGTTTTTTTAATTAGTCCTTCACTGCAGTCTTTTGCCAATGATTCCTTGTCTTGTTTCTCCTCCTTGTTTTGGCTTGAACTAAATAATGGAGAATGTTCAGATTAATGTGATTTGAACAAAAAAATTACACCATTCTCTTGATCGTTAATGTGCAGAGAGTGATGGCATTTTTTAATTTACAGATATTTTACATCTTAATCCTCCGATGGTGAGAAGGGACACCAGTGAGCCTCTTTTATCAAGACTCTCAGAGGAGGATTGCTGGTTTTGGATCAGTGTATTATTAAAAAAAAGTAATTTTATTACTGGTCCACTGACTCTTGGAATAGTTGATTAAAGGTAAGATTAGACTAAATATGAGATAATTATAATTAAAAATTCAGATTTTGGTTTAATCGACATTGCAATCACAATGACATAAAAGCCAAACCTGATCTTAGACGAGGTTTTAGTTAAATTTGGAGGAATGTGGCTCCCGACTGAAGAGTAAACTACTTCTATCAGTGTCCTCGACCAGCATTTCTACTGAGAGATCTTGGCACAAGTGGGTTCAGGAATCGAGAAGCACATTGTAAAATATCTGTGTTTTGACAAGTAATTTATGGCTGTATTCAGCATGAGCTTCTTTAAAATGAAGAAAAAAACTGGCAATGGGTGAATAAAATCTTACTTGTGTTTCTGAATATTACAATGGTAAAATTGTCCACCCTATGAGCCATTTTTTCTTGCTGAAGAAGACTATAAAACTGAACACAGTTAATTACTTTTTCATATGGACCTTTTTACACTGCGGACACAATTAGTAATTGCTCAAACAGAGTGGGAAGACGCAGCCTACGAGTTCATGTGCTCCACCTGTATAGCTGACGTGGACACAGTGAGGCAGAGGTCTTTGTGGGCCACTGGCAGGTCCGCCACAGTGACTGGTTTGTACTGGATCTCGCTGGCCGACACTGTCTTGTACTGATGCAGGTCAAACGGGCATGGAACCACAGCCTCCGTGGGCTGCTGGGCTGGCTGGTAGCTGCCTGGTGGTCCAGGGTTGGGGTTCTGGGTGTTGTTGTTCGGGTTGTTCTGGCTTTGGAGCTGGCCCGCTCTGCCCGCACCTCCTCCTCCGCCTCTCCCCCGGCCGCGGCCTCGGCCCCTGCCGCTGCCTGGCGTGAGGCCCTGGGCCTGCTGAGCAGCTACTGTCGCTGCCACTGTTAGCGGGTCGGGGTTGTGCTTCCTCATGTGTTTCATCAGATACGTCTCCTAGAGTTGTGAAAAGAAAAAGAAGCAGAAGACATGAAGAAATGACAATTATAAGCTGCATTGAAGCATAAGGCACAGTTTCATATTTTACACACTTTACACACTCAGTACATTATCCATATTATAATTTAAATATTCACAAATTAGTGCTATTTGTCTATTACTTGAGTTCTTCCATTTAAATATTTACACACTTACCTACTTTATTTAACATTTTTAAATATTTACATACTGTGCAAGTTGTTAACTCTTTGTTGTATTTCTGTTTTCTATTTTCATATACTTGTGCTGGTACTTAATTTCTACTTGAGCTAATTCTCCATGCTGGCATCAGAGAGACTGTAACAAACCACAATTTCCCCCCGGGGATCGATGAAGTATTTCTGACTCTGAGGGCAGAACTACTACAAAGAGAACTTAATACACTCTCCAAACCAGAGTCAGAGTACATTGTGCAAAAACTATGATGTGTGACAACAAGTGTGAGAGCTCACCGAGGTATAGGATCGGTTACAGAGGCCACAGGAGAACAGCTTGGCATGCTTGACAGTGTGTGTGGACAGGTGCACCTCCAGGCTGGCGGCATCTGTGTAACCACGGTTACAGTTGTGGCACTTGAACGGCTTGTCTTTGTTATGCTGCCGACGGTGAGACTGTGGGAAGAAGACGGGGGACAGACGAGGGTTTGGATAAACATCCATAAGCATAACCAACAGTTGGGTTCACACCCAAATGTGGTAAAAAATTTAAACAAATGTTTAGAAAATCAACCAAAAAAAGCAAATTTCTTAACTTTCCATCCACTATTATTCATCAAGATAAGCAGTAGGTGGTGAAAATGATCCAGTCAGATGCAACAGCTCTAATGTTACGGCATAATTTATTAGCTCAGTCGGTTTCCATTGTATTTAGTCACATTTACCAATAAAAACTGATACACAAACTTGTCCACCTCCCTAAGTGTAAAAAGTTAAAAGTTAGTTCAAATTTTTTGGTGTTTCCACTGAAAATGCGCATAAAAACAGGTGAATGGAAACACATCTAAAAATGTAATGCTTTCCAAATACACAATCATTCTGAGAGTACCACAAAAAGGTCTCATTAAGCTTTTTGATTTCATAACCTTTTACAAAGATGTACTTTTCAGTAAGAACATTTAACTAGATCTTGAATTGACCAACACTAGAAAAGGAAGGAAATCACACCTTTTCTTCACTCCTTTCTTAGCTTTCATGTCACCTAAATTTAAAATTCATATTTATATTTAGGCTGGAAAAAAAGAGAGAAAAAAGTCATCAGGTCAGTAGCAAGGATCAAACCGCTGAATGAATGTACCTGTAGGTTTGACAGCTGAGTAAAAGCTTTTTCGCAGCCAGGATGGTTACACTTGTACGGTCGGTCGCCGGTATGAATCCTGAAAAATCACAGTAAGACACACCATGAGCTAATTACAAAATAAAATTTACTTCATTGCTGCACTTGTATAAAGAAAATGAGTGAATCTGGCATGTTTTCTATGACCACAGAAATATTAAGCACATACAGGAGTGTTACGTACAAATAAAGGTTACTTATTCTTCCTGCATCACTTACCATCATTAACAAATACAAGTAAACATATTAAGGGTTTTTTTAAAAGCATCAAGAAAGAAACTCAGTATCTCAAACAAATGTTTTCTCATGTTTCATTTTCTTCTGCTTTTACTTTTGGTATGTGACTTTATTAATAATTATGTAATTATGTGAGTTGCAAAAACTTTTGTGGGTATTTGTACCTCTTCAAAGGTTTTAGATACTATTGATCCTGCATTTAGACCAGTGTATGATTAGGTTTTTAATGTAAAGTTCAGGAAATTGGCCATTCTGTGTAAGAACTGAAAATGTCTTAGTTTCGCAATTCTTGATCTGATTCATCAAAAAACATTTATGTTGTGACAACCCTCCCTGACAGCACAGCATGCCTCCCTCATTTGAAGGATGTTATCATCATGCAAAAGAGACTGAAACAGTCACAAAGTCATAACTCTCCACGCACCTGCTCCCATACATGCACACATAAAAACACAACCGGCCATTCAAACCCACCCCAGCCCAGCCCGGACCAGTACCGTGTGTGCTGCTGTAGGTGACTGAGCTGCCTGAATGTTTTCTGGCAGTAGGAGCAGGCGTAGGGCTTGGCCCCGGTGTGGATGCGGATGTGCTGGGACAGGTAGCTGGAGTTGGCAAACGACTTGGAGCAGTGGGGGCACTTGTGGGGCTTGGCCTCCGTGTGGTTTCTAACACGGGGGAAACCGGGATTGGAGGGGTGAGGAAGTGGAGAGAGAGAAACAGAGAGAGAAACAGCGAGAGATTTTTAAGCTACAGCATGACCAAACTTCACGATGAACTGAAGACCAAATCATGCGTCAAAGTTCACAGGATCTGCAATCAACTGCGTTGATCATAGATCATTACGTTTGACAGTGTGCTCTTTGTGCTGTGTCTGAGTTGTGAAAACACAGAACAAAAACATACAGCAAGCACAGTCACGCTTTTCTCTTTCTCGCTCTCTCTCTCTCTCTCGCAGACTCTCTCTCCATTGGTGTGCCCTGCTTTAAGTGGAGTGTGAGTGTGTCTCTATGAATGTCTGGCTCTGCAGCAGCCAAATTGAAATGTAAATTCAAGACGAGGCCGACAGGCCAGTGGAGCGCATCTTCCTGTTTAAAATTAATGGCCTGAAACCCACAAAGGAAACTCAGTGGATGACAATAAGGGAAATGAAAACGTGAAGAAGGTGAATGACAAGGTCAAATGTAGAATTAAAACATTGATCAGTCATGATGGCATGAATGAGAGACAGGTGCTTTCATCACTTACACCATCACACGTCATACAAGTTAGACTGCTCTCAATGTAAGTTGTAACTTGTGTGATATAAATAACAGACTTACTTTCTGTCGATCATTTTCACTATCTGATAATCAGCTTTATTTATAACTTTAATTAGTGCCTATCTATACGATCTTATCCAAAATTCTTTTTTCACTGCTTTTTAATGGGGATTTTTTTAACAGTTCAAGTGGCTCCAGTGACAGTGAAAGGTTTCCAGGAGGTGTCTCAGGCACAGGAGGGGATGTGTAAAGGAGTTGTGTGAGAGCGGACGTGGATCCAGAGCAAAAAGATCAACTTATGCTGAATTTCCACTGCATGGTAAACAAGGCCCTACTCGACTCAACTCACTCTTTTTCTGTTTTCCTTTTGCAAAAGTGATACTTGAAAGTTGATACTTTTTTGGTACCATCTCAGTCTACAATCCAAGCAAGACTAAAAGTAGGAGTTAAAACACTGATATGTCAGCGAGAATCATCCTTTGCAGGCGAATAATTGACGCAGTGCAGATGTTCCTCTGTTTGATCGGCGATTACAAGATTCAGTGTTACATTAAAGATGATATCACAGCTAGGGTGCTGTTCACCTTGGAACTGGTGCTTCTTAATACTGTACCCGAATCTAATGGTACCTTTTATTTGGTACTTTCTTTTTCCTGTAATAATGTTATTTTTGAAAAAGCTGCAGGAGTGACATAGTAGACTAAAAAGCAATTCTGCTTCTCCGCTCTTACTTAATTAAACATAGAGATACTGCTCTATGTGTCCTGTTTGTGTGTGTGTGTCTGCTTGTATAGCAATAATACTTTTTTACTATTACTTAAAAAACATTAAAAAAAAAAAAAACATAAAATAGTTGATGCTAAAACTATTGAGGCAGATTGGTGCTGCAGTGATACGCAGTAACATGCTTGCGTCTCCTGTCTGAAGTTGGACCCGGCGGCTCCGCAGAGCTCCATCACTAGCAACTGAGATCTGCTTTTAAGCTCAGTGGTGCTTTACGGCACTTTCACCTCTTGTCTAAACCCATCGTTCTCACTTAAGTACGCTCTCAAATACTGAAATCTGGCAACAACAAATTAAATGTGAAATGGTACTCTGCAGTATTGATGTTATCGGTCAGTACCATTAATAGTACCAAGTTTGGTACCTAAAACCAATCGCAGCAATTTCACGTAGCGTCACTGTGATGATCAGCTGAGAATGCAGCCTACACTGAGGGGGCACTATACGCAGTGAAAAACGAAATAGAGAGAAGCACCTGGTATCAAGAGTGAGCAGAGTCAAGTTGAGCCAAACCATGCAGTGTAAATGAGGCATGAAATTAGGCAACATGCATGCAGTACCAAGTGAAGCTTGTGATAGTGTCACCGACAGGATGGGGAAATGTAACACCAACCACTTGCTAAATAAGGTTATATTCTTGTGCT
Source organism: Plectropomus leopardus (assembly GCF_008729295.1). Classification (NCBI taxonomy): domain Eukaryota; kingdom Metazoa; phylum Chordata; class Actinopteri; order Perciformes; family Serranidae; genus Plectropomus; species Plectropomus leopardus. The sequence goes on along the minus strand of NC_056480.1, from coordinate 4,585,828 downwards.
AACTGGTACAGTGAGATGACTTCCTCTACCAAACACTGTGGCATGCATACACACAGGTTCTTCTGCAATCTGGAGGGTGTTAGCTTGTAAATTGTAAAAGCAACTGTTAAATTTAATGATGAAGCTGGCTTCTTGTCCTGATAATTAATCATAATTAATCAGTTACCGGAAATTAAACAATCTTAAGTTATAAAAACAGAAATTAACAAGCTTCGAACCATGATTTACTTAAAGTTTGGTGAAAGTGTCGCACCTTCAGAAGTGATGCTTAAACTGTGTACAAACAGCTTTCTGAACTGTAAAAATTCTCCCAAAAGACCCCAGCAAATCCCCAACTCACCATCCCTCCCTTCCTCCATTGGTCAGCACACAGGCCCACACACACGTGCTTCAACAACAGAAACCACATGCAAAAGTACACTGCTCCTACACACTCACAGACAGACACACACACACACACACACACACACACACACACAGGACCCCACAACCCACTCAGTCCAGTACCGTGTGTGCTGCTGTAGGTGACTGAGCTGCCTGAATGTTTTCTGGCAGTAGGTGCAGGTGTAGGGCTTGGCCCCGCTGTGGATGCGGATGTGCTGGGACAGGTAGCTGGAGTTGGCAAACGACTTGGAACAGTGGGGGCACTTGTGGGGCTTGGCCTCCGTGTGGGACTTGGCGTGGATCTGCATGTCTGACTTGCTGAAGAACGTCACTGCACACATCCGACACCTTGGCAAGTGAGGAGTGAGTGAGAGAATAAAACCTTTATGGAGGAGTCTATAGAGGCAGACGACCTCTTCTAAATGTTCAGTAAATATTTCACTCTGATTTAAATATCTTTGCACTACCTGTAGGATTTGGGGCCATCTTTGTTGGTGTGATCATCCTCATCATTTGACAGGTCATATGGGTCAGCAGCGTGGTGCTGTAACACAATAACAACATATTAGTTATCACAAAAGGCACAACTGAGACAATCCACGTTAGGCAGAAAATAAGCAACAGCTAAAGACTGAAGCAAAGAGACAAGAGACTCTCACCTGTCCACCAGCGGCGAGGTGTGCCAATATTAATGCATCACTTCCTGGAGGGAGGACTCCACCCACTCCGGCCACTCTGCCCATCATCTGTTTGCTCTTCCTGCCTCGCTTTGATGGCGTCGGCATGACAACTGCAGGAGGGATGGCAATGTCGTCCTTTTTGTCTGGATACAAGAGAAAAGTAAAAAGAGGGGGAAGGGAAAGGAGAGGGGATGAAGGGAGAGTTGTGTGAAAACAGCATCTATTGCATGGAAACATCTGACGCAATCCATCCCACACATCGCAAACTGGAGTTGTTATGTAGGTGGGGGGGTTGACTTGGTCCGAAGAAATACCAAATATTACAAAAGAGTATGGACACAGTTACACAAGTGTGTGAATGCTTGCATGTGTATGGATGTCACAACACAAGAAAGGCAGGAAAAGATAAATTTGGGATTGAAAACGGGAATTTCTTGTTCAAATGAAATGACATTTTGTGTCTGGCTTTAACTCACATAGATTTAACTCTGAAACACTAAGAAAAAAAGGTCCTTGTTACATAAAATTTAATCTCCCCTATCGTTCATCTATCAGCCCTTGCTCCACTTGAGCTGCTCGATGGCCATCCATGTTTACAGCAGGCAGGTCTTAGCTGTGAATTTTGAAAGGAAACTTTGACAATTTTTATAATCAGCTATGTGTCATCACAGTGTTTGCAGATCAACAGCGTTCGGCTTCCTACTGTCTTGAGTTAGCAAGACTTTTTTGCACTTAAAATATTGGCACAATTTGCCACTTTGTAGCATGCAGATTTCAGTAACATTAACCGTAGTTGCTAGAGGAAAAAATATGAAAGAAAATATAGATATAAATGGAGCATCTGAAAACTGATTAGGACACTGATTACCATGGCAAGGATTGACGCTTTGAAGCAGTCGTGTCAGCCCTACAGTTAGTTGTGAAGGACAAACGGTCGACAAATTGATCAAATCACTCAATAATTACAATTCTATTTAAAATCCACGTGCATTTTCATCTCAACTATTTTTATCAATTAGTTTTTGTTACTCCCATCCCTCGTGAGACGCTGACTAAAACAATTTCATGTTAAAAATGGTCAGCATAAACACTGATAATAACTTTAATTCCACTATCCGCAGTATTTTTTAACATGTTGAAATCACTCAAGAGATGGTGAATGCATCCATGTCTTACCCGTATTTGAGGGGTGCACAGCAGACACTATCATGGTGGTGGCAGTCGGGTGTCCAGCAACAAACGACTGTGTGGAGGCAGTGGGGACCAGCGTGCCTTGAGGGGTGGTGATCACTAACCCCGCTGAGAGGAAAAGAGAAACTGTGACCTGACTGTCGGTCAAAACAAACGTTTTACATTAGGCTACTGTTTCTATTGAGAGGAACTAACAGCTCAGTATGTTCACTGTCTAAATAACCTTCATTACAGACACTGCCGATTTTAAAAGCCACAAAAATACTTTGTATTTTGGCAGAAGCCTCAGCACTAACACGCCAGGCTTATCATGATGCTTTTTTTGGATTTAGGCAGGAAATAAAAGAGAAAAAGCCCACTCACCTGCAGTCATGATGCCTGTAGAGGGAACTGGCACAACGGTGATGTTCTGTGTGGTGTGCGACTGGTGCAGGTGTCCCCCGAGCGCACTCATGCCGCCGCCACCTCCTCCTGTGCCCCCACCTCCTTCCTGTTTGGGGACCAGCCGCACCCCGGACCCTGCGTCCACTGAGCCGGGTATGGCGAGCACAGCCGTAGGGTAGTGGGGGGAGGAGGTGGAAGACGCAGAGGAGTGAGGGAAGGAGGGCGCGTTGGCCTTCTCTGGACCCAGCTGCTCCTTTGCCTTGTTCAGGAACATGGCGTTCTCGATCTAGATTGGGATGAGTAGAGGGGCGGGTCGGTGGTAAGGAGGAAGGAAAGGAGTGTGGTGGGATGGGTGAGGGTAAAAATTTGGAGGTGTAGGATTGGAGGAAGTGAGCACAGGGAAGGAAGATGAAGGGTGAAATGAAGGAGGAAGGAGGCCATGAGAGATGAGGAAGAGAAGGTGAGACAGGTGTATGAGGAAAGGCAGATTGGAAGAGAACAAAAAGGACAGAGGAAAAAGAATAAAGTAAAGGATAGGAAGAAAGACACAAGCATGGAGGTGGGGATAAGGAGTTAAGGATGGGTTTACATTGATAAAAAAAAAAGATGGGAGTGATACAGGTAGCAAGGAAGAGGGGCGAGACAATAAACGTGAAAGTGATGATGGGATGAAGAAAGTAAGAGGAGAAAAGGGCGGGTGGATAATGAGGGAAAACGTTGATGGGAAAGTTAGCAGGATGAGGAGAGCGAAGGTTGGGAGTCGATAATGAGTTCAATCCATGAAGAGACAAGACAGCGGAGGAGAAGGCGGCAATGGGAGAAAAGAAAAGAAAATGAAAGCATGGTGAGATGCACAAACAGTAAACGAAAAAAAGGAACAAAGAGGGGTTGAAGAGATGAGAGAGGAGAGGGGGGACAGGAGTGATCAAGTGAATCCTCCCCATGTCAAGAACTCATATTCAAATAACTTTTATGTGAGATTAAGCCAACTTCATCGACTAAGCGAGCATTGTTCGGTGGTGTTATTAAAAACATGTTCAGGGTCAAATCACTGTCTGTTGTTATGTCAAGTATTTCCATTAACAGTCAATGTGATTATCACTTCCGGTTATCTTTTGACAACACATACCACTATACCATGTGTATTTCAAGACAATTCCAACAATAAGGTTGTCTCTACCTGTCCTTGTACAGTGGGGACGGGAGACCAAAAGTATGATGAGTTGAAATGGGAATCGTCCATTATTTCTGTAATTAAAAAGCAACACACTTAGAAAAAAACCTGTCCTCCTCCTCCTTCTTATTATGTTTTTGTTTTTACTTTCATGCATGGCTGCGTTCCAATCATCTTAGTTTGTTTCCTTTCCATGTATCCTCTCCTTCAAACACATTAAACACTGACGAGTCTCAGGATCAGTGTGTAGTGAATTTTATTTTTGGTTGAGCTGGTTGATCGGTCTATTAAATCAGCCACGTTGCTAGGCTAGAAACAAATGTTTTGTGGGATCCCACAGGGACGTGCTTTTAGGTTTCCTGTTTTTTATTAAACAATATTTGATCACATTCAAAGAGAAGAGGATGGGAAAGGAATCAAGCAAAGATGCTCAATCCCAAGAGGGATGGATATCAAAAAATCTACAGGAGGATAGAAGAGGCAAGAGTTGAGAAAACACTATTGACAATCGGTCTTTGAGGCTTTTGATAATGTTTTGTAACACAGCCCATGCACTTCATCACCAGTCTCTTACACAGTTTGCATTGCTACTAACAAATTACACAATCTTAAAGTGGTTGCTGTATCATTGTTAATGCATCTAATTTTGGAGTGCAACCAAATGCTGTGTCAAAATGTTGTAACTATTTATTGCCTGGAAGAGTGACACAGAGGCGTGCTATGCTAAACTAAATACTACAACAGCATGTGTTGAAAATAACATCCCGTCTAAGAGTGCGTATGGTTCGTTAAGGCCAACACTCACTGTTTAAGAAACTACTGTCTATCTTTTCATGATCAAACCTCTGATCTTCTGCTTCCCGATCATCTCCCACTGATACATAGGCAACATGTTTTCTGTAGCACAAAAAAGGAAGTTTCATACTTTCATTGTTCTATTTTGGCATGCATTTGCACTTTATTTCCACATATTTTGCTACTGTTAACTGAAAAAAGTTTTGTGGGTTTGCTTTTTCTGTATGCATGTGAAGATTGTGAATGCCATGCATAGCCATATTGCTCACGTACCAAGAGAAGCAAGCATGTAAGGACGCTAGTAAAGCTTAACCTGCATTTAATGTAATTTATTGCTGTTAGGGGAAGATAGGCCTATGCAAATTTACAGCAACATCACGTAGTACTCAAAAAAATTGAAACAACGATATTTTTCATGCAAAACATTCGCAATGCATATCTCAAGGCATGTTTTCATGAGCCCCCTCTCCCCCTCTGCAGTTGCACAGCATATAAATAAATAATGTGGCGAGCTTTTATGGCAAATTAATTGATTTCTCACAGGCTGCAGCTATCTGGCAATTCAGGGGCCGTTAATAATACAATGCAAAGCCAATGTTTCAGTTCTCTGAGAGCCATGTTTTACGAGGGGCACTAGCTGGCTCCAAAACTGTGGCACAGCTAGCTGACGTTAGCATAGACTGATTAAATCTGCGAAATAGTCAGAAATCGTTAAAACAATCAGGGAGCCGGTTGCAAAGCACGTAGCATTAGATGTGTTGCACTGCTGCTAACCAGCTGCCAGCAGCTAAATGAGATAGCTGAGTTATAAACAAACGTGGCTAGCGTTAGCTGGTTAACGCAACAGACAAGGGGAGCTAGCTAACTTGCCTCCATTAATTTTCTCCTTTTGTTCGCTGGGTTGCTCTTAGCTACAAGGAGGCCTGTATATTCATATGCTTAACTAGCTTGCCGTTTGGTAAACACAAACAGCCGTGCTCCCTCCATTCCTCACTCCCTGCTCATCTCGCTGAGAGAAAATAAAAAAAGAGAAAAAAAGTCTCGAATAAAAAAAAAAAAAAAAAAAAAAAAAACCGAAGACAGAAAAAAAAAAACGTCGACGCCGTCGCCTCTGTAGGAGACGCAGCTTCATGCAGACTTCCGGCGGTCGGGACGACGGTGCTCTCAGACACACGGAAAATAACAGTTAATTAACAGCCGACTAATAACTCCTGTGTTAATTACCGGTGAAATCGACTCCCCGTCAACCCCCCCGGAGCCTCCTCGGGTCGGGACAGTTGGGAAACTTTGTCCAAATCCGCCCCTCAAACCCCTCAGATATGCCTTTTTTTTCTTCGTTTTTTTTCCTTTTTTTCCCTCCAGCTCTCCTCAGCAGAGTCAAGTCCTCCACCGCCACGCTGCTGCGCTTCCGGCCTCGCTTTCAAAAATAAAATACATATTGAGAATTTAAAAACTTCAAAAATTTGATTTTTTTTTTTTTTTTTAGCACTCTTGCATGCGAAGCATTTTTTAGCTGTATTTTATGTATGAAAACTGTTATACAAATAAAGATTATTATGATTATTATTAAACTAAACAAAACAAACAAACAAAAAAAATATAATATAATATTACAGCATTACTGTGTAACTAATGTTGTTCTTCTGTCTATTTGCATAAATTTATACTTTTTGGTCCGTTTAGCCAACTTGTCACATAGGCTACTTTTACGTTTGATATTGATTATATTATTATTATATATATTTTTTTTATTATTATTATTATTTATTATATTATTCTAAACTAAATTAAACTAAACTAAATAAAATAAAACTAAATATAACACAAAATAAATAGGACTAATAGACTAATATTTGCATTAATTAATACTTTTTGGTTTGTTTAGCTTAATTATCGCATGCTTTAAGGTTTGATATTGTTTTAATATATGTATTAAGATCGGATTTTCGGAAGTTATGCATAAGGGCAGTTTCTTTTTTGTATGATAATGAATAAATGAATTATACACTTCATTCTTGGAGAAATTTGGATTTTTGAGTAATATTTACAAGTCAGGTTTGTTGAGTGAAATGTCAAAATGTCTAGGAGGATCTACCTGAAAATACGTCCAGAGGATAGTCACGTGTACAGGTTGGGGGAAAAGTGTTATAATGTTTCCCCATTTCAGCCTATTACAGAGGATGCATTTGACATTTATATCAGGAATGTATCAATATATACCAGAGTTTACATGATATTAACGTGTATAATACATATTGAAAAATCTATGTCGCCATTTAACAATAATAAAATACCAATGTCAAATTTGCAAATGTATAAACGGCACACTTGGGAACTGGAATAAAATCTTAATATAGAGAAAAAAATATCTAACTTCCGGTGCTGGTTCGGCTATCTCTTGCTAACTTGACACAGCTGCCAACATCCATACACTGCCTTCCGGTGTATTAATTACCCCGTCAGTGTATGGATTAGTGGTGCATTTTAACGATTACAAATTTTTTAAAAAATGTACTATAATATTAGATGCCATGACCATGTTATTTAGCATAATGCAGTTCTTAAATAGGTGTCAACAGCCACACATCACATTCAAAAAGTCACTATTGCTGCAGTGCTTTTGCATCCACAAAATCAATCACTCATTTTGTCAGTTTTCCATCAGCGTTGGAAATGTCACTTTAAAATAGTGACAGATTACAGATAACTAGTTACCTTGTAAAAAAATGTAATAAGTAATGTAACTACTTTAACAAGGCTACTTTATCAAAGTAATGTGACTTAATATATTTAATTACTTTTTTAGGGGTTCTGACTACAGATATTTTTCCTTGAGCCTTCTTAAGTGACTTAGGGAAAATTGTATGACCCTTTCTTCACCGTAAATTAGTAGTTAGATTTTAAAAACGTAACACTTCGATATTTGAAAGTGAAAAGTTGAAGAAAAAGTCCTGAAGTTGAAGAAAACCTTGTTTTTCACTTTTGTTGTGCATGCTGGTGAGTTAGTGCAAACTGAAAGTGACTTTGATGAATAAGCTCAGATTTCGTTGTGTTTTTTGTACCTTGCTTGTGCTTGTACCACATAATGTTTTCAAGGACTGTTGTAACTTTTTTTTGTCAGATTTCTGGCTATGATAAATGCTGTAATTTTGGTGATATTTGGTGGTAAATTTAAATATAAAATACAGTAATGTAATAGTTTACCCTTCCCCTAAGCCAAAATATGAGAATAATTTCCTTTCCAGCGCTTTAAAAAAATATTTGACAACCCTCCCTCTATTTGCACCACCCTTCATAAGTAATGAACAGTCCCTTTTCTAACAAATGGTCAGTAAAGCTGAAAAATGTCCATATGTAGCCTATGCCACAAAAAAAGATACAAATCATAAAAATGAATGTTAAATCCTACATAAACCTATAAAAGAACATATTCAGCTGCAGCCCTTTTACAACCACCAACATTTTGATTAGTTACTGTAATTTGATGACATGTTTTATTCTGTCACTGCAGCTGATTAAATACATGTAACTATCCAACACAGATCTGAGTGTGAAACAGACACCTAAAAATCAACATCAGTATTCTATGACAGATCGATACAAGGAAAACCTTAGAAATGTTGAGAAATTACAGTTTATTAGGACTCCACATGCATGTGGGAGCTGCTTCTAAATAAGTTTCCCATGTTTTTCTTTTTGATTGTCTTTCTAAAAACACTGCAGTTACTATTTAAAAGCAACATAAATTGCCAATCAATAAAAAAGTGGAACAAATAAACAGAAAAAACCCCAAAAACAAACAACAAAAGCATGAACAAATCACATTAATACATGTGTAGACTATACTAATAAACTGTAGAATACAGTTATTCTGTTTTTAGAAACAGTAAAGGACATAAGTCGTTTCCCTTTTGCAGTTTAATGTCAACTTTATTGTGTACAGATTTGCAGAATACCATTTTCCTAAAAACACAAATTTCCAGCAGTGCAAAGACAGCGATTAGAAAGCAACAAAGTGGTATCTTCCTTGGCAGAACTTCACCAGTGAGTCAAAATTACACAGAAAACTCTAATACACTGAATATAGCTTCAATACATTTATCATGAAGCACTGCTGTTAGTGAGAATTAGTAGAGTTGTTAATGGCGACTTGTGAAGCAAACAGTGCTACACTGATACTGTAAATATCAAATATACTGTTTATACTATATAAATACGTCCATATCCATATGTGGTGCCACTCTGAGTAGCAATAAATTAAAGAAATTAAAGAGAAACCAAGATGATATTTTCTTTTTTTATGGCTAACTTTGAGTCTCCTCCTACTTTGGTAGGTTTGCAGTAAAGTATTTTACAGCCTCCTGACTGAAAACAAACACGTGTAATATTAAAGTTCAGTTTAAGAGTGAGAGGTGTTGATGCATGCATATTAACAGTAGTATTCACTTTCAAATAAATAACATGAAAGCCATTTCAATACATTTGGCTGCAGTGACAAACAGTGAGGTGTTGAAGTTGAGTACCATGTAGGAGAAAGAAAAAACTATTAATTACAGTGAAACAAAACTAGACATGCAATTGATTGAGTCTTGTACTCAGTGTAAAATGATTAAAGGGCACAGTTCACCCCAAAATCCAAAATACATATATTTTCTCTTAACTTGCTGTGCCATTTTTACAGTTTAGATTAATTTTGTGTGAATTGCTAAAAACAAAACAAAACAAAAATGCTTTTTTTTTTAAAGAACATTTTTGAAAAAGATTTAAGGCCGATATCTCCAACTCCATCTAGATATAAAGATAGCACTACGGGTAAGAGGAAATATATTTATTTTTGATTTTGGGGTGAAATGTCCCTTCTAGTTCCTTTTGATGTCTTAAAACACATACTGAAAAAAATTAAAAAACTAAAAAACAGGGTAACACATGTTAACCCAGCCCCAGAGGTTACAGGCAGAGGGTGACAACTGGACAGAGTGATGATATCATGTTTGAGCACTTCAGGAGACAACACTTCTTAGCCAGCTCCAAAATCCTCACTAACATATCACTCTGGTGACAGATGCTTTGACTCATGTAAGAGTTAATTAACTTCATTATAAATAAATAAGTTAACAAACAAGTACAGTAGCTACACAACACAGCAAGGATGACTGCAGTAAAACAAACAAAATAAATTAACCAATTTCACATTTTCTATATTTCTCACCACCAATCTGTCAAAGCTTAAACAACCTTTCCCTGACGAACAAACTGACCTTTTAGCATCTGGTATATTTCTGTTTACATTAGGCTTTCACAAAAAACAACAATACTACACACTCAGTTCAGCATTTCAGTAGTTTTCTCAAAGTGACACTGTGGTATTCCCACTGCTACAATAAAGGCCAAAGCGTTACTTTACAACACATTTCTCTTGAGTTTTACAAGATACACCTTTATAAGAGCTGCTACATGACTCGTCATATTAACACCAACGACGCCACTTTACTTAAGGTATACATCAGTGCAGTGTATTTATTACAGGGCTGCAGGGGGGCAACGTCTCAAGAGAATCTGAACCACAAGATCCAGATTCAAGTGCCTGTTTTGGCTGCGATTTGTTTTGTTTTAGTGTCCTTAACCTTTTGAGACCTTAATAAAATGACTTGATTTCTTTCAAAAACATGAAGAATGCAATGAGCAATAAAGGAAGAAATGACAAAAAAAGCAAGAAATTCATAACAAAAAAAAGAAACAAAGAAACAGAAAATTACCTGAAAATTTGTTTAAAGAAAATAAATAAAACAAAGAAGGCAAACAAATTAATTAATTAATTAATAATACTTCTTTAACATAATCTAATCTATGCAATTATAAAAATATTTCTTCCCTAACATTTTTCTTCAACATTTTTCCAGTGAATTCTTTCCCTAGCGTTAATTTTTTTCCTAAATCTACTTATTTCTTGCAATTTATGGAACATTTGGCCATTGACTTTTCTTTTTTTCCCCAAATGTTTTTGGTAGCAATCACACTAATTACTCATGGCTCAAAAGGTTTAAACACTTGTGACAGGCGTCTGAAAGATGCACAAAAAACGTGATGTCGCCTTAGGTTTCAAAGGGTTAAGAAAAGACAGAATCTCTGATTGTTGGCCCCTCTGCTGAGGACTGACAAAGAGAAGGGACCTTAACGACCGTGATAATTACAGCACCAGATCATGACGATTGTAAATTCCTGTTTTGCTAAACCAACTTTCAGCATCACATAAATCATATCATGAATGATAAATCAAGAGCTTTTACATTCTCTTTTAACGTATAATCTTATATTAAAATCACATGTTCTGTATGCCGTTGTCTCGACAGACGTACAGTGAGGTTAACAGTAAATTGAGCTGGATTTCCTGAATTGCTAACATTTTAAGCATCCCGTAAGGATGCTGTGAGGTTTTAAGTTACCATTGCATTGCTCTGATGATAGATATAAAAATATCAATTAGTTAACAGACATGTATAATGAAGAAGTGCTTGGAATAGAACCTGAGGGGAAGATAGAGCTAAAGATGCGTTAGGATTAGTGAACATGCACAACATTTGCTATTTTTGCATAAAGCTAAGGGAGAAAAGTGCAGTAAGGGGCTCCTGCACAGGTTTTTAGTGGCTGATACGATATAATGCTGGTATGCCTTAAGCAAAGGGCCCTCTAATAAGTCTCTTCCTGAAAATCTCAAAATGTTAACGCTGATTCTGCAGGACAGGACTATGTAACGTTAATGTGGATGGAGACTGGCATGCAAAGTTACAGACGGTATCACAGTTTTGATGAGGTGCTGGTTTGCAACCATCCATGACAACTTTAAACAGGGTTCCCACAAGAAAAATTTCCCATGACTTTTCAAGGATCCATAATAACGTTTCCATGACCATTAACAAAAAATAACACAAACAGATCTTTATAGAACCCTTTACAACAAATGTTTCCATCACAATAAGAGTTAACTCCACAACAGGAGAGACTTGTTCTCTGCGATTAGGTGGAAAAACACATGCACGTATCCTTATCTGCATCTGCAGGAGGCCAAAAGGAGTTTCAAAGTAATCTGCAAAAATCCAATATTCTGCATCTCTACTCCGTACCTTCAAATAACCAACCAACTTTCAGAACAGGAAACAAATTGTGCACGAGCGCTCTGAGTGACATTTTAACGCCCAGGACTGCCCGTGTCGATTGCTCGATTTAAAAAATGCGGTAAAATTTCAAAGCATTGTTGGGCATAGAATGGAAAGTCATGATCCTGCATGTTAAATCAAACTGTCACAGCAGTATTTTTGTTGCCAAACTTCTTTGGCATTTTTCAAACATATCAGATTCAAACTCTTTTCAAACAGAATTCAAGCTAGAGGACATACATGGAGAGAGAGACAGAATAACGAGGAGAAAACGACGGTGACGGTAAACAAAAAGTCACGTAATGCAAATTAGAGCTACGTTATGTCGACGACTATAGAAAAAGAAATTGCAAAACTTACAAAAATTCCACGACTTTCCCCAAAGCTTTCAATGATTTCACTCATTCCATGACTTTTCTGCTCCTGAAAAATGAGATTTTGGAATTCCATGACTTTTCCAGGTTAGTGGAAACCGTGTTTAAAGACTTTTAAAAGATTGATGACATGATTACTCTTCGTTGATGTGTTCTGTGTGAATCACATGATGAGAAATGAGTGATGCTGAAAACACAGCCTGTGGTGTTGGTCTGGTATTGGATAACGATGTGTTAGTATCATTAGTAAATGAAGGTTCTGAATGTGTGATTTATGTTCTTGTTAAGATGCACTTAAGGTTTGGCAGCAAGGCAGTAGACAGGCAGTTATGGAGGAGACATTTCAGGTAAACAGACACAGACATTCTCATTAATGACACAAACAGTGCAGAGAGAAGAAGGTTGGAATGGACATAAGACAGTTAAGACAGTGGACATTTAAAATGTCTGGGACATACAGAGGCTACAGTTACATTTTAAAATCTGAACAAGCCAATGTAAATTTAGTCACAGGACAAAATTTTTTAAAAGAAAATATGTTGGAATCGTTGTTATTTGAATGATTTGAGTTTATGAATGTAAAGCAGCACCAGTGGACTACATAAAAACAAAAAAAAAAATTAAAAAACAAAACAAAACACTGCAACTGTAGCCAGAGGAGCACAGCACTTTATCCCAGATACAGCTGGGAATCAGTGACCAAATCACACACATCACAGCACGATGTCGACAGAGCGACATGAGGGGAAACGGCTATACAGATGATGTAAGACAGAAATTAGAGTAGAGGCGAGAGGCTGTTAGGGTTAGCAGACTCATGCAAAGAGTCCAGGCAGCCGAAAGGACGGACGGAGCGGATCTGCCTGGTCACCAGACGGGTCGACTCTCTTCATTCTGTATTAGAGGTCATCTGCAGGATGGAGGGAAAGAGACCGAGGTCTTAAAGTTCAGTTTATATATATCTCTATATGATAAAAAGTGATAAACACTCAAAGCATGACAGCTCGACTCTGCAGAGCTAATGAGAAAATGTAGTTTCTGGATCCGTCTCACTGCTCTGATAAACTTCAACAGTAAGCAGATAAAATAAAAAAAATCTGATAAGATGACCATATCAGAATCAGAAATACTTTACTGATCCCGGGGGGGGGGATTATGGTTTGTTACAGTCACTCTGATGCCAGCTCAGAGAAATATAGAAACTAGAAATTAGAACAAGCACAAGTAAAAAAAAAGAAAAAAAGAAAAAAAAATAGAAACAGTAACAGTAAACAAGTGGCACTAGTATGCAAGTATTTAAAATATTTAAATATAACGTATGTATTATATGCATATTATATGTAAGTGTGGAAAAATATAAATGTAAAGAAATACCAGAACAGACAATTAGCAATAACGTGTGAATATTTAAATCATAATATGGATAATGTGCTGAGTGTGTAAAGTACAAAACTGTGCCTTCTGCTACAATACAATTTATAAAACTAGCATGCAAGTTCAAAATATAAAAATAGAAATATGTGTGCAACGTGGTAAAAATCTATGTCTTCTGCAGAGTCATTTGACCTGATCATACGCGTTCGTTTTGCATTAAAAAGCCAGATGTTAGCGGGTGTTGTTGTGGTTTTTTTGTGCAGTGGGAATGAGGCTTTATGTGTGACGTGTTACCTGGGAGATGCTGACTCCGGTCAGTTTCTCCACGGCCTCAGGGAGGCGGAGCATGATGTCCAGCACCTCTCCTGACAGTTTGGCTGCTCCCACCTCTCCGCCTCCACTGGACACCATCGTCACCTTGTTGGCTCCGCACAGAGGCTTGCTGATCTCTTCTGCCATCTAGAGGAAGACAGATATATGTTAAAATCTCTACAGAGTCCTTCATGTGCATGAATGTGACTCACAGAAACCCAGAGAGAACATTGTGTAAGCTAGGCAATGAAACTACATGAGTTTTAACCCTTTAAAACCTGGACTGACATCTTGTGCAACATTCAGATGCCTTTCACAAGCAGTAAAACCTGAGCAAATTGGTTTGATTTCTTTGGAAAACATTGAAAAAAAGGCAATGTGAATCTTGACAAGAAATAAACCCCTAAAAATAGCAAGACATTATTAAGAGTTAAAAAAAAAAGATCTAGAACAGAGAAAAAACAGACAAAAACTGCATATATTGTATATTTACATATTTGAAAATATATTACAGAAATATTTAGATAATTTTTTTTTAGCACTTTTAAGGTCATTTCCTTGTTTATTTTTATTTTTTTAAATTTACTTTTTTTTGGCTAATTTTCAAGAATTCTGTCTTGTAAATATTACAAATTTCTTGCTAATTTTGGGTCATTTTTTGCAACGTTGTTGACTGTCATCTTCTTATGTTCTTGAAAGAAATCAGGCCAACTTTCTTAGGTTTCAAAGCGTTAGCAATGGTAATTGGCACAATATTTTAATTATTTTCCTACATAGTTTTAGTTTTAGTTTTAGGTGTTTTTAATATATTTTAATGATATTTTCTGATATTGACACTTTCTTCTGAAATCATAAAATATGAAATTCCTTCAGCTATATGTAAATCTGATAAAGTCACAAATTTCATTTAAAAAAAAGGGAAAAAAAATAATACGTTTTAATGCCATAATACGTTTTTGTTTGTGTATAACAATAACACTGTTTTGTAAAAGGTGCACTAAATAGAGAAAGTGATATGCTATAATTGGGACACTATGTGGAACTGAGAGATGGATTTGTTACCACAACAAACTACCCACATACAGCAGTGATGCATGTAATAACAGCAGGCTGCGTGTATAAATAGCTGCTGTGGATTGTACTGTCCGTTGTCTCTCACCAGCGGCAGTTTCTCCAGCAGCATGTCCACCATGGCTCCGTCCTTGTACTGCTGGAAGGCCTCTGCCTTCTTCACCATCTGCTCTGCCTCAGCTCGACCCTTGGCCTCC
The DNA here is from genome assembly GCF_008729295.1 of Plectropomus leopardus. Classification (NCBI taxonomy): domain Eukaryota; kingdom Metazoa; phylum Chordata; class Actinopteri; order Perciformes; family Serranidae; genus Plectropomus; species Plectropomus leopardus. The sequence continues at coordinate 4,570,738 of NC_056480.1, read as the reverse complement.
ACTGCAAACGCCTCAGCCTCACCTTTAATCTGAAGGAGACAAGAGGACTTTGTTTACCAGACAACACAGTCCCACAACTCCCACCAAAGACACTCTGTGAAATGCACGAAAGCTTGTGGGCATAAAACCAACATTTCACAACATTCTCATTATGATTTCTATTTTAAAAAAAAACCTAAATACAGCTGAGTTGAAGCAGCTGTTGTAAATTGTGACTCACCCTGATGGACTCAGCTTCGGCCTCTGCCTCCATGATCAACTTCAGACTGGACAGAGAAAGAAAAGTAGAGTCAGACTGGGACGCAGAGACGTCAGCCAGTAGTGAACACTTCATCATGAACACGACTACAACATGAGGCACGGCTTGTGTCTGATCTTTAGTCTCATTTTATCATCAAAAGAAGGAAAGTATTATGTTCATGATCTCCCAGTATAGTCATTATAGTTGGGTTTACATACAAATGTAGCACAAATTCTAAATAAAAAAAAAAGAAAGAAAAAAAATTATAAAATCATACAAAGAAAATGTGAATTTATGCCCCCTTTTTTCCATCTAGTACTGTTGTGCAAATTTTGTTCAAGATAAGCAGTGGGTGGCGCCAATTCCCCAAACCTTGTGCTTTACTCAACAGTAGTTTGTTGAATGATTTCACACTCTGTCACTATGACACATTGTCTGTAAAAACAGACTTTAAAATCTGGTAATAAAACTGAAGCACTGCTATACTACTCACAACACAACACAACACAACGCAACACAACGCAACACAACGCAACACAACACTGAGTTTTGGAAAAACACCTCACCGCTGAGCCTCGGCCAGTTTCTCCAGGCGATACCTCTCAGCCTCGGCAGGTTTCTTCACCTTGGCCTCCAGCTCCTTCTCCCTGCGGGTGATCTCCTGCTCCTGCAGCGTGATTTGCTGCGTCCGCTCGACCACCTGGACCTGCATCCTCTCCTCCTCGATGCGCTGCTTCGTCTTCGCCACCTGGAAGATACAGTGCACACATACTGCCATTTAATATCATATAAAACGTTGCTGATTGTGATCACACTGTTCTTATTCGCTGTGTCGTACCTGCAGCTGGTAGGCCATCTCTGACTCGGCCTTCTTCGTGTTGACCTCGATGTCATAGGCCGCCTTTTTCAGCTCGTAGTCCCTCTGGGCCTTTGCCATGTCGATCTCATTCTTATACTGAGCGGAGACTTTCTCCTGCATTGCATGGGCCTCCTGCAGGGAGAAAACAAGGAAAACAGGGATCAATGGAAATAATTCTCGAGAACAGGATTAACAGGATGAAGTGCTTACTGGTGACTGAGCAAAACAAACCCAGGAAAAGGAATATGTGACTTACTGTTAAAATCAGACTTCTATTATTTCCTAATGTCTAAGCTGAAATTTAACACTTTTATAGGAAAAACATCATCCTGGAGGATGGGAATGATGTGATTTATCTCACCCTGATCACAGCATCTCTCTTGTTCTTGGCTTCTCCAATGCGAGCGTCTTTCTGAACTTGGGCAGTTCGAGCTTTCCCCAGTGAATGAAGATAATCCTGAAGACCAGAAAGAGATGTTAACCCTTAGAAATCGAAGCAGATTGGCTTGATTTCTTTCAAAAACATGGGAGGAAGGCAAAAAGCAAATTAAAAAATGGCCTAAAAAATGAGAAAGACATTAGTCAAAAGTCAAAAGGAAATTACCTGAGAATCAGCAAAGAGAGAAAAAAAAGTAAATGACCTGACAAAAAACCCCCGCTAAAAATCAAAGTCAAATTAAATTACATACGTATTCTTTCTGTAACATACTTTCAGATATAAAATTGTGAATATAGTTTTCACAACATGTTTTTCCTTTATTGAAATGAAAATTTCAGTTAATTTTCTTGTCACCTTTTACTAATTTCTTGCAATTTTGGGACATTTCTTGCCAAGTTGTTTAAAGTTAAACATTTCCACTTTTGAAAATAACTTGTTAAAAAAAATACGTGTTTGTCAATACGTGGTTACCTGGTCGTCGTGAACATCTTTGAGCGTGTAGCTGACCACGCTGATGCCCATGTTGACCAGGTCAGAGGAAGCCACCTTAAAAACTTGCTCTGAGAACTTCTTCCGGTCCTTGTAGATCTCCTGTAAGAGGAAGAAAGTTGCCGTCTCTCAAAGTCACGATAATATCAAAATAATGCAAGTCAGATAAGTTGAATATGTTCAGTTATAACCATCTAATAACAATCAAAATTAACCTCTTTCCACAAACGGCCGTCAGCCGCTTACCTCAACAGTCAGGTGGGCGATGATGGCCCGCTGGTGTCCCTCCAGCGTCTCCAAGGCGATCTGAGCGATCTCAGCCTCCGACTTCCCCATGAACATTTGGCAGGCTGCGGCCAGCATCTGTTTGTTCTGACCCTGGATCTTCATCTGTAGGAAACAGCAACACTTTTCATGTTGAGTCCGGCTCATCAACAGCAGCCGGTGCTGCATTTTAAACAAATACACGACACTCTGTGTGTCTGAAACTACATTTGAATGGAAACTGGTACAATCCTCATCCTTGATTCACTAAAACAAACACACACACAAATAGAGTGGTGAAGGAATGACAGATTTTTGTAGGCCAACCAGGAGGTAAGCAAAGTGCTGGTTCCCTCGTCAAAAACCTTATGGGATCTTCAGTTATTGCCAAAAATAAACTCTCTGACGAATACAGGTTTATGAGACTTACATGTTTTGTTCAGCATGATAATCTTCACAGATGAACACCACTTTTGTGTGTTTTGAAGTGCAAATGAAATTGCCAGAAGCAAAAAGCTATTGTTAGGCTAAACACGACTACACCCATAAGGTTTTTGATGAGGGAACCAGTTTGATGTTTACCAGCTGTTGAAATCGTCATTTCAGTTTGATACACAGTGATATTCAGTCAGCTACATAAAAATCATTCTTGTACAGTAACTATTCAGTGTCAGTGAAGAAATGGGCCAAAACAGCAAAATATGGATGTGAGGGACATTTCCAGGGTCCGCTGCCACACTGACAAAACATTTGACCGCCGCTTTTTTACACTATGCCAGAGGAATATTTAATTTTGGGGGTGTTGACTTTTCCCATGAGAAAATGATTTAGTTTTGAAGCACAAGTTAACTGTTTTGGGTGAGATTTTACCTCTTGTACCCGAAGTTTTGAGAATGTTATTCAAGATAAGAAGCCTTTTATGAAGATATTGTGAGTGTATGTATGTATATCTATGTGTATGTATATGTTTGTGTAGGTTTTCATATATACATGCAGTATATAAGGTGTGTCAATCAACCCTCACAATCACCACGCACACACGCACGCACGCACGCAGCTCTTTTCACCTCCTGTCCTGCGCACTCATCAGATTGAATCCTTCTTTTGTCCCCTTTTAATTTGATTTATTTTGTTTGTTAAATTGTGTTTTCTCAATCTTTTATTATGTCCTCACTTTTATTGTATGCCTTTGTGTCACTTTAGATCATCTCTTTTGTCTGTTTATATATACGTGCACTTGCCTTCACTTTTTCTGTTCTCCAAGTATTTCACAATAAAGACAAAAAAAAAAGAAAAAAAGATGAGAAGCCTTTACTGTCATTGTATCAAAAATACAACTAAATTGTGAGTGCTACTCCCAGCAGCGATGTATACGTCTATAAAGATGAAAATGTAAAATGGTTTGCAGAGTCATTACGCGTGTTGGTGGAGAGCTTTGGGAAAGAAGTGATTTTATTGACCTGTATTGTCTTCTGGAGGGCAGAAGGTCAAACAGGTGGTGTCTGGGGTGAGAAGAAACGAGCCAACGCAATTGAGAAAAACTGTATTATGTAGTTTTGTCATGTCTAGATGGCAGCTGACAGATGTGTATCTCCTGATGACCCACACAAACTCTCTGCACAGATCTTTCTGCCTGAGGAGAGTCTCAGGTTGCTGTTCTGGTGGAGCAGCCTGCGGCTCCCTCCGCACTGATGCACACTGACCTGAGCGATCCCGGTGACAGAGATGGGCACCCCGTGGCGGGTGTACACCTTATCGCTCTTCACATTCAGAGTCAGAGTGTTCAAGGAAATCCTGGAGACCGGCAGGGCGAGACATAAAGGAAAATAAGATTACTGATGGATTATGCCCTGCTCTAATGGTATACAGTCCTTTCCGCATTGTACGTGTGTGCAATTGAGTCCAGGATTTAGAGGTAAAGCATTTCGGCCAACGACGGCTCTCAGACAAATCAAGCATTAAATCTGGTGCCATATGAGGAACTGAAATCAATGTAGGAGAGGCAGTATGAATGCTGGCAGATCAAAATGTGCCCTGGACGTATCCGCCTGCTGCTTAAATATGTTTGACTTGACGAGGAGATCAAACTGCTCTCGTGTGATGGTTGCTGATCACCAAGTAATCAATAGTTTATTTACAGCACAATCAACAGTATTAGACAAAATATAGATGTTAGTAATAATGTTCGTTTAGTGAGGAGGAGGATGACGGCCACTGATGTGAATCTTTATCCATCAGTCATCTATAATAGAAAATCTGTTCATCATATGATTTATTACCTTCTTATTAAAATATCCTTTAATGGAAAGTTACTATTCATCTGATGTGACAAAAACAGCAACGTGGACCTCAGACCTCGACCTAGCCGGCTAGACTTGATCAGATTCTGTATGACAAAAAGATGTATGTTTTGTGACCATTGTTGATGTATTGATGTATTTTAATTTTATTTTTTTGGCCATTTTATTTCATTTATTGACCAGCTATTTTTTAATCGTTTATTTTGTTGTCCTTGTAATTGTTTTGTCTAATTATACTCCTATTTTTTTCTGTATTACCTTTTAAATGTTTGTTAATTGTTAAATGTTGAAATTAATAGACACAGTTGGGGGGAAAAAGCTATAATGTCATGCACTTTAATACAGATCTGCAGACAAAAACAGACATTAGTATTTGCCAACCTCTGTAGCTTCTGGATGCACGGGATTACGAACACTCGGCCTCCAGGTATCATCAGTGGAGGAGAACGACAAAGCCCTGAGAGACATGAGAGACCAATTAGATTAGAGTGATATGATCAAAATTGTGCGTGCATATTTATTTATTTACCCAAAGCAAATTTCAGAACTATATATTGATCCAAAAATTGGTTTCAGTAGCATGGACAAATTCTTATTCATAGCCTCTGAATATAAAATAAAATGGGATTTTACAAAATGTTATCATCTTGATCACTGATTCCTGCATTGGGGGTCCCCAAATCTTAACCAGGGGTCAGAAGGCAATTTTATTGTATATTATACCAGTTTCTTGCAAATTGAATTTCTTTTTTAAGTTGTTCATTGCCTTCTGATGTAGTTTTTGAAAGAAACCATCTAAATTTGCTCAGATTTCAAAGAGTTTGAGAAAACGGTAGGAAACCACTTATCTAGATGTATTTTTCTATTATTTGGGACATTTTGTACACTTGAAAATGAGTAAAAACATTCATTCACACTCATTCACACAACAATCATCAGCTCTTGATTGTGGTATCATATTTTTTGTAGGTTTAAATAAAAAAAAAGTAAATAACATTTTAAAAAATAATATTAAAAAAAAAAAAAGATGTGGTCCCTTTTATAGGCCATCATGTTACCTGACACCACCATAGCCTCGTTGGGACCGCAGGTGTAGAACATGCTTGCTGATCCTCCTTTAGACTGAAAACCAAAGAAAGTACTAGAATAAGACATGCAGTCATTATTAAAGTCCCACCTTACATACAGAACCATTTGATAAAGGAATGCATGGACTTCTACTCTATATGCACTCATTTTACTATCTTAATTTTAAAAAATAGGGCCTAAAAAATGAGTACCAGTTGATGCTGTAACTCAGTGACTCCTTTAAATAAAATTACAGAGGGGGGGTTGTGATGGGGAGCCACCGTGCAGCAGACAAGCAGGCTAAAATCTAATTTACAGAAATGTCGCGCAGTAAAATCCGCAAAACAAGCTTCACAATTAACAGAAAACCCACACAAAAGAGCCACTCACGAAAGGAGAAACCCCCTTTTTAATCTTCTGTCATAATTAACTCATGCATTTTGCTAGCGGCTAGCTGTCTGCCCATTAACTCAATCGATTTGGCATCCACGTCTGCGTTTAACAGCGAGGCGTTAAAATTAGTGACACACTTACCGGTTAGTATAACAGCGAGGTGGTTTTTGTGGAGTAGCGGGGATTTAGAGGAGATAAGTAGCGGTCTGTGATGGTTGAAATTAATGTAATTTCGTCCCGGTGACGGTGTTTCTCGTCAGACACCAGCTGATGCAGCACAACAACACACACTCTGCAGCTCAGCGGCTTTTATAGAGCACGCCCATCACTCAGTCTGTGTGCGGCCGACATCTAGCGGCGCGGTGGGGAACTGCAACCGATAACTGCATCAGACATAAAGACACACACACACACACACACACACACACACACACACAGACAGACAGACAGATAGATAGATATCTTTGATTACTATTGTCAGTGCAGTTGTGTTTTTGTATTACCATTAACAATATTATCATTATATTTTTATTTGTTCACTTATTTATTTATTGATTACTATTATTACTATTAATTTTGTATCAGTGTTTGTTTCTGATTAAATGTAATGTTATTTTGTCTTGGACCCCAGGAAGACGAGCTTGTTGCCCAGGCGTCTGCTAATGGGAATCCTTATAATAAACAATAAACAATAAATAGATAGATAAATAGATAGAATGATAGATAGACAGAAAGAAAGAAAGAGATAAAGAAAGAAAGAAAGATTAAGTTTGCTACTCCCAACAAGTCTAAGACAAAAATCACTTTGAAACATACAGTTTCCAACTGTTATCAACATGTTCAACAATAAAATACAACACAGTAGTATCCATGTTGTTTCCACATTACAACTCAGTTTGCTGTATATATGGTTTATACTCAGAATCAGTATCGGGTGTTTTTATTTTTTAATTTATTTGCCTTTTTTTTTGTTGCAAGTTTTCATTTTTCACAAGGAATTTACATTTGTGTACTGCAGAAGTACTGCAAAAGTCAAGAACATAAATAAAGAATAGAAAAATGTTCTTTTGTTTTTGAAAGAAGCTACCATAAAAAAATCATGAAAAAAATATATGAATATATAAAATACTCAAACTGTAAAAAGGAGTAAAATGAAAAGATAACAACAGAAAATAATAAATAAATATGATAAAAATAATAAAATGATATAAAAAGTAGTAAAACTGGAAAACAGACCAAAATGTATAAATAAATAGTCAATAGACACATAGATATAGTTTAATGAAAAGGTATTTATGTTTTTATAGCATGTGTTATGGTAAAAGTTAAGGAAACTTTCCACATCCTGGAAAAAAAAGTCATATTCATATCCATATAAATGGAAAAAAATAGTATAGGATAAGATAATCCCTTATTAGTCCCACAGTGGATTTGCAGTGTTACAGAAGCTATGAGGTACAGGATAAAAGGAACAATATAATAGTAAAAAATAGTAAAAAAAAAAAAAAAAATACAAATATAATAAAAATACTAAATATTATAAAACAATTTGCCAAGTATAATTTAAAAAAACAGGTGCAAAAATAGTAACATAAAATGACAAGGTGCCAACTCAACAGTCTATATACACCAATTGCACATGGAGGATAATGATATGCCTATTCTTTTCTATTCTATTCTATTCTATTCTATTCTATTCTATTCTACTCTGCATTGTCTGATTTGGGTTAGTGGGGCTCAGGCTCCAACAAGGCAGTGATGACAAAACCAAACCCGGCACTCCTTCTCCTCTTCCGGTCCTTGCCACTGAGACAAGGAAACCCCTTTCTAAAAAAAAAAAAAAAAGTCTGCCCTTTTCAGCCAATCAGCGTCGAGGCTCCGTCAACAACAGCCAATCAGAAGCGTGAACGGCGCGATGGCTGCGTCCCAATACTGTAGCTCCTCCTGCAGGACTCAGACAGTCTGCAGCGCCTCCATCAGTCTGCGCTCACTCTGAAGCTCTGCTGCAGCTCCTCTTCATCTCTGCCAACAGTTCACGTTCATCACCAACTAACATCCATCATGAGGGAAATCGTGCACATCCAGGCCGGCCAGTGCGGGAACCAGATCGGTGCAAAGGTAAGAAGAAGCACTGAGAGCAAAGTTGACTTTTTATTTTGCAGTTTATCCAACTTTTTTTTGCCAGTTATGTAAAGCATTTCATCCTTGAAACTTTTTAAAGACCCCTTTCTTTTGTTGACAGTTTCAGAAAATATTAAATATAGTTTTAAAGTTAAAATTAAACGTTTAATTTTTGTAATTTACAAAACAAAACATACAAAAAATATACTTTTGTGAGATTTAATGGGACTTGAAAGCATGCAGTCCTATTGTTTGCACTCCATCCTCCTGTTACATTGACTCAGCCATTTAATCTGTCAGTAGTTTATAATTAGACCCTAGATTTGTTTACTTGTCTAAAATGTCTATTTGTTGGATTTTTAAAAAAGTAAATGCTTAGTGTTGAACAAAGATCAGCCTCATAACCTCTACAGCCAACTCTTAAGATACATTAGGGACTGTTCTGTATTATTCAGAGGAGGGGTGGCTGGAGGGTGACTTCATTTTATTGAATTTTTCTTTTAATCCTTGCAGGAGCTGCAAATATTTTTTCTTGAGCCTCCATGAGTGACTTGCAGAAAGTACATGACCCTTACTCCACTATAAATTAGTTATTAGATTTTTAAAACTTTGATGTTTGAAAGTTAAAGTTGAGGACAAAATCCCAGAGTGGACAGTTTTCCACTCCTGTCACACATGCTGGTTAGTTAGTACAAATTTAAATGAGATATAGAATAAAGTGATTTTAATGAAATTTTGCTATTTTAAGATCAGATTTGTCTGTTTTTTTCCTGATGGAAGCAGCAATCACACATGATGTGTCCAAGGGCTGTTGGAAATTAAAAAAGCTAACAGTAATTTATGTTTTTACAGTTTCTGGCTATAATAAATAGTCAAATTTTGGCATTAGGCAGGTTTGGCAGGCATGTTTTCTTTAAGTTTTCAGTAAAATAAATGCAAATTAAAACTATTTGAATGTGTATGCCATCACCTAAGCCAAAATTAAAAAAAACAAAACAGTCCCTCCACAGCGCTTAAAAATATATTTGACATGCCTCCCCGTGTTTGCACCACCCCTCCCCCCTCATAAATAACAAGCTCCCTGTTATCCAAAGGAAATGTTTACTTTTGTGCTTTTTTAATAACATATTTAACAAGGCTGCTGCACACAGTTTTCAGTAAAACTATGAAATACTATGAATAACACTCAGTTAACAGTCAAAATGGAAATTAAATAGGAAATCTCTCTTAGTTTTAATTGTAAAAGTGGATGGTAAAGAAGTGTAAGTGATACAAAATAGCAGACAGAAACAATGAATCACTGCTAAAATATGTCAGTGATGTGATGGGTCATAAAAGGACCTCAAAGTACAGTCAGATAGACCCAAATACACCCCAAAATAGCTGCCCATATTAAAGCTGTAGTGATGCTGTTTTTCTGGGGTATAAACTAATCCCGAATTCAGTAACGATTCACACATTTAGATCTGTTGACAAAACAGAGACTCGAGTCATTGATCCATGATTAATAAAGCCGGCCAGACCGGGGCAGACGCGCAGGGCCAGCTGCTGTCTTGGGCGCCTGGTGAGCCCGAGTCTTTGTCACTGAGAAAAGAGCAAAGACGAAAACAAGAGGGTGAAAAGAAAAGGAGAAATTTGCTGAGGCAGAGCAGAGGAACGCAGCCGGAGGGGGTGCTGACGGTGGGGGGAGATAACAAGTGGCTCAGTGTCTGCTCTGAAAGCACAGATGAGCTCATTTAAATAGCCTATCACATGCACACCCAAACCAGTGAACTTTAAAACCGCGTTCACACATTTGTTCAGTGATTATCAGCAAAATAAGCTCTATTTTATCAAAATGTTTGATGCAACACTGCAGCATTTCTACACTTCAGTTTCCAGAAGTTCACCACCATAATGTGTTTTTTTGTTATATAGAACAGAAAACCTTTATTGTCATTGTACAGTTAAAAAAACAAGATGCCAAATTCAGCAGTTAAAATAAATATTAACACCAATTGCACATGGAAATAACTGTGCAGTATTAAAAATATAAATGACACAAACCAAGTAAATATGAGGCACACATACAAAAATAAAGGGCTAAAAAATACTCTAAAATAGGTGAGAAGTTACCTTTTTGTTGATATTTTAAGTAGAGCACTTTGCATTCCCTCGTTGCTGAAATGTGCGATAGAAATAAACTCGCCGTTCAGATAGAACTTAACCAAATAATCAGTTTCAGTCTTTTTTTTTGCTTATTCAGCATCATAAATGACTGTGTATTAGATTTTGGGCTGTTGTTTTGGCTAACTGAGAAGTTTAAAGACCAAACTTTGACCTCAAATAACATGCGATTGCCATTTTTCACAAATTCGTTCAACATTTTATAGATTTTTAAAGTGATTAATCACGAAAACAGTCTTCAAATTAATCAGTTACGTAAATGATTACTTGCAGCCCTAAAATCACACAGTTTAAAGAGGGCTTCAGGAATGAGTCCTAAAACCCAGATGTGAGTTAACATTAAAAAAGGTGTTTTTCTGACGCTCTCGATGCAGAGGGGCTGTGCCGACACGAAAAAATGACCGGTCTATCTGCTCTGGGCTGCTGTAGAAATATGGCCGACTCCACAGACGAGGACCCGCTCCCTATGTGGAAATAAACGGCTCATTTTATAGAAACAAAAACACAACAAAATGTTTGTGAATCAACATGAATCAAACCTTTGGCTGCTGCAGCAAGGAAAAAAAATAAAAAATACAATACAAAAAATACAACAATTTCTGTTTTCATGTGATTATACACTGAGGAAAATTAGGGGTTGCAATGACCAGATAAGGTTTTATCAAGATCCTTAACCACAGTTGTGTAATGTCTGTATGGATTATATGAAAATGATGCAGCCTGTATCATAAAAGGAGCAAAACACAGATAATTTAAAAGATTTTAGACTGACACAGGATGACAAAAGGAGGAAGTGCTTGAGGCAAAATGAAAAGCAGGGATAGTTTTACCACAAAAGAAACAAAGAGAGGCACACTTGGGCTACAAATTTGAAATTATTCCATAATTTATATAAATATGCAAAATTAAGAAAACAAATATTCACTTTTAACAGGGTGGAACAGCAAATGTTTGGCACTTTTGCTTAAAGCTTCAGCTGGTAACTTTTGTGATAATAACTTTCAGACTTATTTTAGTGTACTGTTTAGCTGTAAAATAAGAAAGTTTGTGACCTGGTCACCACTTTGGAGACAGTTAACTGAAGTACCAGGCAACGCCCAACTAGTGACCAACTTTTTATTTGACAGACAAGATCATAAGAAGCACTACAGCCAATAGAAAAAAAGACGAGTATGATTTGTTTTTCTCACAAATCAGCAGTCGCATTTAGTGACAATTTCAGCGAATTTAACGGCACGATCTGGTTTATAAAAGTTACCTGCTACAGCTTTAAAATGGTCTGATCGTTTTTCTGGTGAACGACTAATCAATAAATTGACTAACTGTTATAGAGCTGAAAAAGTTAGTCATTATAAAAGTTTTTTTTTAAAACACTGGGTAAAATTGAAAATCTCAAAATGGTTAAACGCCCAAATAACATAATATCAGTTAAGGTCACATCTGTATTATTTTATACCCAGTAAGCAAAGTCCACAGAGTTTTCATGGCAAAGGAACAAAAATAAAAAAACTGTAATTAAATGCTGTATAAGAAAAAAAAAGTTAAACTTAAGTTTCAATATTCTGCTTCATGAAGGCAGAAAAGTCTCTTAACCAACAACAGAAAATCACCCAAACAATCAAGGCTACTCGTCGTTTAAAGGTCAAGATGTTCTTATCTTCAACGTGACCTCTTGACTTCAACGTCCTACTCCGTTTCTCCAGCTGGTTTCGGGGATCACAAACAAAACTTTTTCTAACTTATATAAGGACTCACACTCCTTGTCGGAGTCGTGGTCGGAGGTCAGTGAGAGCAGAGCTTTCTCAGAGGATTCAGTCAGCCTCGTTTCTACGGCCGAGACATTAACGCCAAACTCAGTTAAGATACGAGCACAGACTGTCACACCAGCTCAGTCAACTGACCCTAATCTGTGCCACGGACTCTGTGTGTGTGTGTGTGTGTGTTTAAGAGGAAACCAGGAGATAAGCAGAGCGAGGTTGGCACGGCTGTGTGGCTGGATGTGTGCGTGAGAGAGGGAAGAGGCTGGTGAGCAAGAAAATCTCATTTTTTAATCCCCTCTCCTGTCACCTCTCCATCTTTGGCTGCTCCTGAGTAAACCCCCTGTGGTCACCATGGCAACGAGTTGACAAGATTTCCAAGCAGTTTTGAAAAAGAGCAGCATTTTTTGGGCGAGACTAAAAGCTATAGAAATACTGAATAGTGATAAATTTAGTCAGCTAATCGTCACTTATATTAACTCAGTCTGGCTAAAAAATACAGTGACAACGACAGTCTTTTTTCTCTTATCCATATGGAGTTATTCAACAACATTAGCCTACAGACCTGAGCAGGTTTCAGTTGAACTATATTGGGTAAGTGAGTGAAATCACGCAGAGTTAATCTGTAGTGAAATGAGGATGACCTCAGCCTCGCTAAATCCTCCGTAAATACGCTCGTCTTCAGTGATCAGGGCCGCTGAGCGGTGGACTTTGAGTCACCCCATATGCTGCCGCCACGCCTCGCGTCGCCCCGCTAAGAACGCCCCCAGGGCGGCTCTGCTGGATGAGTCAAACACACGTGTGTTACTTCAAATAATCAAGCTACATATCTTTTTAGATTCTTGACATTGTAGGAGTTGCAAGGCGGTCAATATAAAGTAACACTTTCAGTCTGCAGCTAAACTCCACTGAGAGGCATGCTTATTATAGTTAACTAAAACCAGCCTAAAAAATAAAACTAATAAAAAACAAAGTTCAGGCTCCAGCGTGTAGGATTTAAGGGGGTATTTTGGCAGGAATGGAATATAATATTATTGTGTATTTTCTTCAGAGGTGGGAGAAAGAATCGATAATCTGCCCCGGTATGTTTTTTTCATTGTATAAATGATTAATATTGCAAATACAAAACTTTTTGTAGCCTACCAGAATAAAAAAAAGGAAAATTCAGCAGCTTTTTAAGTCCACCAAACACATTTTGCTCCAATAAAAATAACTGAAGAGAGATAAACAGAGAGACTGAATACTTTTTCTTATTAGATGAAATAAAACAGTTGTCCTTTAGGGAAATAATTTGCCATTGAAAAAGGATAAAGAAATATCACAATATATGTTAGCACTTCATCACAACAGCACAGTGCTCGGCATATTGCAACATTTGTGAAATTGCAATAATTTTGTTGAATGTAACTCCAGCAGAGGATTTACACGAAAAGGAGCGTTGTTTTTGAGCTCTTGTGATCTGGATCAAAGCTACAGTCCCCTCTAATTTTAAACTGCCTTTGGGTCAGAAAGAACAAATTCTAGATGTGGCAGGTCGCTGCACGCTTGTGCATTTAAACACATGTGCAGCACATGATGCACTGCGTTTATATCCGTGAAGTGCAGCTTTTGATCGGCGTGAAGATTGGAGGATAGTACTGAAGGGTTACTATTGATTGCAGAAAACCTCCTTTAGCGAGATTCAAAGATAAAAACAGGGGGTTTCCAGAATATGTTGCTGTTTTTAGGTGATCTTGTGACTGCGAAAGGTAATCAGATGACAGCGGGCCGTCGGGAAGCACAGAGGACAGGAGAGCGATTGTAAACTGCCCTCTTTTTTCACTCAGTAATTTGGACTTTAATCAGTACGTTCAGAGACACCTCTGAAGCATAACTCTTTCTATCTTTCAGATTTTGTGTCAAGACTTAAAGATGCCTGTTAAAAGATCGGGTTTTAGTTTTGGCGTTTGACTGTGTTTTGCATGATGTGAATTCAACACATGGCTGCACACACATGAACAGCAGTACGACATTCGTCAAGGTACACAGGCTCTGTACTGATGCTGTTTTCTGTCTGTGTGTGTGTGTGTGTGTGTGTGTGTGTTTAGTTTTGGGAGGTGATCAGCGATGAGCACGGCATCGACCCGACAGGAACCTACCATGGAGACAGCGACCTGCAGCTGGACAGGATCAGTGGCCTCGTTAACGAGGCCACTGGTAAGAGCATCCTGACTCACCCTGAGGGCTGAGTTTGATGAAGTGAGGGGACACGTCCCCCCTGTGGACAAACTGGTGCACTGCAGCTGCAAGAAAGAGGATGCAGCTACAAATACAAATGCTGTAAAACTAATAATAATAATAATAATGAAATAATAATAATAAAAACTCAATTTATGAGAACTTTTCATGCAAGAGATGTATCAAAGTGCTTAACAATAATAATAAAAAATATGCAATACATTAAGGGCAAATAAATGCAAAAATTACTCAATAAAATCCCAGTAGATAAAATATAAGTGAAAAAAAAAACAGACCAGTAATTTAAAAAAAAAAAAAAAATCAATATTAATTAAGTCAAATTAAATAACTAGGTTTTCAGCGGGTATTGCATGATTTAAAAGAAGAAAAAGGCTGCACTGCCTCTTTTCTTGAGCCTAAAATGATGTGTATGTGTTAAGACCAGTGGTTCCAAACTGGTTCAGTCACGGGGTCCAGATTTCCCTTTAGTCGTTAGTTCAAAATCCACACATTTAAAATTACTACATGTAAACAACATGTTGGTTTAGAACACAAAGAAATAAAACAATATTGCAAAAATAACTAACTTTAAAATAAAGTGTTTATTACAAACTTGTCATGTTCTCGGGTCACTTGCCGTTCTTTGAGTCCACTTTTGGGCCGCGACCCACCAGTTGGGAACCACTGCCTGAGACAGGAGCTTCCTTTTATGATATTTAACTCCACTCAGTGGCCACATGAAGTACTACATCCATATACAAGCTTTCATACAGCAAAGTGATACTCTGAGCTTTTCACTCTATTAGTTGAAGCAAATGTGGTTGATTTTGGTACATTATTCCCAAATCAGCGATATGAGACATTTACAGCATTCTTGCCTGTAAATATTTTAATAAAGTGAAAACTATTTGTCAGAAACCACTGTTGAAAGCTGACAGTAGTTTTCACTCCTGTATGTACAAAAACATTCTTCCTTAAATTTGTCTGTTTGTTCCCAGTTTGGTTTTGCAGATTTTAAACCTTTTCAAAGTTTTGCAAATACATGACGCACTGAGCTGACACGTTGTTTCTGTCTGTGTGTGTTCAGGTGGGAAATATGTCCCCCGAGCCATCCTCGTTGACCTGGAGCCAGGCACCATGGACTCAGTCCGCTCTGGACCTTTTGGACAAATCTTCAGGCCTGACAACTTTGTCTTTGGTAAGAACACACCGGACTGAAGAGGAGTCCGGAGGTCAGAGGTCAGGGCGCGATACAAGACAGCAGTCATGGAGCTTGTCCACAAACACAGAAGCTTGCTGCTGCTGCAGGGGTTTGGTCTCCAGTTGAAGGATGAACTCTGGGTGTCCCTTCTGCCCCATTTTGTGGTTTTAGACACGTCCTGTCCATTTAAATATAGCTCAACTGTCTGTCCTAGATGGCACAGACATAAACTCCCAGTAGTGAACCACATCAGTGCTTAGCTCTCTCATCCACTCTGACAGTTGTTGTGAATATTCTTTGGCTGTGAGGAAAAACACCATCTTCTTGTTTTTTTTTAATGCCTCCACAGCGGTGAGAGCCGAGCTCGAAGGCATTTTATTTTCAGGTTGTCCATCCGTCCCATTCTTATGAATTTAAAATCTTAAAAAATGTAGTAAGGGATTTCAAATCTTACAGCAATGAAATGATTAGATTGTGGTGGTCAAAGGTCAAGGTCACTGTGACCTTGCATCTGTCTCATTCATTCTCATCAACAAGGTATCTCAAAAACATCTTGAGGGAATTTCTTCAAATTTAGCACAAATTTTCACTTGACCCACTATATGCGACCAATTCATCTCCATTCGTGTCCACTGTGCCCTGCTGGTCACATTTATCCATCCACAACCCCCGCCCTCTTTTCGACCAGAGGAAATTTCACTTAAGTATTTCCTGTATTCATACAGATCTGTTCAGAGAGTCGCCGTGGCTGCAGCTTGAGTGGTTTTGCTGACGTAAGCAACGTTATATGAACGTAATGTACTGTAATATTTGAAATTGTGAAATTGTTCATGCACCATCATTCCCTTGGACGTGATGTCTCAAGAACGCACTCTGGGAATATTTATACTAATTTGGCACAAACGTCCACTTTGACTCAAAAAGGAACTGATTGGAATTTGGAGGTTGAAGGTCAAAGGTCTCTATGACCTCCCAAAACATATTTTTGACCAAAACTCAAGAATTCATATGCTAATTATGAGAAACTTCCACACCAAATGTCTAATATATGTTATGAAAAAAGTGCTGATATTTATATCAAAAATGTCAAAGGTCAGCTTCCCTGTGACATCATAATATTCTCCAAAAACACTTTAGTGTTATTCTGCATCATATCTCAGGAACAGAAGGGGAGACGTTTTTTGGATATTGAATTGGTGACAGAGATGTGTGTGAAGCATTTATGTTTTCACAGACGTGGATGTAAAATTTATTTACAGCTTGACTGGTGCATGAAGGCATCTGACTGCGTCGCTGTTATTCTAGTTCTTGTGACTTTTCTTTGGTTGTTGAGAAAAGATACTAGCTTCTTTATTTTTATTCCCCAGGTCAAAGTGGAGCCGGAAACAACTGGGCCAAAGGTCACTACACGGAGGGGGCGGAGCTGGTGGATTCAGTCCTGGATGTGGTGAGGAAAGAGGCAGAGAGCTGCGAGTGTCTGCAGGGTTTCCAGCTCACTCACTCTCTCGGAGAGGCACCGGCTCCGGCATGGGCACGCTGCTCATCAGCAAGATCAGGGAGGAGTACCCTGACCGCATCATGAACACCTTCAGTGTGGTGCCCTCTCCCAAGGTAACACTTACAGTCCTGTACAGCTGAGTACAGTAAAAATGATTGTTTTTATGCCATTGTACATTGTACCACTTTAAACAGTCTTAAAAGGCGCTGAAATCATTCATCTAAAAATAAGGCTTTAACTGGCATTAAAATGTCTTAAAACAATCTTTAAAAAGATTTCTATGAATGCATTACAAAAGTTTAAAATATTGGGTAACTCAAAAAAAGTAATAAAATGCCCAATGCCCTCTTGCATTAACATCACCAAAGAGTCATGCTTTACGTTATTTAATACTTCAAAAGTTAAAAAAAATCCCTCTAACCTTAAGTAAATGATTTCAGTACATTTTTTTTCATCAGTGTCTTCTACGGTAAAACTGGTCTTAAATTTCAATTTCAAGTGGCATCAAAGCAGTGTTAAAAAGTCTTAAATCCCTCTCACTTTAAGTTGTAGAAACCTTGTTGTGAATCAGACATTAGTCTCCATTATGTTTCCTGTAGGTCGTAAAAATAAAATATTAATACCATCCTTAATTGCTGCTCCAGAGAAGACACAATATAAAGTAGTAGTTTTATGTTTCTCTTTAGTGTTTTCTGCATAAAGAGGAAATGGTTATATGCGGAGGAATCTGAATGATGATATCCTGTCAGTCCTTGCTATTAATATTCATTTTTATATTAAAACATGCCAAATTAACATTAAATAGCAGCTTATCTTTTTACCTGTAATGTTGTTTGGTGATAAGTCCAGCAATATCCACAACAATAATGTTTTAATTTATGTATCTTTATATACACGTGTGAGGTGATTCATTGTTTCTTCAAATAGGTAAGGTATCCTTTTCCTCAAAAAAGACAAATATATGACTTTAATGTGAAGGAGTATATTGTGTTATGATTTGTCACAGACAGATGCAGACTCAGGTGATGAAAGGAGAGTAGAGGTGGAGATGGGTGAGGAGGGTGAGGCAGGGAGGGAGTTTTGAGTGATAGCGGGAGAGATCGGTTTGGGTTAGAGAGCATGCAGGCAGATTGAGGAGGATGATCGTGGAGCAAAAGAAATCTGCAGTAATCAGCAGTAATCAGGGGCCACATCTGCAGTCACAGACACACAGGGGCCACGCTATTTCAGTGCACCGGAGCACCACATAACATGTAACGGTGATAGCCAGGAAAGCTGCTTAAATGGAGTGTGACCTGTCAGCCTCGTTTGCATTTTTACACAGAACTTAACAACGGCAGCATCGTGATTTTAAATAGCATGCTGTCACCAAGGAATCAACAGAGGCTTGTAACACAACAGATTTGCCTCTTGTGTGACAAATGTCTGTGTTGGCAGCACTTTATAAATAATAACAATGGCAATGACAATCATTTACCCTCTCTGTCATATCGCGGTTGATCTCGTCCTCTGCTTGGAGGGAAAGGAGGTCCTTCCATAACTCTCAGTGTTCTTTGTTTGTCTTCAGGTGTCGGACACCGTGGTCGAGCCGTACAACCACGCTGTCAGTCCACCAGCTGGTAGAAAACACAGATGAAACCTACTGCATTGATAACGAAGCTCTTTATGACATTTGCTTCCGCACTCTAAAACTCACCACGCCCACCTACGGCGACCTGAACCACCTGGTCTCAGCCACCATGAGCGGCGTGACCACCTGCCTGCGTTTCCCCGGCCAGCTTAACGCCGATCTGAGGAAACTGGCTGTCAACATGGTGCCCTTCCCCCGTCTCCACTTCTTCATGCCTGGCTTTGCCCCTCTGACCAGCAGGGGGAGCCAGCAATACCGAGCCCTGACGGTGCCTGAGCTCACCCAGCAGGTGTTCGACGCCAAAAACATGATGGCTGCCTGCGACCCTCGCCACGGACGCTACCTGACGGTGGCCGCCGTGTTCCGTGGCCGCATGTCCATGAAGGAGGTGGACGAGCAGATGCTGAACGTCCAGAACAAGAACAGCAGCTACTTTGTGGAGTGGATCCCCAACAACGTGAAGACGGCCGTCTGCGACATCCCGCCGCGTGGCCTCAAGATGGCCGTCACCTTCATCGGCAACAGCACAGCCATCCAGGAGCTGTTCAAACGCATCTCTGAGCAGTTCACCGCCATGTTCCGCCGCAAGGCCTTCCTCCACTGGTACACCGGCGAGGGCATGGACGAGATGGAGTTCACCGAGGCAGAGAGCAACATGAACGACCTTGTCTCCGAGTACCAGCAGTACCAGGACGCCACGGCTGAGGAGGAGGGAGAGTTTGAGGAGGAGGTGGAGGAGGATGCCTAAAAAAGTAACAATGAATGACGCTTCATGAGCATGAGCTGAGGAAAAAGATGAAGTTAAAGGAGTAGTTCTGATTTTTTGAATCGGGGTTGTATGACGTACTTATTCATGGTCAGTGTGTTACAGACAGTAGGTGTCAGTCGGCACGCCAGTTTGGAGAAGCAGACAGAAATACAAACATGGAAGTTAAGCAATGTACTGCTGTGAAATCTGCAGCAGCAAAATATATTTTAGCCACCTAAAAAAACCCAAATCAATTAAATTGGATGCCAAACTGAGAATATTTTCAGCACTTTACCTCCATGCAGACAGCCTTTTCTGATGGGGAAACTGTTACAGTTTCTATGCTCTAATCAGTGGCACCAAACTCCATTGACAAAAACAGTTATTTTAGCTTGCTGAACACAGAAGCTGCCGGCCAACAGCTGCCTAAGTAAGTTAGTTTGTTTTTGCTTTTGTGTGACTTCAGTTAATCAAAATAAACCCTTAAAAACTCCAAAGTCACTCAATAACCAAAACAAACTCATTGATTCAGGCAGCGGTATACCAGCAGCTCCTGTGATTAGTGATGTTAAATTGCTGTTTTTCTTAATGGAGTCTGGCTTTGAAGAGAATGCGGCCACACGCCTAATTCTCCAAACTAAGGGGCGGGTATCTACTGTATGTAATACACTAAATATGGATCCTAAATAAGGGCATCATGCAACCCCACTTCAGAGGATTTGAACTTTGCCTTTATTAACCTACAAAAAAAATCAGAAAAAAGAAAAATCATTGTGATATGAAATTAAGGAATGTAGCAGAACGGATAAGGAAGGCTGTTTAGAGAAGCACAGGGGTCTGAAAGGGTTAATAGAGGGAAACTGAGGAGAAATAAGAATGAAAGATGAATGTAGGTAGAGAAGTGAAAGAGAAGCAGGACGAGGAACAAAATGAAAATTACGTGACCAAATTAATGTGCCATGGTTGACAGTTTATTGTGACGCCATGTTGTTTGTTCGGTTTGAGCAAGACTAACCTCCCAAACTCCCAAACTTTTTCTTTTTTTTAATGCTGAGATCACAAGTTTCAGCAAATGAACAAATCTGAAGTACTTAGACTTCACTTTAATCACATAGGATCATATTCTCCTTTTTTTCTGAAAAACAGAAACTAAAATTATTAAAAGAAATCGTGGCGTCTTTATTTTGTTAATTCCACCTAACACAATAAGTGTGTTAAATGGTTAAATGACTGATTTAACATTTCTATACACTCAATTCAGACAAGCAGTTAAATTTTGCCAAATATTATCAGTATGAAATTACCTCTTGAATAACAAACAGTATTTTGCAGTGGAAAAAGAAATATTTGTGCTTCTTCACTGATTTTCAGAGCAACGTTAGCACATAGTCCAAGTTCAACTTTGGATTTTTTAAAAAAAAATTCAGCATTAAAACATCTAAACAAGGTGATATCAAAGAATACCAAGTGTTACCTTACAGCGGTTGCTTTGGGGGAAAACCAGGTCTGGAACCTCGAACTTGAGCTCCAGAAATGCGAAATCATGCCATTATCAGTGTTTTTTTTCTGCTTTTAAGAGTGTTCTTTACTTTTTCCATTATTTATCAGCTCTGGAAATCCACTCTCAGAGTTAATGTGAAATTTGTGAAAAGGTGGGACTATCAGTATTCTTTTCCTTCACATTCACATAATCTGCTCACTTTCTCACATGAATTGGAGCTTTTATTTCATTCAGAAAGCACAAAAATAAGTGTCATAGATATGAGAAAGACAGACATGTTTTAATGAGGTTGCTGCAGAGTTTGCCGCTAATTCAACGTATTTCATAACAGTTATTTCAGATTCTGCAAAGTTGTGAATCAGAACAAAAGTCTGTTTCATTGAACAAATCAGCTTTGAATATATTTTTTTGACAGTTAACCGTTACAGTAATGCAACAGCAGCAGCAGCAGGATTATTCTCAGACGCCAGCCAACGTCATGAGGACAATCACACGCTGACGGCACATGTCCTGAACTCAGGTCAGGTCATGGAGAGCATGTCAAACTTTGCCTGATCTGTTTTTTATTCTTTCTTTCCCTGAAATTTTGGACTCAAAAAGGCCTGAGTGGAAGCATCTTTGCTGTTGTTGGATTAAAACCATGTATAAGCCAAGAATTTACATTCAAAGACACTAACAAAAAAAAAGATTATTTTGTCTGTGACCTTCATGTATTTCTTCTTAATGTACATTTTTGAAGAATGAATGTTTCATTTTATCCCATTGCGGTGCATCTGTACTCCTCTCGTCATTGCACAAAGTCATTTTCATTATTAAGGCTTCTTCTTCAAAAACACAGTGATGGGTACTTTTCACTTTTAAAGGGGGATAACCACCAATTTCAAGTTTTTATTTTATTCTGTATAGTCATGTGAAGAAGTGCACAATTTAACTTTCTGGTAAATGTTTTACTCGCTGAGCCACTACAGTATGCATTTAAATCAATCAGAAATCACTCGTGTTCATGTTGTCTTTATGTCTGTCTGTGCTTATTGACTGTTAATACCTTTTTAAATTACTGTGGAGAAATTCGACTCGGGATCCAAGTGACTGTGAAACATTTGAGAGGAATTAAAAGTAGTCGAACAAAAAAAACCCCACTTGTACTGTTGTTATGATGAAGAGCTTTTAGTGTGTTTGTTTGTGAGGGTTTGTCAGTATGAGCTTCCAGGAGGTCATTATGATAAAGACAAATGGAGTAAGAGGGGCAGTGTGAAGACAAGCATCCAGACACTGACTAGTTCACTGTAGGGCTGTAACTAAGGATTATTGTCATTATTTAATGGGTTTATTATTTTTAACATAATAATAATAATAATAATAATAAATAATAATAATAATAATAATAATAAATAATAATACATACTTTTTTTCATATTCTTTTCATGAGAATGCTGCTGTTCAGGACATTCAGGTAAATGGACAGTGTTGTCTCCACAAACAGAGAAGTAGGTACATGTCCAATTTTGAAGAAATT
Source organism: Plectropomus leopardus (assembly GCF_008729295.1). NCBI lineage: Eukaryota > Metazoa > Chordata > Actinopteri > Perciformes > Serranidae > Plectropomus > Plectropomus leopardus. The sequence continues at coordinate 4,548,330 of NC_056480.1, read as the reverse complement.
AAAGACATTACCACCTCAGATGCAGAAAAGGCATAAAAAAAAATTCACCAGAAAGTAGGAAATTTATTGTTTGATGCCAAAACTTTCTAGCAGAGGACTCCCTTTTTTGAAAATTCCCAATGGTTCTCGATAACATCATGCGGGACAAATCCCTCTGTCAGAAATTTAAAAAAGAGGAAATATGAGTTTACAATAGTGATATTTCATCAAAAAGGTGGGCGAGAGGTCCATGCATTTTCACCAAGTCACTTAAGGAGGCTTCAGAAAAAATATTTGTAGCTTCAGTAAAGGTAGGTAAACAACAACAGCAACAACAACAACAACAACAAACTAGACAAGGAAAAGTGCCTAATGGAATATATATATATATGTGTGTGTGTGTGTGTGTGTGTGTGTGTACACATATATCAGAGAGATAAAAAGTCAAGAGGAAAAAAACAAAAAAACATACAGATAGAAAGAGACATTCTGTAACATACATACTCCATGTAATGAATGTATGAAATGAAGTTGAATTATTGTTATTATTATTATTATTATTGTTATTATAAGGCCTAAGAAAAGACAAAAACAAAGAAAAAGAAAAACAAAGAAACTGATGACGTCTTTGAGTGTCTCGAGGAGGATTCCCCCATCACACTACGGTCTGTTTGACCAGACAAAGAAACATCAGTATCCGTGCATTTAAAATGCTCGACTGAGTTTAAACTGCAGAGCTGCTGCTGGTGGCTGCGAGCCAGGATTGCCGATAACTCCCGAAGTTCCCCGAGCACCGCCGATCTCAGATGGTCCACAAACCCGACAATAACCGAAAGTCTTCAGCTACTCCCGATCCGCCCCCATCGAAGTCTGTTGTTGCCGGGTTGGGGGCGATGGGGTGGACGAGATTAATGAAATAAAGAAAAAAGGCGATTTACAGAAACCATCACTCCTCAGCCCCTCCCAGTCCATGATTTTCGGATCCGAGGCTTGACAAAGGTAATTACCACCATCCAATTATAATTGTATGTTACAGCGATTTTTTTCTCTCTCTCTCTCACCAATATTTCGTTCAAACAGGGAGATAGTGGGTTAAATTCTGCAGTTTAGCTGTTTTGACTGTTTGCTTGTGTTGAGCAGTCCCACACGACACAAACGGCTGATTTAGGGCGTGTAATCAACAGCAACGCAGCCAAAGCGTGCAGAGTGGCAGCAATTACAGGCATCTTCACACAAGAACAAGACAATTAACGCTTTCCAGACGTAAACACTGGTTAAACTTTATGTATTGCGCGGAAAAAATGATCAAATTGACAATATTCAGACAAAAATCCAAGCATTGCTCAGATGAGACATTATTTCATATGGCACTTTTGCACCGAGTGGCCTTCTTCCTTCTTTAAATGTCTTAATTCTTTACATTCACTAATGTTTCTGCTGCTGTATAAAATGTTAACGCTATATAACTCTAAAAATGGGATCACAAAGTGATTTTAACGCAATACATGGAATTATTCTAAAAAAATGAGGCTGTGGTGCATTATCATGTCCTGTGTGCGGGATATACCCGTCTGAATTGAGGGGTATTTTCTGGTCCATCCCGGTGGAAATGGTTACGCAATGTACTTGGTCGCTATGGCACACATTAGAGCCGCTGACTAAGTATTTGTCACATAAGAATCATTAATGAGTGCTGGATGAGTGCAGTGTGCAATGAGGATTCCTGATATCCTCTGATGAATTACTTAATCAGGTCATCTTAGAGGAAAAGACTGGTGAGGAAAGATGTTTTGTAACATATGTGGCCCACCTCTGTGCTGATTTCTGCAGCTTATTCAGCTTCAACTGCATGTTAGAGGCTCACTGGTGGTATAGAAAAGTGTGCAAACCAGCTGTGAAGGGATGAAACAACAGATAAGGAGAGAGAATGATTTATTCCTAAAATACTTATTATATGATGCTCTGACAGTGTGTGACTGTGGCAGTGAATCCAACCACAACTTTCACTTCTTCATTTCCTTCCCTTCTTATCTCCTCCATCTTTCATCCGGACATCCCCTTAGCGGGACAGCCCCCATTCATGCTTCTCGTGACACACCCTTGGCTGCACCAGCAGCTGCTCCTGGCTTTATGGGCTGCGTAAAGGGTGAGGAGGGGGAGAGAGGGGGAGTGGGGGTGGATGTGCAGAGGAGAGTGCAAGGGAGATGCAGGTCCAGAGAGGGGACCCACTTTTAAGGTGACATTGTGCTCAGTGTATTTATATAAATGAAATGTATGAGTAGACACATAATGGAGCCTCTGTATTCATGGATGTACTACTAAATGGGCCTACTGGACACAGGCCCTGGGGACTCCCCTGGCTTTCACTTGCAAGATGTCATCGAAATGAGCAGAAAAAAAGCTATAAATGACCATAAAGAAATGCAGTGGGACTGCAAAGACACACTATGGCCTTTTTTACACAGAGATTGTGCTATAGAGCCACTATGAAGTCCCTTTTACATTCCTCCTTTGCATTTTTACACAGAACCAGGCCGCTCCAGTGTGTGATTATAGACAGCATGCTGGCATAGAGGAAGCAAAAGAGGTGTGAGCGGTGTGAAATGTAAAGGCCCGAACACACCAAACCGACATCAGAGAACTAGCAGTTATAAAAGCCCCCTGCTGCATCTCTTTATGTTTATGCCAAAAAGTTGGCCATGAACACACCAAACCGATGGCCAACCAGCACCTAAGTCGTCTGAATGCGTCATTCAAAACAGGGAACTGGAAAACCGCCATGACACCAGTTAGCCAGCCAGTAGAGTAACAAGACAATGTAATACTGAAAGAACAAAGTATATTTGTGGGGTGGCAGTGAACAGCAACGAAAACCACCACGAAATGTTACCTTATATAACTAGTTTGTTTCAACTCCTACTTGAAGCTCGTTGTTTACATTTTCACTTCCGTTTGTCTCCTCATGTGCTACGATGAATGGCCAATCAGAGGGATTTCATTTGCTGATGGCTGCCGCTGCCGATTCAGTTTGCTGAATTGATGGCAAAAGTCGACGGTCAACGAGGGCCAATGGTCCTTGCTGATCGCCCTACATGGGCGGACAGCTAACTGTTGGCTTGGTGTTTCATGGCCTTAACACAACAGCGATGGCCTCTTGCATGATGAGGCATAACATAACAATCTGAAACTCCCACCTTGAAGAGGTATGGTAAAAAATAAAATAACTAAAATAACTACAAAATAACCACAGAGAGACACACAAAATGACTGAAAAGAGACAAAACTATGTCAAAGAAACAAAAAACCTACAATGGGACACAATATGATTATGAAAAGAAACAAAATTATGTCTAAAAGACAAAAAAAAAACCCAGAATGAGACACAAAGTGACCAAAAAAACACACGAAATCATCAATAAAAGACACAAAATTTCTCCAAAGACACCCTAATGACACAAAACGTCAAAAAGAAGCATAACGTCTGCAACGAGATGCAAAACTACAAAAAAGTCTGAATTTCTTGCACTCATGCAGGAGAAGTTTGTATATCTGTGCAGGATCTCATTGTCTCAGCATTCACCCATGTCTGCTTTAGAGACAAACTCTTTAAAAGTTGGAGTTTTGGGGCGTCCAGTAGCTCAGTTGGTAGAGCGGGCGCCCCATGTACAGAGGCTGAGTCCTCGCCGCAGCGGCTGTGGGTTCGACTCTGGCCTCAGCCCTTTGCTACGTGTCATCCCCTCTCTCTCCTCCTTTCACACTCGACCAGCCGTATCAGAATAAAGGCAAAAGCCAAAAAATAATGTTAAAAAAAAATCTTAAAAGTTGGGTTAATGTAGGTGCCATGTAGCTCACCTGTGTGTACCACGCTTAAAAAAAAAAACATAAAAGCCTCCAAAATATTCTTAACAAATTAGGCCAATTAAATTATCAGTTGGATGCAGTGGTAGAGAGGAAGTTTAAGTGGAAACCAACATAACAGCTTTATTGTTACCACAAATCCAGCCCAGTATATGAGCAAACCAGTGTATCCGTCTGACTGACCTCAATAAGGATCAGTTGCAGGATAATTAAATAGAGAAACAAAGGGAAGACAAGGAAGCAAAAGACAGAATAGTTTCAGGTGAAGATAAGAAAAAAGAGACATTGAGAAGCAGAAAGATGAGAGAGACAACGATGTAACAAGAGCAGGATGGAGGCATGATGCTCCCGCCCTTCTGGCTTGTGTGGAAGAGCAGAGATGATGGGGGGGTTTAAGTCCGTCAGCCAGGATGGATGTCAGGCTGATGAGATCACCCTGAGAGACGTAACCCCCGCACGTCTCACCACGGGGAGGCTGCTGGATGTGCCACGCGCAGTTCAGTTTCGATTGATCTAACCGGTCATAACGTAAGACAGGAGAGCAGTGACCCCATTTAGAGACGGACTTTTAAGATGGACATCACGTCCTCAACTAAAGTTCAGCGGCCACATTCTTTTCTCAGGCGTCTTGGCTGATGCTTTTATCCGGGACCCCCAGTGGGCGAAACAGCGTGATTCAACATTTTCACCTTTAATTACAGCACCCCCCTCTGAGGCTGACTGTGGTAATGTTTAGACATGCAAAAACACCAAAAAACACATCACCATCCATCTGTTTTTGATTAAATTCAACCAAGTTTGGTCATGGTCCAGTGTGCAGATTTAGAGGGATATTTTAGCACAAGTGAATATGGTATAAAAAGTATGTTTTCTGTAGAAGAAATAAGAATAATTGGGCCTCATGCAGGACACAATACACAGACAAATTTTCTCTTATTTTTGCTCGTATCAAGGGTTTGTTCTAATTTTGTTCATACCCATTGATTATTGGGATTCAGCAATGTTTTCTTATTTTTGCTTTTCTTATTTTAGAGGTAAAGGGATACTACTAAATACTCTGTCTATTGATCCATTTTTATTATATTATTTTTATTATGTTAATATTGATACATTTTTGTATATTTTTATATTTAATCTAGGTCACTCTACATGGACAGCAGTTATTTTAATACTGTATTATACTTAACATGTGAGCAACAATTAATGTTGAATATGTGAATTAATAAAAAAAAGTTTATCGTTGACCAAACATTGACTTTTGCCCGCCATGTTCATGTATTTAAGACATCAAGTTAGCACCTCGTGTTATAAAATAACGTTATCAGTGTTACTCACCTGGCATGTTTTATAGTTAAAAGTGTGCTTACTTGCAACAGCTAATAGATGCGTGTACTAAAATGTGCAAGTTCCAAAATTAAATGATAGCTACGAGAAACAAAATAACGAAATATCGGATTTTTTTAATCTGTCAGTTATTGACACCGTTTCCATGTTTTCCACCATTTCTGCTGCCCTAAAACGTCACGCATACATCAAAACAACCCTGGTATCCTGGTACCCTGGTATAATTTCCTTATTTCCCACTCTTGATTACGACTTTGGAAAGCCGTTCATGTGCTCGTAACTCGTACACACAATATTTCCGAGGAGCACATGAATGCAGCATCAGTCCTACATAATGAATGTTCCTTTAAATGCATAACCCCTTCCACCACCAGCATATTTTAAATATGTCACTTTCTGAATGTGTATTTGTGCGTCTTGTCAATGGCCTGCAATATGACCTTTACACAACCAGCAACAGCGTGTAATTTTCTTGTCAGATGTACAGTTCTCTCCATGAATGAATCAAACTGAGGATTTATGTGTTTGTATAGCACCTCGACACGAGCACTGCAATAAGCTAATGGCTCTGCGGAAGATGATTCAAAACCTGCTTCACAGGGTACCGATTAGAAAATACGCTATGATTACTGTGTTCTGCCGAGGGACTAAAAACCTCTCTTGCAGTTTTTTTGGCCCATTTTAATGCTATGCCGTCATTTGGAAGTGACTTTGCATGTGTTGATGTGTTCAGTGAGAGTGGATGGGCTTTATTCTTTTTCTCCCTTTAAATAGCACTCTAATCCCTCATCTGCAGAAGCTGGCAGAAATTCAATGGCTTTTTATTGTTCTCTCGTTCCGTTTAAAGATGCAGCGATTCTCTCTGTTTCATAATGCTGCAGAAGATACAAACAGGAAAGTAACTAACACAATTTGCTGCAGAAGTCCTGACATTTCATAACTTTTTGCAGGTTTAAATCTGTAATAACATCATATGTTAAGATGACAGTGATGTCATTTTATTGAAAACATGTAATCAAACAGGCTTTTGCATATATATAAAAAGGGATCGGTATCTCGTTTGTTATTTGCCATCCAAGCGTCAGTCTAATTGTCACTGTCGGATATTTTCAGTCAGTCTACAACAACATAATATCATATGCCCTCATGCACGCTGAAAGCATTCACTGGTCATCATACTCAGTCGTTCTCCATATTCAGGCATTAAAATTTCTAACTTCCACTGATAACTATGTTATCAACTTACCGCAAAAATGATTGAGGTCATGTGCATTTATCGTACAATATACGAAAGAATGTCACCAAATTTGTCGTCCAGCATGATGCCAGAATACACAGCAAAGTGTTCTTCCATTATAAGATTTAGGTGCAGCACCAAAGTGTTTTTTTCACAGTGCTTAAAGCCAAATGAACAGAAAATAACAATGCTGAGACATGTTTTTCATTTCTGATTGAATTAAAAGTTTGGTGCAAGTACAAGGGTACATTATTAGGCTATTATATAATCATAATGTCAGTGGCAAAAACGTCAAAAAAGGATAATAATATTGTTAATTGCAATTAATTCTTGGACAACATCAAGTAGTTATCGTGATAGGCCTGGGATGCGGGTCAATATCTACATTCCTCGTTCCACAAAAATGCTTTAATGCTGAAACCAATATGACGTTTTAGCCAAATCAAGTAGGTATCTTTATCCTTGTATTTATGTGTGAGTTGGTCACCCCTCGTGTTTTGTCCTATTCTAACCAACACATGACTGCCAGGATGTATTCCTCTGCTGTTGTTTTTATAAAAAAGTGTCTAAATTCACTCTAGATTTCAGCTCGGGCCGCGTGCTTCTGTCTGATCCCGACACGCATTCTGGTTTTTATGTCTGAATCCCAACCCCAGCCAGACAACAGTGAAAGCAGGCCGGTGAAGCACTAAATTTGTCCCTGTCATGTTATTGTTGTTACCATAGTTACAGCTTGCCTGCATACTGTGAACACATATGAATTTTGAGTCTTAGTGTTAGCTTATGTCAAATCTTCATCTCAACAAAAACTTCTTGAAGTTAAACTGCTGTTAACTGAACTATATTTACAAAATCCAACTATTGTTGTTTATTTGGAGTTATCGGTGATAGGATCCACTGTGGATGGCGTCTTTGAGTAACGCTGAAGTTACGTTCACTGATGTTGCTGCTCTTTGCTGGAAAGACCACGATGTTCTGAGCGCTGAGCTTCCAGTAATGTTAAGTGACGACAAATTTTGTTGGATGTTCTCCAAATGCATGAATATTTACAACCTGAAATATGAGTTGAGTTCATGTGCTGTCACATAAATACCAGCACTGAACAAGAAGTAGCCAAACACAGTCAGAAGTACCTGTTTTCCATAACAGTGACCTGATTTTGTTTTATTCGGTTTGGCTCAACCTCATCAGGCCAGCCTTGCAGGGTTTTTCTTTTCCATGGAAACTGGGCTGCCTGGTTGAAGGTGTGTCCTGTCTGATGCTGTGTGGTTGTGAATGGATGACATTTTTATGCCGCGTCTCTTCTTCTGATGCAGTTTAAATAGATGACATATCTGCTGTTCCTGGCATTAGCAGCAGAAGCTGTTGAAACATGCTGCTGAATTGCCGCTAAAAGTCAACTTCGAAATGTGGCAATTCTCATCTGACGTCATCGCATACTGGCTTGAAGGCGGTCGGTTGCGCTTTTGGCCCTAACTTCGGAAAATGTCCATCTCTGGCACAGCGCGTCAAAACTGATAATGAAAAAAGAAATCAGTAAGGCATGGTTTGACTCTGTGTGGCCTAAAGTGGTAATGAAAAAGAGGTTTAGGACTGTCGTTTTTGGTTTTATTGCATAAAGCACTTTGTGTTACAGTTTGTTTGCATGAAAGATTGATTATGTTATTATTATTTTAAGATGCACGTGAAAACTTTAGATTGCAACTTTTCAGTTTTGTGGCAGAGAAAAGCACAAATAGTCATTTTTTCTGTTTTGTTGTCGCAGTCCTCGGTTTCTGTTCTGTAATTTTACACTCCATCAGAACAACTTGACCCGACTTGGCAGAGGTCAGATTGCTTGTTGTAATGTTGTTTTCCATCTTCTCTTTCTCACTGTGTCTTTTGGTCTCTCCCACTATATAACCATCTAATTATCCCACTGAATAACTGTGTGCCACTACTGCTTAGTCTAATCCAGTCCCGTTGTCGTGAAAGGTCAGAGCCGTCACATGCCAGCTGGCTGCTGTCCATCTCCCCGTCCCTCGGGGATGACCGTGTACTCTTGAATGCATCTCTCTTGTACTCAATCGTACATCCTCTCTTCCTTTACTGATCTCTTTTCTTGGTGTCTTTATTGCTCTTCGTCCGTCTTCATGTCTCTCTGGTTTGTGGTCGTGTGTTGTGAGTGGAGAGCTGATTGACTCGTCACACCGCAGGAGACGCACAGCTCACCACACAGCGCCATGTCTTTGAGTCAAACAAACCGTCTGTATCTGTCTCTGCTATGACGACACCTTATCTATAGAAGTTGGCTCAATAATATATTTTACTTTACAGCAGCAGCACTATGGATTTTCTTGTCAGGGAGTGTTGGCAGCGCTCTCCCTCAGGTATTTGAAGAGCTAATTTGTGAAATGCTGTTTAGTGTAGCAGCGTGGTGCAGAGCGGGAGGGGGAGGGAAAGTGAGGACACAGATTGAAGTTGGCATGCTCCTACTTTGCAGAGGTGTTTTTCAATTTAACGCTGAACCCAAATTAGCACATCTTTACCTTGTAACATATTCTCATGTCAAATAAAATTCCTGTCCTGATGTAATTGTGGCTGATATCTCCCTTAGAGAATGTGATTTGATCCTTTGGAGCCATAAACCTGCTATAAAAAGCTCATTTTTTTGTTGTTGTGTTGGTTTCTTTCTCAGAGACAGACCCTTAAGGATGAAAGTAATCAGCGCTGCGGTGCTTAGCGCCCTGTTCTGCACTGGTAAGCACGAACTTAATCAGTCACTTGGGAGCAGGTTTGCTTAAATGAATGGCTGAAGCAGACTTCCTGCAAAGCCGAATTTGTCTCAACTCAGTGATTAGATTCTACGAGAACCACACAAAAGGAGGGATGTTTAAGTTATTTTGTGATCTATTTAATTTCCACTGATTTGCTTTCCTTTTTCTTATGGGAAAGTCAGATTTGTATTTACATTTGGTCTATTTTTATCTGCCTTTAAGTGAGGCATCTACATTTCAAACGCTTTTTTTGGGGAAGTGGTTTTGCAATAACAACAAAGGACTTATTTAGAGATCATTGCACAATCAGCAGACAACTAAAAACAGATGCGTTTTAAAATAAACTCTTTTCTCTCTTTTCTCTTTCAGTTGTGTCAGCATCTTTGAAAGGTAAAATTTCATGCTTGTTTGGATTTCACAAAGAAATAAAGCAATAGATAAAAAATCATTTGCATTTTTTATTTCATTGGGGCTTTAATAACAAGAAACTTTTTTTAACAGACCCTATAGTTTTATAAATATAGGCCTCTACCAAACAATGTTCCGTTATGGTAATGGTAAAACAGAAAAAAATCAGAATTATTTTTAAAATTATTAAGCTTGTCATATGTTAGTGTACAAACATGCATCAATTTGTGACCATGGATTTGGGACCACTTATGAATTCTAGATATTAACATTATAGTAATTTGAAAACATCCAGTTATAGTAATTTTCATAAAATATATGATGGAGTAACATTAAATATATCATATTAACCATAGTGAATAGTCAGCCTTTATTATTAAATATAAAATGTACATTTATTATCTAAGCATCACTATCTTTACCATAAAAGATCATTTTATGGTTTATCAGCTGTTTGGTAAAGCATGGATTTAGACAGTAAAACATCATACTTATAAAATTATTTCAGCATATATATAATAGCAAAAATTAAATTTATCATTAAAAAACTATGAGTAATCAGAAGGGTTTTTTTTTTTTAATTTTTTTTTAGCAAATAATCTATTGTAATGACATTAGCTTAGCTTCACTACCTTTGCCACGAAAGGCCAAATCGATCATTTTGTAGAGTATGTTCTAAAAAAAAATGTAGACCCTTATAAGATTTTTATTTTTTTAAATAAAGTTATGTAAAATAGAAGTAAAAATGTGAAACAAAATAAAATTTAAAAAATCGTACCACACAGAGCCCTCATATCTGGAGTCTCATTTCCTGTCAGAGACGAGCTGAAAAGGCAGACTATTTAAAGACATGGCAACATCTAGACGATTTTTTTAGTATAACATAACTAAAACTAAGGGTAGAGAAATTTAATATGTATATATAGATATAGTGACTCAAAATATGCTCTCCCAGTTGAGCAGGGTGTTAAAGGATTAGGGATGTTTTTAGAGAATTAACAGATGATACAGAGAAAGTGTATAAGAAACAGCACGCTGTCTTTTTTATCTAATAAAACATCTTGATTGTTTCAACCAGTGAAAGAGGAACACAGGAAGGCCTTCTTTGGGGAGGACATTTACATCGATGTCCCGCCTGGGAACCTCGGTGAGGTTGTGTTTAAACCGCGGACCAATCAGTCCGCTGAGGTGGTTCTGCTGCGAGAAGGCAAGGTGGTGAATCCGCGGGGCGGTTTCAACTCTCTGGGCCACCTGGTGCTGGAGGACGTGCAGGAGGAGGATGAGGGGGTCTACATCACCAGGAACAAAAACAACCCCAACATTGTCGAGCACCTCATCCTCATCGTCAGGGGTAAGCTGCCTCCCGAGGTGGGGAGAGCGTTGAGGTTGTCTGTCTGAAGTCACAGTTTTGACAGTGAATAATGAGATTTTCTAGAGAAATACAGAAAATAAATGTATGCAGAGTCTGTGCAGTCCCACAATACAGCTGTAGAAAATTTATTTTATCATAATTTTTTTTATGATGCATCAGATGAATAGTGGTCCTTAATTTTGTTGTATTTTCCACAGCAAAATACAATATGCTAGTCAGCAAGCTACTTAGCTAAAAAGCAACTGAGTCATTTGCAAACATGCTGTATTAAACATGTACATCTAGGACACGAGTAGAACCACAAAGATTATATTATGTGTTATATAATCATAAAATGGGTTTGTTTTGTTTTACCAAAAAAAAAAGTAAAATAAACAGTGCCGGATCTTGCACATTCGGGGCTTCAGGGCCTCTCCTGCCCCCCCCCCAAAAGAAATTACCTTGTTTTTGTTTTTATTACAAACATGTAAAAGAGTCAATGACTGAAGTCAATGAATATCTTCTTTATCTTTTTCTTTTGTACTGCACCCTAAATGTTTTTTTTTCCTTTTAATTTTCTCTTTATCTAATGCTCTACACACACAGTCAAGGACTAGAGGTGGTATCGCTACCACAGACCGACTGTTAAAATTAGATATTTGGGTCATTTTTCCCTTATGTTTGATTTAAAAGAAAGGTTTTAATTAAACTAAAAAAAAAAACAACAACAAAAAATGACCAAATCTTTTGTTCTTTAAGGTCACAGAGCCTTATTTTTTGGCCTATAATACAAATTTGTAAAGAAAGAGTTAAGGAATCATACAACAAACCATAAAACTAATTTCACAATTGATACTCTGGTCAATAACAGAGATTATTTCTACACATTGAGTTTAACCACTTCATGACAAAGTTGCAGGCTCCGTCGCAAGATCCTGCTTTGACTTTTATGTCCTCTCGTCTTGTCATTCAGACTGCGCTTTGGAGCAAGTGGTGAAGTACGGAGAAAGTTACAACATCCATCTCAACCATGTGGAAGGCCCCATCACCCTGGAGTTCAGGTAAAAGTCAGTTTTATCTGTGTGTTTATCGGTGTTTTCAATCAGCATTTGAAAACTAAATCCACGAGTGTTTAGAGCTGTCCCTCTCTCAAATCGTATGGTGCAAAAGCGCTCTCTTGCAGACATTTTGAGCCCTTCATGCACACGTGATGATAAATGATCATAAATCTCTTGGGGAAACAGCCAATTGGGCATTTCCACCAACAGGTCAGTTTAATTTAGCTCTGTATGCATTTTTTTTTGCATTTCCATTGTGAAAAGTTGTGCATGGTTCCTTTACCTTTGCTTTTGGTTTTTCACTCAAACTGTAAAGCACTTTGAATTGCATTAGATTTGTTTGAAAGGTGCTATATAAATACTGTATGATTCATTGATTGATTTAGTTCGTTTGGAACCGTAACCATTTCACGTAGCACATAAGCCAGCTCTCCATCAAAGACTTTTGGTGTAGTACCTTAATATTTACGGGGTGCTGATGTAGTTAGGGGGTGTTTTTACCAAGATTCCTCTCCTGTGTGCCTGTCATTTTGGCTACTTTCTTTAGTAAATATCTGACTATAAAAAGCTAAATTTGTTGTCAGACAGCAGCCGATGGGTTCTAAGGCTACATTTCAATCAGTGAATTCAGCCTCTTCTGCTCTCCACATGAAGTGTTTACCTGCTGCTCAAGCAGAATTGGTCAATAGTACTCAGACTACAAATAGACTACAAACAAAAACCAGAACATGTCTGAAACCAAAATCATGTACAATTGTCTACAAATTCTAAATACAAATGCAGATTTCTGTTTCTAGCATAAAAGACATGGACATATAGCCACGGTGACAGTTAATTTCAAGTCTCTTTTGCTGTCGCCATCTTTGGTTTTGGAGCCAGAAATGACCATATCTGTAAGATGTAGTCCGTGAGGGTTCATGATTTGGGCTTTAAGGTGGAGATTGGGTTTGGACCTCCCCGATTGTTCATGTGTTAGTTTAGGTAACATTTATTCTCTTTTTTTCCATGTTAAGACCCAGCCCGGTTCAGCCCAATCAGACTGAGGTACATCATGCAACAGAGGCTCCGCCCGTGGTGCTGTACAACAAGACAGCAGTTGTGGCAGAAGAATACGTGGGACGTCTCAGCGTGTCGGAGAAAAAGGTGACGCTGCACTCGGTCAGGATGACAGACGAGGGGAGCTTCACAGTGCTGGACCGCGAGGGCAAAATCAAGAGGAGGAACTGTCTCAATGTCAGAGGTGAGGAGAGATTTGAGCTTTGCTGCTTCTTCTCAGCTTTAATAGAGTAGTGAAGGGAGACGTGTTTTTGTACGCCAACCAGGAAGTTAGCATCGCACTGGTTCCTTCGTCAAAAACCTTATGGGATTTTTGAATGGGATTTTTTCGATAATCGCTAAGAATAAGCTCTGTGACCAACACGAGTTTAAGAGATTTACATGTTTTGTTCAGCGTGATAATCTCCACAGATGAACACCACTTTTGTGTGTTTTGAAGGGTAAATGAATCAACAGAAGCAAAAAGCTATTGTTAGGCTATACACAAACTATATCATGGTGGCACGACTTAAACGTCACAACTGCAAACACTGTAAAACACTTTAAAACACAAACGAAAAATATTATAAACAGATAAATCTACAAGTTCGAGTGCAACTCTGTAGAGCTGTAAAGGCGGACAAGTGGCCTTTTTTAAGACGAATAAAACCTTAAAAGTTCAAAAATCGGGTTTATGTATTATTGCATCTTATGTACATAGATGTATTTTACATTGCAGAACAAAATGTCTAAATATCTTTAGCCTGTGTTAACTACAGACTTTATTTAAGGCATTTTACTGAAAACCCTTTCAAAAAAACCTATAGACTTTAACCAGAAGAGCGAAAAGGACTTCTGCATTTTAGGACTCATTACTTCACCACTCTGTTGACTGATCTTTTATTTGCACGTGCATGTGTCAGCCAGTAGGAGCGCATTCTCTCAGAAATGACCTGTGATTGGCCAAAATCTCCTGTCACAACCTTGACTTTCTAAAACCTGAGTCAAGAGGAGGTGCAGAAGTCTAGTTTTCTCTCAGTCCACTTGAATTACAGTATGCTCAAAGTTATTACAGTATTTTTTGCCTAATGATGCCAAAATGAAATTGCCTACTCCAGCTTTAATTGCAGTGTGACTGATTGAGTTACAGCGTTCAGGTCTTTGACAGGCTTTTTGTGTTTCTCCCATTGCAATTTCTTTTCATTCTTGGCCTAGAGTCACTGTCCACATTATGTAATTAATGATTGAATTACCTTTAAAAATCCTGATGCTTTAATCTCAGAAAAGGTCACAAGCCTTTACTTAATGTGTTTAAAACGAGGTAACCAGCCTTCAGGGACACTTGGCCGCTGCACCGCTGAAGAATAGGATGTAGATAAAAAATATCAAGAACACATTTTCTTTAATGAAGGTCAGAGTACACAATATTACAACTGATGACCGAGATATTTAGTCTTCTGTATGCTAATAAAGACTTTGGATTTGAGTGTCCATAGACGTGCTTGTGGCTCTTTGGGGCTGGACTTTGGCACAGTGGTGGTTTGAGCTAAATGCAAGGTTCATAACAACCAACATGTTGAAAAACTGCACATACAGACTGAATTAATAATTTATCTGCAAGGTGTGAAAATGTTCATCATGGCCTGTCCTCATTATTCCATGTGCAGGGTGGTGGTGCAATTATATGTGCTTTTTATTTTTGGGCTGTTTATGATATGCCCACAGTGTGGGAAATCAGAGTTCAAAGAGGCTTCAGTGAAATAAAAACAAAGGTTCCCGTGGATCCTTAAAAAATCTTAAAATGCATCAAATTATCTTAATTTAATGCATTATCTACTTAATTTGTATTGAAACACCTTAAATCAATCTTTAAAAAGTCTTAAAAATGCAGATACAGTGGGAGGAGGATATCATCACCATATTTTTTTTGACTTTGCAATGTGAAATTTCAAATTGGTGATATCTGTTTTTAAAAATAATTTACCAAATTTCATCATTCAGATCAGGATAGAGGAACCAACTAAACTCGTACACAATTGCCAGATTCAATTAAATAACAAATAAATGAGCTTTTTGTCAGAGCAAACCAGACAGATACTTTAATAACATAGTATGTTAATTTTTTCCCCTCTTGTTCCACTCTAAAAAGATTTTTTAAAAAATCAAATAGATCATCTACATTTTTAACTTTAAAAACGTTACATGTTAAGTTAACATTAAGGCAAATTTGTCTCTAGTAAGTTATTAATGTCTTATATTTATTAATGGTGTTAATCTTAAAAAATCTTAAATCTGACCTTCCTTAAACTGTGTTATCATGCACATTGCTCGGCTGGTTATAGTCTGCACATCTGTTTATATTCCACAGAGCACCAGAACTTCATCCACCTCCCCAACAATGGAAATCTGAAGATGAAACTCTACGTGCACTACTCCAATCTTAACATCGTCTACAGGCCCAAATCGGACAATCAGGACCGTCCCATCCTGACCCAGGGGGCTCTGGCGACGCCGCTGGACCCACTGCTGGAGGGCAGGCTGAGCGTGGAGGGTTCAGAGCTCTTTATGAAGAAGGTCCACCTGTCCGACACGGGCGTCTTCAAAGTGACAGACCTGGCTGGGTTTCCTGTGGCTCATGTCTATTTAGAGGTAGAAGGTAAGAGAAGAAGACATATGAAATATCAGTTTAGTTCTGAATAAGCTAACCTGCATATGAAAATTATTAAACAGTTACACAGCTGCCAGGCTACACAGACTACATCACGTTATCACAAAAATACATAGCATCTAATCAGCTGTGTTTAGTCAAAGAGTTTCTATCATTTACATCAGAGGAATGCAACTGTAATACAACATATAATAAAGTAAAAAGTATACAGAGAGGCCGGCACAACCTGTGTTTGTGCCAAGCAAAGCTCATTTACATTCAAAGCCCTTCTGAAGCAAATGAGATCATGAATGTCAGTGAACAAAGATCAGAGACTCTTAAAATAGCACTCCACCAAGCTTTGCACTCATAGCATTGTTGGAAGATAGACAGTATTGAAATCAATGCAACAGAACCAGAGATATGGTCTTTTAACTCTGCACCCCACACACCCAGGGTTTTTACAACTTATTTAACAACTTAAGTGAATATTGCAGTTGAACTTTAGTCATAAATGGACATAATGAAACTGTGTCATGATACCGATAACACGCTGAAGGAGGAGCTTCTGATACTTCTGTGAAGTGTGACATAGATCTGTTTCTGTGCTGTGTTTAAAAAAAAGACAAACACAAAGATTTAAATCTTAAAAACACAGTTCACCCCAAAAGTTAAAAAGTACACATTTTCCTCTTACTTGTAGTATTATTTATCAGTCTAGCTGAACTACACCCACCAGCTGTATCATAGCGCAGCAGGAAGCGTGAATCTTAGTTCAATAATGCCAGCTGAGCTGAGGAGGACGCCATTGATGTTTACAGCTCCCGTCGTCATGAACACGAGTCTCTCATCCACGAGTAGATGCATGCTTCCTCCTGCGCAGTGATACAGTTGGCAGGTGTATTTCGGTAGACAGAAAATTGTTCCTATATGAAACTGCTCCCAACAAAGTCTGTGGATTATTTTGAGTAACCGGGTCATGATTTCTAGATGGAGACGTTGTCGAGTTTTTCAGATATATACATATTTTTTGAGCACCACCAGCCGAGTGCCATCTAGTTCATTATACTGGACAGAAGGCAGACATTTCTATGGCAGATATCTCGTACATTCGGCAACTCACACCAAAAAAAATCTAGACTGATAAATAAAAATTTAAAATACCTGATCGTAGAAAAACCCAAAAGTACTATCCATAGTTCTGTTCCACATTTGAAGTTGTCAGCGTTAAGCTACCCTTATACACACAAACTGCTGTATGAAATAATTAGGACAAGATTTGAATTGAACGAGAAAAAGAGATCAGGATGCGCAACTAAGGTGTAAAATTTTGATCTGTGTCCTTGTTTGTCTCGCTCTCAGCCTACAGGCTGCCTAACCTGACTGTCGTCGTCCTCTCCCTGCTGGGCGTCATCGCCTTTATGCTGCTGGTGTGCCTGCTGTCCTGTATTTATAAAGTGCACAAGAGGAACGAGAAGAACAAGAAGCTCACGCTCCTCGCTCAGCAGGCCGGCAAGAGAGACGGCGAGGCTTTCAGACAGGTAACATCCACCCGGTGCAGCAAAATCATTCTTTATTTCTCTGAGATGAAAGAATATTGTTGGGGTCACTGCGACAGGAATAAGAAAAGGCCCTGGAGGAACGATGGGCCTGTAATTAGTTGTTGTGCATGTGGAAAGAGTGAGGTGTGTTTGTGTGTGTGTTGGCTGGGAAAGGCTTAAACGGTGGAGGAGGGTTGTGCTCCTGCTGTGGGAGTCAAGATGGTCAGCCGGTCCACTTCCTCCCCTACAGGGCTGGACCCGACACACACACGGTTACAGCCAAATTACAGACATCAGCGCGGCAGAGGACAACTCATAGAAACGTTATCTCTAGTGCTGCTACTCAGATCTCTGTTCTGTTTTCTCACATTTGTATGTTGTTCATAAACAACAAGCATGTCTGCCATTATGAAGTGCTATTGTCAGTGATAGTCCTCCTGCTCCGGTCACTTTTAAATTTGATT
Source organism: Plectropomus leopardus (assembly GCF_008729295.1). Taxonomy (NCBI): domain Eukaryota; kingdom Metazoa; phylum Chordata; class Actinopteri; order Perciformes; family Serranidae; genus Plectropomus; species Plectropomus leopardus. The sequence goes on along the minus strand of NC_056480.1, from coordinate 4,530,652 downwards.
AAATAGAAGCAGCAACTAAATACCTAAAAAGTAAATATAACTGAACAGAAGAAATAAATGTTTGATATTTAACCCTCAGGGCCAGTTTTAATATTGCACACACGCGTGTTGCTCTGAGCGCAAAATGTGCTTTTCAAAATCAAGCTTTAAAAAATATTATACCTTAATATTATTTTCTACTTTCATTGAGTTAATATTTATACCAACATCAGTCCTAATTGTAAATATTAAATATTCATTAATTTTCAGATTTTTAACCCTTTAAATGCCAGGTTTTTGTCATGATGACACAATGTTTTTAGTTGAAAAAACAAAAAAAGTGATTATTATATTCAACATACTACATGTAAGGTAGATTTTTTTTTTAAAATAATCACAGCCTGAAATATATAATATGTAGGAATACTGACTGTGACAGTGCACCTAGTGGAAATTGTGTGTATTTTGTCCATATGCCAAATATGGTAAAAATTACATCATCAATAGTAAAAATGACAAATTCCACGACAAAAGCCCAGAATGACACCCAGAAATAATACAATGCATGTTTTCAAAAACTGCGGTTTAAATGTGTAACAATGGCACATTTTTTGCACTTAACAGTGTGAATGTAGCAATTTTGTTTATACGGTGTATTTCAGACTTATTGTGGGAGCCGAACTGGAAATTCCAAGATTAAACAAAAACACACAATCTTGCCAAAAATTTTCATATGCTTGAACAACAGCCAAAATTATCTAAAAAAATGAAGCATGAAAAGCACATAAAATGAGCAAAACAGTCCCTAAGGGTTAAGTACAACTCAGGCACTCACTGCAGGTAGAAAGTATCTAAGCACATTTACTCAAGTACTGTGCATTTTGAAGCTTCGAGCTACACAAAGCATGTTTCGCACATTGAGACATTCTCGCTTGTGACATTTTAATTTTTAATGAAGTACAAGCACAAGTTGCAGTCTCCAGCCTGGCACAGAGGGGTGTGATAGCAGACAGTCACAAGATTTTGGCACCAGATATTTTTGTTCATGAAAACTGCAGTAAGTCTTTGCACAGGGAGTTCATGAGTAGTTGAAGACTGAAAATGCATCTCATTAAATTTTGCAATACAAATCACTGAATATTTCTAGAATATAGAGCTTTCTGTGTTATCACACAGAGTCGATTCACTATTGTTCAGGATTTATTGCAACTCTGAGCCACTAATCAGTTTTGGAGTTTTTCTATGATTTACTACAAAAAACGCCCTTTGAGGTGCCGTTATTACCATGTTTCGTATTCTTTTAATGTCAATTTTTAATAATACTCTCCAATTAAGAGTTAATTGGCTCTCAGAAGTTATTCTGAACAAAAATAAAACTAAATTAAAAAAACAGGTTTTTCAATCTGCATTTTAAAATCTTTGCTCTCCGTCTCTTCACCTGCTCAATACTGGCTGATTAACTGACTGATTGGATGATTTAGAGAAGTTGACAGTTAACCCTTTGATAACTGCAACCCTGTGCTCAGCGTCCCCAGTTGGGGATTTGTTAACCAACTGAATTTATGGACCAATTTAAAACTCATTAAAAACAGATGACTCACCTGTAACCTTGGGCTCAGACATTGATCTGTGCACTGGGTGACAGTGGTTCAATACAAACACTAAATTATGTAAGAAAAATGTTCAGATCAATTGCACAGGGCTTTAATAAATACACTGAATACCTTAAGTATTAGATTTAAACATATATTGTCTTTTTTCCCCACCAAAGATCATTTTTATGTAATTAAAAATAGGTGCTTTATTTCAGACTTAAATATTTTGGGACAAACTAAATGATCCTCAAATTATTTTTACTAAACTGATAATCAGAGCCTTGTTTTCCCAAATGAATGATTGACTAAATTATTGGATCCTTTAAAGTAGTTGACAGATAACCTCCTCCCCTCTGTCTCTCTCCAGCTTCCACAGTAAACAATCTTTAAAACTGATTTAATTTATGGTTCAATTAAAAAACGGCTGCAGACAGATGACTCACTCATTGTAAACAGCCCAGAGACTTATTGCACTGCAGAGACTGCCAGATAAAGAGTTTAGACCATATGTCATGTTACTGACTTGGAAAATGTGAAGCTTCATTATAATTCAGAGTTACTTGAGAAAAAGAATTAAACACGTTTTACAATTTGCACATCAAAACGTGCATATAATCAGCTAAAATCCAGCTTTATTTGAAAATATAGCAAGTATAAGGCATTCAGTTTTTCAAATGAAACTCTATGATTCACAGCCACTTTACTCTATTGAATGAATCCATTTCAATTACAAAAAAATGCTCAGATTCTGTAATTTTGTCTTTAAACTTCATGTCTACACTGGAGGTGGGAGCGCAAAGAGCAGTGGGATCCAGTGCTCATGTTTATGCCATAATAAAATTATCTGGTCAATGTGCTGATGTTTGCTCTTTGTTATATATTAATAGCCATTTAATGTTGTAAGAGAAGTTGTCAGAGTGTGACTATTCAAAATATGTTTTAAAACAGTTATACTTACGCACTATACACACACAATCCAGTTTTTCTATTACATGGGCTTAATATTGTGACACAAACTAATTGTTCCAGATTATATGTCAATAACAAAAAAATAAAAAATATTTTTTTTAAATTTTGGAGACTAACAAAACATTTTCATATAAATAATACTAATTATTCTAATAATACTAATATTACTACTGCTGTTACTGCTGATAATAATTATATGAAAAAAAAACTACTTCATTCCTCTTGTAATTTTTTTTGTTACCATAGAAACATTAAGCTGTTTTAGTGCTTAGAACAAACTCAGTGTTTGTAATCCAATATCTGTAGAGTATTTGATGTTGTCAGGTCATATGATCTCCTCATAAATGTGGATGCACAGCGCTCAGCTTTGAGGAATTTAAAGTGAGCTATTTGAACCAGTCGGGACAGCGACTTTTAAGTTGAGTTTAACATAGCCGATCAGCAGCCACAAGTAAGACAGTAAAAAATAGGAGGGTGCTTTAAATATAATATAATATTATTTTACAGTTTTAAAAAACTAAATATGTGTTTGTGATGTCATATTAATGTTACTTATGTTTGTCTCTGTTCTCTCTTTCTCCTGTCACTGTATGTGTGTTGAACTGTATTTGTGATGTTTTTTTGGACACCTGTTACATTGTAGACACAGAGCGTTCAGCTGACTCTCTGCTGTTACACATAATATTCCTTTTTCACAGGATTTGCTTCAGATTACGAGGGTAACTACATTCAGTACATTGCAATAATCTAGATTAATAAATAATAAATAATAATACGTATTTTTGAATTTTGGGGTAAACTGTCCATTTAACTTTCATCCACCTAATCCAGGGTTATTTTTGTGTATGTTTGAAATGTTATATTTGATAAGTTTCTGATGTTTTTATGATGTGCATCTTGGTTCAGTTTCACACATGTTGAGTGAAAATACAGCTGTGGGAATTAGGCTGTAATGCTCACAGCTGGATGTCTCTGATTGGCGGCCCAGCTAACGCTGTTGCCTGTGCGTTGCATTTCTCCCTCTTACTTTAAGGAGCCTCAAACGGAGCCTCTTCTTGGTGAGAGAATTGTGTTCTGGCCTCTTTTTTTCCTGCTCTTCCTTTGGTGTATAGAGAAATGTACTTTGCTCTTTTGGCAAAAAAGTTCCTTGATCAACATGCTGTTGTGTGAGAAGATGATTGATGACAGTTTCAGAAATGTGTGTTCAGTATTTTGTAAGTTGTGCTACTTTACATTCAAATCCATTGCAAAAATGGAGCACCAGCACACCAAATAAATCCTGGACACTGAGGAGAAACTGCTATCAACCTGTTTAAACAGGCAGAAGTTGATCAAACAGCTAATAATACTAAGCGGATAAGGCACCACAACTTGGGACAAACTGTCTCTTTTTCTATCCTTACAGACTTCAATATTTAAATTACCCTTTTTACATAGAATATTTGATATAATTCTGTGTGTGGTAGAGGGTCATATAGCTCCAAAATCCATATTAACAGTATAGAACGAGAAAACAAATTATAAAAATAAAACGAAAAATATATGGTATACTTTGAAAATTATTGGCAGTAGTGTATTTGTTTTGAAGTTAATGTACCAAAAAATGAAAAATTACCAGTGTGTTCAGAAAAAGAAGGGAGAAAATTGAGAAAATAAGTGCTTTCTTAAATAAACAGTGTAAAATTTAGGGGGGTTTACTGGTATCTAGTGGTGAGGGCTGCAGATTGCAACTAACTGAAACTTCTCTCAGTGTCGATTCCTTTAGAGTTCATTGTTTGTCAGGTTTTTGCTGGGTGCCGAATTATCTGCAGAAGTCTCGTCCTCTCCAAAACAAATAGACCAGGTGATTTAAGCCAGTTAAAACACCAAATAAAGCAGTTTGTAGTTAAAAATCAGTGTTTCTTATATGCTGTTTGGCATGTCCATGATAGGCTGCTAGCCCAGCACCTGCAAATGTGCTCTCACCATTATTCTTTAATAAGTTAAGATCCAGATATTAAAGAGGTTTTTAATGGGAGCCCAGTTATCCTCAGAGGTCTCCTCCTGTCCAGAACAAATGAATCTGCTGATTTTTAGCCCTTATAAACAACTAATAGGCAGTTTCATGATACAAATCAGTGTTTCTTGCCTATTACCTATAAATGTGTACTCAAATGTTTCTTGATCCAGACCTTCACAAGGTTTTCCCTTGGGCCAAATATCCCACAGAAGTCTCTTATTCCCTTATTCCCTAAACCAAACAGATCAGGTCATTTAAAGCCTATAAAAACACAAAATAAAGCAATTTTACCTTTCAAAGTAAGCAGTTTGGCCTGTTGGAACTGGGCCATTAGCCAGAACCTGAAAAAAATGGACACAGTTATTTAAAGTAGCAAAAAAATCTTTGTTTTTCTGATGCTCTTGTTACGGAGGGGCTGCTAACTACAGTAGCCAATGTGATAATACGAAAACACACAAATGCAAAAATGTGAATGTCTAGAGCCAGTGTTTGTCCATTCTAGGCGACTGTAGAAACATGGAGGTGCAGCAGGTCGATCTCCATAAATGAGGACCCGCTCCTTACGTAAATATAAACAGCTGATTATAAGGTAACATTAGAATAATGTTAATTTTCAGGTAATTATACACAAAAGAAAACAAATTTATTTAATCATATTCCATTTTTGCCAATATATCCCCCTAAATCCTACACACTGGACCTTCAATGTGGGTTCAACATCAACGTCACTGCCTAATTTTGTACAAGCTTGGTTAAGATTGCGATCTGTCTTTGAGGACTTTAGATACAGTTTTGTCCCAGGTCGAGGTGCTCACTGCGAATATGTCCATTCTAACAAGGAATTAAATCCAATGCTTACTCTTAAAATCTCATATTTCTTGAACAAGTGAAAATGTTCTTGGCTCCAGGTGAGTTTGTGACACAAGAGAAAGGAGACCAAGGCTTTTCGCTTGCTTTAAGAAAATAAGATTTTTTAGAAGTTAATAAATGACCCGTTGATGTGGTTTAGATCTCCATGTTATTGGTGTAACTGCAGCTGAGCAGCTGATATTAGAGGAAGTCACACAAACGTCATGTGTGCCACTCATGCCTCTGCTTTGCCTTCCTCGCTTTCCTTTGTTGTTTTTCTCCTTCTTACTTTTTTCTTTACGCTGATAAACAAAAAACCTGCAGCTACTCATAAACAGTCGGGTCATGATAAGAGCCGACATGTAGCTTCACTGCTGTATTTAACATACAGTATGTCGTGATGCAGCTAGCTTTGTTGACGCACACACACGCACATGTTTCTTTTTTGTGCTATTTTTTGTGTGGGATGAATTATAAGGTGAATATCTGATCAGTATCAGTGTGGTGTGTGTGTTAAGGGCAGTAGTGATTAACCTGTTTGAGCAGGATTTATTAAACCTTTAGTGATGTAGATTTATTATTTTGGAGAACTATTACTGTGTAATCATCTACTCGCCCAATGCCCAAGAAAATGTGTTGGTGTTGCTGTGATTTGTGTGTGTGTGTGTGTGTGTGTGTGTGTGTGTGTGTGTGTGTGTCGCTGTCTGTGTTTCTGTGCATTAATTGTTATGTGTTCATGTTGTCGTTTTCATGTGATGCAAAGCAATAGATTAACATGTGACATGACATTGAGACACTTCCCCTGTGACCTGCTGTTTTTGCATTTATTCCAAAATGTCACTAGTCACCAAAGGCACCAATAATTAGATTGTAGAAGCATCATCAGCCTTCAAGTTATTAGTTTTCTAAAGTTAAAGGCACCAAACAGTACTCAGCGATTACCTGCACACAGCTCTCAAATCTGATGTTAGAAGCAGACATGGTGGTGACTAGCAGTGCTAACCACAGCAACAGTGCTGACAGAGCTAACATTGTTAACTTTGGTGGGACCAGAGGTTTGAGATTATACTTCTGTGATGGTGCCATCTCGCCACCGCTGGTCAGGAAGGCGTTATCAGCAATATGATCGCAGTTTATTTGCCATAGACTGGATAAATAATGACGTCACCCGTTGGTGTTTTAAAGCTTCGAGTTTGACATGTTTTCGCCGTCATGTTTTTTTTTTAGGCCAGAAGTGACCGTATTTTAAACAGAGGTTGGAGGTGTGGAGGAGCGAGAGGGCGATCTGACTTACAGACCTTTTTAGCTTATTAATCCTGCATCTAATCACCCTGCGTTTCTAAAATAGTGACAGGTAGTTTTTTTAATAGCAAGCAAGCAAAGTCTGGTTATGTAGCCCCTTTTGCAGACACCAGTCACAAACTGCTTCACAAACATAATAAAAAATAAAAAAAATAATAATTTCATACCAAGATGTTAAGTAATTTTGATTGTATACAATATTAAAATGAAAAATAACATTAAAAACAAGATTATTCATGAGAATAAGTGCTTCTTAAAGAGTTAAAAAGAAAAAAGCAACGGAGCTGCTATTACTAAGTGCTAGTGATCAGTATACAATAAATGTAAAATCAGCAGGTCACACTCCCTCTATCCTCTCAGTCACTGTGTGTGCACATGTATTGTTTGGGTGTGTGTTTGTGTTTCTTTGTCTGTTCCTGTTTTTTAACAATGAGTCTCTCTGTGTGCAAATGCTAATAATGCGCCTTTAAATTTTCATGTGCCTACGGGAACTTGTAATGTGTGTGTGTGTGTGTGGACGGTGGAGGTTGAGATGACAGCACTCGCCCTTGATGCCGGTCACTCTGACATGTTATGGATTTCCTGAGAACATAGAGAACATGTGCGAGAGGATGTCAGCCACCTTTAGGGACTTAACCCAAGAGACCGACATGAATCTCAAATCAATCATTCCCCTCCGCCTCTCTCGCTCTCGCTCCATGTCTCTCTTCTCTGTCTTTCATCCTACTTACTTTCCTCCATCTATTTCACTTTCCATCCCCCTTCTCCATTACAGCGCCTTATCTCTCTGTGTATTATCTGTCTTACTCCTTATCTATCTTACCTTTATTTCCTCGCCGCCTCGCCTTCATTCACTTTAAGTCTCTTGTGTCTCACTTTAAGACTTTTATCGTACTAACACTCTCCATCTCTCAATTTGCGCGTATTATTCTTTGCTCTTACATCTCCTGCTGCTCTTTTCCTCTCACTTTAACCTCGTTCTTTCTCATCTGATATGTACCTCCCTGACCAAAAGATGATCTGGTGCTAACTCATAAGTTGTTTTTGTCCTGTATTTTTACTTATACTTCTTAACATTTTTAGTCATCATAAAATATATTATCTTTTAACAGGCAGAGTGTAGTCAGCAAGCCTATAATAGCTTTTTTGTGTGGTTTTGATGGATTTTTTAAAATGAAAAAAATCACAAAACCAGTGTAGCTCATGTGCACAAGACTCAATTTTGGAACTGTTTTTGGAAAAAAAAGTTTTTATTCATTGCATCACACAGACAACCCCTGCTAATTTATAACAGCACATTATTTTCACACAATATGCTGTGTCAAATCTAACTTTGACAAAAAATATATATCCATTGATAACCACATTTTATTTTGAAGCAAAAATATTCACCATTAGTAAATAATCTTATTAAAGAAAAACCTTGGATAAGTTGTATAATCACAACTGAAAACAGGGCTGCTTTTCTGACACTATGATAAAAAGTTGACTTTAAATAAGAAAAAGATTATTTTGGGGGCTTTTTGCCTTTAATTTGAAAGGATAGCTTAAGCTTAAAAGGGGGAGAGAGGGGATGACATGCAGCAAATTGCTAAAATTTTAACCTGCAGCTGCGGCAAGGACGTGGCCTCTATACATGGTGCGCCCACTCGACCAACTGAAAAGTGATTATCGAAAGATATGGTAGAGATATCTTACAGGATAACAATGCTGCAAACATATGACGCTCCTATAGAATATGATGATCCTGCTTTACATTTAACTACCCAACAGTATATTAAGGAGTTAAAACAACAAAAAATGATGCTTTAGTAAAAAGTTGCCTGTTTCATAATCAGAAGCCCCTCTCCTGAAAATGGTATATTGCATATTTATATCTATTTGTATAGGACAGTCACATGACCTGAGAAATAGACTTATTTATACTAGGAGAAAGAGAGCATTTGCATGTGTTGATATAAATAAAGCAGATTTAGGGAGGGCCTCTTCATTGAATCTTTTCAAGACTTTTTAGTATTGATGATTGGAATCAGCTTTGAGAAAAGAAAAAAAAGCAGGTATAGCTCATGGATGGACAGAATTAAGAAATCGTCGTGATATGCGGACGCTGAAGTTGACAGCAAAGCAGCAACACATGACAAAATAAAATAGTTCCTACATGAAACTGCTCCCAATGAAGTCTGTAGATTATCTTGCGTAACTGGGTCATGATTTCTGGAAAGAGACATTTTTATTGAGTTTTTCAAATGTATTATTTTGGGCGTTTTGAGCCGCACAAGCAGAGTGCCATCCAGTTTCATTTTATTGGAGATAAGACAGACATCTCTACAGCTGATATCTCCAGCACTCTACAACTTACACCAAAACACTCTAGATTGATAAACAGCACTACAAGTGAGAGGAAAAATATGGATTTTTGATTTGGGGGTGAACTGTCTCTTTAAATGACTTTCTTTCCAGCTACCACATTTTATCTGTCACCCTCATTCTCTCAGACTTGTCTCTATTTTTGCTCGACTTCTTTTACAACAAATCCATCTCAGTCCTCCCTCTCCTCCTCTGCTGCTTTTATTTTTCAAACAGAGTGCACCTTTCCTCCATCTGTCTTTTATCTTCCCTCATGAGGTCTTTCTTGCAGCTCAATGAAACCGACATTTTTGAAAAATTACATCCTCTTTGGCTCTGTTTCCTCTCAACCTCCAGCCCCACTGTGAAGACAAATAAAACAGTCTCTCTGTCATGTCACACAAGCTTCCTCTTCAATATCTTATATGTGTATTTTAGAGCTTTCTGTGCAGTTACATGTGCCCTCTGTGTTTGTGTGTTTTTATGTCCTCTTCAGCAGTGTCGATGTATTTTGGTGACTAGTTGTCACCATACATCAGTTAAACACTCAGGTGCTGGGACATGACATTGTTGTGGCCACATTTTTACACGTCTCCTCTGTGTGTTTGTGTGTGTGTGTGTGTGTGTGTGTGTGTGTGGGTCTGCAGGTGGTCCATGAGGCTTACACCAGGTTCACGGAGGAATCTCTGATGCAGTCTGTGTGTGAGAAGCCGTCGGAGAGCACAGAGGTCACCATAAAGGTCAGTGGTTGAACCTAGAAGCTGTTTTTATGCCTCTGTGCCGGCGATAGCTGAGGCCAGAGGCAACATGGTTGTCCATATGTCCATCTGTATGTACTTACGCTGTACGTCCCAGTCTTTAAACGTTATATCTCAACAACGCCTTGAGGGAGTGTCTTCAAATTCGTCACAAACGTCCACATGGACTCAACATTGAACTGATTAGATATTTGGTGGTTGTAGGTCTCTGTGAGCTTTTGTCTGTCTCATTCTCATGAACACGATATCTTCTGAACTCCTTAAGAAATTTTTTTTAAATCTGGGAAAATTTCCAATTAGGTAAAGTTTGCTGTGAGCCTGCACCCCACTCATTCTTGTAAATGTGATATCTCATGGACACTTTTCATGAAATTTATTTCTCATAAAATTTGCTACAAATGGCCTCTTAGACTGAATGATGAACTGATTAGTATCTTGTGATCAAAGGTCACTGTGACCTTGTGTCTATCTCATTCTCGTGAATGCAATCAAGTACACCTTGAGGGAATCTCCTCAACTTTGGCACAAATGTCTATTTGGACTTAATGATGAACTGGTTGTAGGTCCAGGTCACTGTGACTTCACAAAACATGTTTTTCGGCCACAACTCATGAATTCATACACCAGTTATGACAGAATTTCACACAAATGTCAAATAGAATAAAATGAGGATGTGATGACACTTTATATCCAAAAGGTCAACTTCAATGTGACACCACAATGTTCTGAAACATACTGATTTAGGGGAGACATTTGGTCAGACACTGAACTGGTGACACCAATCTTGGGTTTCCACCTTGAAACTGTGCTGATTATATAGGCCTTCTGTTGCACATCTGAGTGAAACATTAAAGTTTTCACAGTCATGGATATAAAACTGTAACTGCACCTTGACTAGTGCACAGAGGTAAACAACACTGAGGTGCTAATTCTAGTTTTCACAGAGAGACAAAGAAAGGTGGCGGCAAATTAATTAACCTTAAAATATGTTATCAACGTACAAGTATATGATTAACAAAATAAATAAACTGTCAAAATGTCCAACCAGATTTTGCAGCCAGAAGCAGCCAAACCTGCATTAGTTTTTTACTTTGACACAGATGAGTCAACAAGCTAAGCTTGAATTATTCATCACTGTGCAAGATTGTTTGGTCTCAAAGTGAAAAGCAGGTTAATAGGTCAACAAAACAAACAGGGTTTTGAGGTTTCATGACTCTTTTGATAACGTACATTAAACAAGAATCCTTCCCGCCATAATAAAAGTCTTGATCTGGAGTAATGTCTTAAACCTGATTACAAAACACCTTTGTACTATCAGGGCAGTTTTCCTTTACAGCTGCATAGCGAACAGATTTACAAACAAAGCAATCATTAACCTTGTGCGTTTTAGATTGCTTGGCAGAAGCTACCTGCCATTTAAAGTCACATCAATGCCAAGTGTAATTAAAAAGCAATCAACCTCAGACTTTCTGCTCAGTCATGGAACAGATTAGATTAAAGTTTATAGGAAGGAGCTTTTGTGAAAGTGAAATAAAGAAATTGAAGTGGTCAAGGTTCAGGGAGTTCTTTGAGCTGTTTGATTAGAGCTTCTGCTTATGTGCAAAAGGAGACCAGCGATACAGAATAGTTCAGAAAAAAATCACGCAGTGCATCTTGTCTCCATGTAACAGGGAAAATAAGCTGTACATGGTAGAGGAAGGTAAATATAAATATGGTCCCAGAAACATGTGCATGAATTATTCACATTGCTCTTCCCCTGACCTCAATTTTCCCCTCCTCTTTTCCCTCCCTTCCTCCATCCTAAACAACATCCCTCCTCCATCTCTTCTTCTCTGTTGGGGGAATTTTTACTCATCTTATCCATCTTTTTTCTTGTGCCTTCTTCCATTTTCTGACTCCTTTTTGTATTTTTTTCTCATTTGTCTTTCTTTCTGCCCTTTTTTGTTTTATCATCTGATTTATACCTCCTCTGCTCTCCTTGTTTCTTTCATGATCTCATATTCACTGTGCCTTTTGTCTCCTTTGACCTTCACCCCTCCTCCTCTCCTCGCCATCACTCCTCTTCTCGCTGCTTTCTCCTCCCTCCTCCTCCGTAGGGCCTCGAGGTTTCCAAACCGGGCCGCTACCACACCCTCTCGTCCGATAATTTCCTGGAGATGAGCGACTCCGGGGTGGAGTTCACCTCTGGCCTCCCATTGGACAGTGACACAGATGCCGCAATGACCTACGCCTCCCACAAGCCCCTCTTGAACGCCGTCTCCCCCACAGCAGTAACCGAAGAAGTTCACTCCGACAGCCAGGATGCCACTGCTGTCCCCCCTGGGGACCTCAGCGCCAGCCGGACCCCTGACTCCGCCATGAGCGCCAGCCCAGCCTCCAATCCTCGCTCACTTGCAGCCGCCACCCCGGACGGCAGTCTACAAGGTGCTGCATCACCAGGAGCGGCCTCCAGGGGCACCGCTGGGTCGGATTCAGCCAAGACAGAAGCAGGAGCGGAGAGCGAGCAAGCTGTGCAGAACGAGGAACCAGCTCAGAGCACCTGAGAGGATCCACCATGGTGAATTTTTTAGCTCCTAAACAATAATGACATCCACAACAATCTGGCTCTGTCGATCATCCAAACACCACAAAGTCACAGAAATCATAGACAAAATACTCCTGCTTCAGATGTCAGTTTAGCCTAAAAGAAAATACTAAAAAGGCAGTTGCACAAAATGCACAATACAAAATTTAACGCACTCAACACTGGAAAATTAGATGCAAACCCCAAACTGTATCAAAATAATCTGTGCATATGGAAAATGCATGCATTTAAATGAAACATTAAAGTAGAAATCATAGTTCAGATGTACAGGAAAATGCTGACGTTATAGAGTAGACTGTCTGCATGCGAACTTCAACGGGGCGGCGGGGCTCAAAAAGAAGTTAATGTAAAAAGGGTAAAACACTCTCAGCACTTTTAGGAAAACACCTAAATGAGATCGAAAGATTTCACCTCCTGCCGAAACATTGTCAAAAAGGAAAAAAAAATTTCAGGAGTATGACACTTTTGACAGGTGAAGTCAGCACGCCTCCAACAAATTATTTTCTAAGACCAAGGCTACTAATAACAACAGCTTCTCCTGTACCGAGGCGAATCTCAGTGTGTTGCCTCTGACAGCACTTTTGTCTGCTCTCACGGCATCAGACAAGCACCACGATGATTATATTTCTTCCCACCCGATACACAGACTCTATTATTAACAATACAAGTGTATCAGAAAGCGTCTCCGCCTCTCCGACAGAAGTGCTTGTCTCAGCACGCGTTGGCCGATATCCTCTCTGAAAAACCTGAAAAGTGAAACAAACTCCGTAGATTGAACACCACATCTCCGATGCGAGTGGCGGTTTTCCTTTCTCTCATATCTTCGCTGTCAAATCTGACACATTTGAGGGCGTCACCTGAAGAAACCTGTCGAAATGTCCACCTCATCTCACTCACGCTAATGATGACGATCCAGAGAAAACACCCACAAGAACGACAGCTAACTGTGGAAACTGTTCTCGTCTGTTTTTATTTATTTTCACCCCCCAGTGGAGTTGACACAAGCCCTGTCAGAGCAACATAAAATTAGGAGGACAGTGCGCAACATTTCTTGGACTTTTGGAACAGCTCCCGAGAACATAATTGGATTCTTGGTCTCTATGCAGCAGGACCGATTCACGGACGCCGTAGAGTGAGGAGCGGTGATAAAAGAGACGACAGAGATGGAACAGGGTACTATTTGGGGAACAGATAAATGACTTGCATGATTTAAAGCGTCCTATTTTCATCTTAGCTCCCATCCATCGGATGGAGCTCTGATTATTGTAGCCCAGTTGTTTGCCAAAATGAAGTGACTTGGAAAGCAGTTGGATCAATCTGAGATAACGACGCAGCCTACAGCCCCAATGGAGTGAGACTGAATAACAGTGATTATGAGAAGTGTGTGTGTGTGTATGTGTGTGTGGATATATTAGACATTCAGTCCTCTGCATTCAGCTCGTGAAAAATTGGAAATGAAAAAGAGGAGGGTGCTCTTAGAGTATAAAAATCCTGAATTAATGGTTATAGTAATACCACTAACTCAAAAATGACCTCACATTTGTTACTTGTGCTCCATGAATCCAAACCCAACAACTGTGCAACATGAAATTCAGTGATTCTACAAGCCATTCGACAGAAGTAAATGCTTGCATTGAAAGTTTCTGCAAACCACAGATACATAAATGAATTATTTTGTTGTGGATGAGTTGTAACAGTGTGTTTCTCAGCAGAGCTGTGGTAACACAAGAGGTTAGGTTTAGGCACAAAAAGCATTTGTTAAGGTTAGGAAAAAATAATCTTTTGGCGCAATACACCCAGTTTTGGTGGCACAATCCTGGAAGGAAAAGTAGCAATGTCACCACTTTTCATGCCACTATTTCTGCTGAAAAAGCTGGGATATCTTGGTTGAAACAACCACTTTTCAAGGCACTTTCACAGCTGGAAACACAGCAGTATCTTGGTAAAAAAAAACATCACTTTTTTTGCCTGGCAGGAAAAGCAGTGATGCCTCAGTAAGACACAACTGCTTTTCATACCACTATCCTGGCAGTAAATGCAATGTCTCGGTAAAAAATAACCGTTTTTTTGTGCCACTATACTGGCAGGGAAAGAAGCCTCCTCTAAAAACCAATCTCTCTAAAAACCAGCCACTATTCTCACTGAAAAATCAGCAATAGGTTGTTTGAAAATACCAATGTTTGGTGCTTAAAAAGTCATTGGAAACACAGCAGTGCTAAAAGACAGCAGGTGTTTTATTTGTTGGTCTCAAACACTGGTGTGCAGCTTGGAAGGTGTCGTGTCTGGTGACATGCCATCTAGCAATCCCTACATGATGACAAAATCAGCTTACGTAGACTTTATATAAAGAATCTAAAATAAATAAATCTTTACAGTCTATGGAACAGACAAATGTTAGCCGACCCTTGAACTCTGACACGTGATGAAACGTCACATGCTCGCCAGCTGTCAACTTTGCCATGACAACAACATAAAAATGATTACGATTAAGGCTTAAACTCGGGCCAGGATCGCTGTAACGATCTCCAAATTGCTAGAAGTATAAAACATTTTTTTCAAAATTGTAAACGTACACTTCATTACATTGTATTATTGTATTCCTGATACGAGGTGTGAGCTGGGTCTGAATTGACGTGCCAAGTCCAGACTTTGAGAATGTCTGCTCTAAAGTATATTATTTTAGAAACTACATGATTCGTATGCAGTGTATGCAAATGTAACGTATTCATGGTTTGCAGAAACGTACAACACCAACATTTTCTTCTGGTGGCTATACTGACCATTGACTGTACCAGTAAGTAGTGTGTAGTATTTATAGTATAGAAGGGTCAAATGTTTACAACCACTCCAGTATAAATGTATTAAGTCACTCTGTGACCAGGTTACGCCTTTTATTGAGTCCAGGGCATTTAAATTCCAAAAACTGATAGTTCGTAATGTACATTTGTTTACAGTGAAGAGCTCTGAAGCATTCGAGGTTTAAAAAAGAATAAATGATAGTGGTGTAGATATACCACAGGTCGCTTCTGAGTGACATCCTTGGATAAAAATCGACTTTTCATGTTTAAGTTTTGTCTTTAATTAGAAATAATAATAAATGCATTTTGTGGAAGAATAAAGTAAGAAAAGACAGAAGCAATGGGGCACAGAAATACAGATGAGAGGGTGGAAATAGTGGCACAAGTTCAAACATATTTAAAGAGAAACATGAACAGAGTCAATTAGATGAAGCTCTCACAGCCGTAACAACTACTTTTGACTAATTAGTTTCCTTTTTCTTTACTGTGGAAGAAGCCCGGGCTAATTCAGGTCACAGTAAAACTGATTTACACCAAAGACATTTCACAGAATGAGAGTGAGACATCTTACACTGTTCTGTCCAATCATGTCCTCCCCTCCGCAGGGCCAAACAGTCCATGATACTCGCACAGAGCCGCTGCAAAAGAAGAGTGCAGCAATTTTACACTAATAGGGAATCAAAACGGCATAAATCACACATTCTCCCTACTGAAACACACAAAACACAGTAATCTTCATCATAACAGAGCTGCAGTGTCCCAAGGATCCCATTTAGATGCCCGTGTTATCGTTCCCATTGACAGCTGTTAGCAGTGTGACTACCTCATGCTGTAACGGAATTGATGTCAACCTGGAAAAGTCTGCGAGATTTACGACCTCATACCTCCGATGGTAACTAAAAGCAGTCGGACAGACACAGGTGTTTGGTGTCTGGACAAGAAAAGCACAAAATTAAACAGGTGAGCCCTCCGAGGCAAGAAAAAGGTTCACATTGTCATTAAAGACGGCAAAAATAAGTAGCAGCTATTGTAAATACAATATATTGATCTGCAAAAAAATGACAAAGTAGTTCCCTTCTTATTCAGGAAAAAATGTAGTTTGGATTGAGACTTTATTTAATTGAAATGTTAAATACATGAATCATGAGTGTGTGAAATGATATGCATACCCCACTTGTTGAATTATTGATTTTGTATGGCTGTTTTGTAGGGAAACGTTTGCTCTTGCAGGGACTTTTTGACTTGATTTGATATAATAAGAGAAAAAGACAACAGTAAGGCTCCCAAAAACTTTGTTTGGTGTAAATATCAAGTTGGGTCAAATAAGCTCAGATAAGAATAAGAATAAGAAGGTACGATGGACTAATGACAAACTGATGGTCGAAGGACTGACTTATTTACAATTAAATCTAAAGCAATATAAATGATAATGGCACTGAGACATCACTAACATCCAACACAACATCCGTCACTCTTAATCATCGTTGTTTTTCCACTCTTGTAAATATAAAAAATACGTGATCTGCATGTGTATAATGTGAAAATACTAATATGTTTCTTACTGCAAGGCTTATGCAAGATTTTATACTATCAAAACGCTGCATTAATCCTTTAACCACACGTCCACAGCAGGTAGAAAACTAACACGTAGTGCTGGAGACGCCTTCAGCCCAGAAGGCTCTCCCGTGTCATGTCATGTCTTCATGTTGAGGTCACAGTGACGCCGTGTGAAATCCTTTCATCGACACGTCCGTCAGCAGTGATGGAGTATCTGTAGTCACCTCATGGGTGCACTATTTGACACAGCAACAGGGTGGTTGTACTTGTCTTATTAAGACTCGAAGTAGGACAGAGAGGAGTGTAGAAAATCAACATATTATACAGTGGAAAGATTTTATTAAGCTGCTGATGTGTTGGAGAAAAACTGAAGAAATACTCCAACATTTTGGTAAAAATACACTTGTTTGCAAAGTTGGAATAATGAGAATTTTTTTCTGCGCTTCCTGTTCTCCCAACATCAGAAAATCAGCATATTACCCAAAATAAGGGGGTAAAAAACAATTTCAGCTGTTTCAGCACAGTATGTTAAATCCAATGAAAAAAACAGGAAATTCAACAAATTCAAGCCTTTGCAGAGTGAAAGATGTCACCTGCAAATTAAATAATATTTGGAAACACTGCAATGTTGAATTTACAACCCAGTTACAAAATACAAACTTTGGAGGGGATTATCTCTGCGGGAAGCACAGAGATGGCTCAGTACAAAAAAAAAACAACCACTTTTTGTGACTTTAACCTGTCAAGAAACACGGAGATGTCTTGGTAAAAAAAAGGAGGGAAAAAAAGCTTTTTGTGGCTTTAACCTGGCAAGAAACACGGAGATATCTTGGTAGAAAAAAAAAGCTTATTGTGGCCCTATCCCTGCTGAAAAAAAACAGTGAAAAGTCATAACAAAACACCCACGTTTGGTGCCTGAAAAGGAGCTGGAAACACAGTAATGACTCGCTTAATCAAATCTGGTTCTGTTGTTTATTGTTCTGGTTCAGTGTGCTGAAACTTGGCAGGTATCTCCATGAGATGTCACACCATCCACTAACCCCTCCACCTCCTGATGGCAAAATCAGCTTAAAAAACTGCAACACTTTAGAAATGTTGATATAATATGAATGAAATGTGTAAAAGTAACATATTTGTGGTTTGCAGAAGCGTACAATGCCAACATTTATTCCAGTGACTGGGCTTTGGACTTAACCTGCTCAGAGACGATGATGTCAGTGAAATGTTTTCACATTTAAACACACTGATATTGTATTTCAGAAGGTGGCGAAGCTGCTTTTATCAGATCTTTTGTGATTATACTGAGCTGTTTGGGGTGAAGATAAAATGTTTCATTCATCGCAAACATCACAAAGTATCTGTCGAGGGGCACTTCAGCGTTCTGCAGGGTGAAAGGCCGTGAGCCTCCTTTTGGATTTCAGCATGCGCCCGGTGGAATAATAACGCTAAAGTTCACAGCTGATGGAGGCTTTATGAAAGGATTTCGCTTCCCGTCATTCAACCTCGTCTGATGTTTTCTGTTTCATTACACATCAGAGACGCTTTTCACAAAGCCTGTCAGAACAGGAGCGCTGATCCGTGTGTGGGCAGGGCGAGATTTAATAAAATACTCTTTCAATTCTGGGAGATTCAATCTTCTGTTAATCTACTGTTCTCTGTAATTCCAAAGAGTGTAATGAAAAACCACAAAATGATGCCTCCTGTGACGCTTTTTTGCTCGTACCTTTGATCATAATAGAATTTGGTTTAGTGCAAAATTTAAGAACTGTCAGCGGCGGGTTTTGACACTGAGATCAATTCGTTTTAATTCACTCCAGTGTAACTCAGCGGCTCTTACTGTGATTGAATTTAGTCTTATCTTTGACTCATGACAGATAATTGGATGAAATAAGTGAAAACCACTGGCCTCTGTCACTCGAAACTGGTAAGGAACACACACTTGGACAAACTGATCCCAGTTCAGCAGCGCTCCTTCTCTGGGCTTAATTGAATTATTCAGAAAGGCATTATACTCTGTTTGCTTGAATATTGTTTTGTAGACACACGTCTCTCCCCACCGTGATACTCCCAGCACCTGAGAATGTTTTTTTTTTATATAAGAGAAGAAAAAGAAGATTCTAATTTTCATATAATTGATGTGTTTTACTTTAAGGCATCTCTATTCTCTTTTGAGTGAAAGAACATGCTTGAATATCATCGTCAAAACTTTTTTGTAGCATCACATTTAGCACCAAAAAGACGACTCTTGCTACTAATGTGCTTACTGTTTCTCCATACTCTGATATTATAGCCTATATCTGCTGTCCCAGTGTATACCTAAGAGTTAGTATAACTGCAGCATGCTGACCTGTCGATTGCTTGTGGGACAGCAGCCGTGATGCTGATAGCTAATTATGATAGTTAAACTATGAATTGCACTTTTCTGTACAGCTGGCCTCATGAGTCCATCCTGATCTTGTCACTGAGGTCTGCTCCTGGTTTCCCATCATCCCCTTGACTTGTTATATTCTGGCATTGAGATGATAGTTAAAGGAGAATACTGGTGTTTTATTTTTAGCCATTTGAAACCTGGAATGACATTAATTTTCTTACGCTGTGTTCATACACCTTTGACATACATTTATACCTTTAAAAACCCGGGGAAATTGGATTTATTTCTTTTGAAAATATGGCAACTTGGTAAGAGATGTCCTAAAAAAAGAAATACACATTGCATATGTATTTACAGGCTCAAGTCCGAGTGAAGTCATGAGTCATTTAGTCAAGTCTTTTTAAAGTTTGATAAGTCGAGTCTAAAGTAATCTAATTTGTGACTCAAGTCCAAACCTCTGATATCTAAGTTGAGCCTTTCTTAGGGTTTTCTGTCCCATAACAATGTCTGTGAGAAATAAGAGTCCCCACCTCAAAAACAATATCACTGGTCACATTTTGGCAAACTTTGCTGGGACCAACTAACCTTTACTGTCAGACCAATCACGTGGCATGCATTAATATGTAACACTGGTGATCTCCTTTAACGTCATTTCTGATATAATACGCACAGACGCCAATTCTTAAAATAAAGTTTCAATGCATCATTCTAAGGGGCATTAAAGTTTGCATTGCAGATGTTCATTATTATGTGGATTCAATGCATTCACGTGACTGAAACTTCACAGAACACACGCTCTCCCAGTTGTAAAATGGTTTTGGGAAACCCAAGTCAGGATGGCTCTTGAGGCTAAACTACATTTTATTGTTAGTTTCAGCCCGTGTGTCAGGCAGGAGAAGTATTGTCACTGTCAATATTACTGCTGTTGCTTCTGAAAAAAACAAAACACGCACATGAGAAAAAGAAAAAAAAACTCACCTTTTCACTTAATGTCAAAGTCATTGCTCATGAGACTCGTCATGTTTGTGTAAAAGAATTAAATTCAGAATTATGAAGCTGATACCAACACTTGCTTCATGTAAAATTGTCTGGTTTTTCATGCTCGTGTATATTGTGCATTTTTGTGGTTTATTTTCAGCCCAGTGTCTGTATCTTATATTAAACATGAAATCATTAAAATGTCTTTCTCAGGATAGCGCAAGTTTAAGCTGTAAGTGGAAAAACAAACAAAAATGACAAGGAGACAGTCTGTTAAACCTGTATGCTTTTGATACCAGAAATGTGTTCACTGATTTGTCTGCACGTTGTCACTCTCATTTTGAATCACTTAAATTCTTCAGATCTCATTAGTCATTTTTTCCAAAGTAATCATTGACTGTAACGATACTTCACTGCACTGCCATGAACAAGCAGCCACACCACCTTGTTTGCTTGAAGAATAAATCAGTGATTATTTATATACCATGTAAGACCTTTTGGCATCCTGCACAGACTTTTATAAAGCTTCTCCTTTTTTTCTGTAATGAATGAACTATTCCAATTAAATGAATTTTCAACAGAGAGTGAATCACAAAGCTTTATTTTTTTGGTGTTTGGTGTTTTTCCGTTTCATTCAGAGTATTTTTTCGTTTGAATTTCAGTAATGGATTAACAAGCGTGCCAGGAAAGATTTTTTCAAATAAATACTCCCAAGAACATCTCAGAGTTTTCAGCTATTTTTCAGACATATTTCAGCTCTTCAACTTTGAGTATAGCCAGAGGTAGTAGCTCCGAGTTGTGAGAACAGATTTGTACAGTATAAACTCCCTGTGCCTGTGGGCAGAGTGGGCGTTGCAGTTCACTTACATAACATTTTCTTAGTGATTTTACTTTGGTGTATAAGACAGCAAGTGGCAATGAAGAGGGGAGTTTTCAGATATTTTGCCATGAGAGGAGCACCCCTCTCAGTTAATGATGAACAGAAGGCAAACACACCAATAGAAACAATTATCAAACAGTGTATTTTCTGAGAAACATCAACATGCCGATTCCCTCCTAAAATAAAAATAAGTAATAAGTAACGATATGATGATATATTCCCCCTCTGACTCTCTCCTCAAATACAAAAATGCCAAGTTACCTTTAATGTGTTTGTTATTAATTCTGCTCACAATTCACTGTCAGAACCAAACCAGAGGAAATGACATTTAAAATACAATAACGAACAAAAGCAAAGTGAAGCAGAAAATAAAATGCATAGTATTCAAGGGCTTGTCCAATCTAGTTTGTAATATTAGCATAACCCTCTTGCTGCTTCTTTGCTCCCATTGGGCCTATTTTAAAAACAAGGATATTTTTTTTAAGGAATCCAAATAAGAAGGTGCACTCAAAAATGTGTTTTGCTTAATGTTAATTTATCTGGATATTTTTGCTTCATTGTACAAAATAATGGTTTAACCCAAGAAGGCTGTTTTCATATTAATGCATATGATTCTTATGGTGATGCAGCTGCCATGCAAGATGCTGGTCTGCCCACCGGGAGCCACTTAGGGTTCAGAGTCTTGCCCTCATGTGTGAGCAGGCAGATCAAACTGCCAACCCTGGACACATTTTGAGTCCAGCTGTTAGCCTAAGCTTTTGCATATTCATGGCTTCTGTGGTTTCCAATAAGTTATTTTAAAGAAAAAATGAACATTTGTATATCAGTTGCTTAGCCCATGTTACCTTAAATTTGTGAAGAAAAATGTGTTTTTCTCAAATGTCTCCACAGTGAATGAAGAATCCAGACACAGAGAACTTTCTTAACTTTAGCCTGTAAAAACTTCTGTTTATAAACCCTTACACAACTTGTACAACATAATCTGAGTCTTGTTTATCCGGTATGCTCAGTAGCATGTGCATTTTTGCTAAAAATGTTTTACTGAGGTATTTCTGCTTACAAGTATGCAGCTCACTGCAAAGCACAAGCTTTTGCACATGCTTTCCCATACGTACTACTATGCATGTGTTTTGGGAGTGTAGAGCATACAACTGGAAAAATAAGACTTGGATTTTACTAAAGGGTTTACTAGATTAGGCAACATGAAGAATATTTCTGGATTCTTTGTTCACTGCTTTTTTTCACATTTTTAAAAAAATAAATAAATTTAAGGTAAAATGGGGTGAGTAACTGATATACAAAGGCCCGTTTTAACAACAACAACAATAATAGCCTAATAATCATAAAAATAATAATAAGAATAATAAATGATTTATTCATTTAATTTAACCTTTATTTAATCAGAATTAGTCCCATTGAAATTCAAAATCTTTTTTTCAAGGGAGTCATGGCCAAGACAGCAGCACAAACTACAAAAGAAAACAGTCAAAATTTAAAAACAATTTTACTAATCTACTTCTACTACCACCACCACCACTACTACTAGTACTACTACTACTGCTAATAATAATAATAATTAATATAATAGTAATCATATAATAATTAATAGTAATAATTATTTTATTTTAACCAGGAATAGTCGCATTGACTTTCAAAATCTTTTGATAGTAATAATAAACATTATTTATACCTTTACCTTTTAAAAACAGAGTTTACAAAGTGCTTTAACAAATAACGCAAAGCAAGATACGCCAAAGGCAATAACAGAACGAGAATCAGATTAGATTTTGTGGATGAAGTATTCCTTAAAAAAATGTTTGAAATCTTTATCAAACAATATGGCTATAATAGTATTTTTACATGTCTGAAAACCTTTAATCTGTTATTGTGACACTGCCTTCACTGAACCAGACTGTCACATAAACTTTATTCAGCTAATCAACGGACTCCTTCACTAAATTTAGATTATCTAATCCTGGTGAAAACCTCGTGACCCACTTTCCCCTCTCTCAGGCCCGTCCTGGTCCTGCTCCACTCCTGCTCGCGCAGAAGGCGCCCTGGCAATCAGCCAATCGGGGCGGAGCAGGACGTGACGCAGGTTCTCGCGCAAGGAAGCCTCGGGACTGGCGCGCCAAATTTCAAAGGACTTCCTCCTGGGAGGAAAGACGGCGAAAAGCTGCACCGACGCCCGGCGAACAACGGCGATAAAATACTGCAAAAGCACCAGAGTTTGTGAAGATTTCGGGAGCCGGGTCCGCTGTGTGAGCAGCTCGCGTGGTTTTGGCGGCGGCGCGTGGAGGAATAATTCACTCAAAGCCGGCGTGTCATTGTTGTAAGTGGCAGCTGTGACTTTCAGTCCGTCCTACAAGGAACTAACGTCAGCTAGCTTAATCCCGTCTGACTGATAGCGCAACACCATGGCGACAATATAACATTATTGATCTGATTTTAACGCCAATCAATGCATTTTCATGTAAATATGTATTTAACACAGTGCTGTTTGCAGTTATAGTTGCAAAAACGTGGTTTTACGTGGCGAGCTGTTACTTTCAGTTGGTTATTGTTTCTTGCTTTGTGTGCTCATTTGCCTTCATGCAGCTGATGCAGGCATGCGGTGCACACTGCAGCTCGCTATCATCATCATCAAGTGACATTTTCTGGATGTTTTTGTAAAGTTAGCATGTGCTGCTGCCTGACATTAGTTTAGTTTTATAACTCAAACCTGTAATGAAACGTGTTTTTGTGCCTTTATGGCTTCTGAAGTGTCAAGTGAATTATATTTATAAAGCTCTTTTCAGAGAGCAGAGAGCAATTACATTGTTTTTATTTCAAAGATGTTTACTTTTTGTTTTCTTGCAGATCAGACACCCTGTCAGGCTTCCCACCTGTGAGACGGCTGATGTCAGGAGCCTGGGATTTTAATCTCTCACACACACACACACACACACACACACACACACTCATACAGGCTCAGGTGACAGCTGTTCAAACCTGCAAATATTAAACGTCAGAGCTCCCGCTAAAAGTCACGCCTGTCAAGCTTTTTGGCAGGTTTACCTTTTCACATTTTTAATGTTTACCGCACCTTTCGATTTAGCAGCTCAGTAACACACAGGCCGTCCGCATTATTGAAGCTCTGTATTCTCAAATCCGTCTTCTTTTAGCCTCCACTCTACGGGGGGGATTTAGTCTGTTTGAATTTCAGCTCATAGCAGAGTGCAGAAGCTCATTTCCACCCTTCAGCAGCTTATACAGTACTTCATATCCTCATTATTTATTCATGTATTCACAGCAGGGCACAACAAGTCATCAGCTCTCCATACTAATGCAAACACCTGTTGCTGCACCTGCTTGTAACCTTCACACTCTGTGATTTTAGACGTCTGTTTAGAATATTTTTTCCTGCAGCTTTATGTTTGTTGGCAATCTTTGGTTAAATGCCTTCAATTTGACTTATAGCGAAGAGTCCACAATGGATCGCAGCGTCCTGTAACTCAGGGCCGGTCACAGATCAGGTGCGGCCTCCGGGTGGGGGCAGGTGAGGGCTTAGTGGTGGCAGACAATCAGACGCTTCAGTCATGCTGTCCGGGGTGCAGCCGTGCTTCCAGCTGCTTCGGATCGGTTCATCGGCCGCCGACTCTGCGCGGGACCTGTACACGTTCAGGCCTGCGCTGAGCCACTCTGTGTTCAGGCTGGGGCGGGCGGCAGAGCTGTGCGACGTCACGCTGGACTCTGCGTCGGTGTCAAGAATCCACGCTGAGCTGCACGCAGAGAAGGAGGCGGGCGAAGGTGATGTGACGCCGCAGGAGGAGGGCTGGAGGGTCCACATCAAGGACAGGAGCAGTCATGGTGAGAGAATGACTGAGTCACACACACGGTCACACACACTCACACACACACACACACACACACACACACTCACACACACTGCTACAGTCATTGTGGAAGAGATTAAAGTACACACCCACTTACAAGAAATATCATACATCTACAGGAAAACACATTCTCACAAACACCACTCACTTCCTTTACTGATTGTCAGGGTTTTCACAGTCATGAAAAACCTGGAAAATCCATGCAATAGTCCTGGAAATGTCATGAAATTAGTTGCGTTCGTTAAAAGTTGAGGAAAAGTTCTGAAATTTAGTTGTGTATAATTAAATCATTACAATAATCTTTTTGGATAACCGTCCGCGCAGAGTTACATAAAGGCAAACTCATTTTCTGGGGCCGGTTGCGTAACAGAGCTCTAATATGGGTCGATGTGTGACGGCGTTTTGTTTACCGTCACGTACATTTCGTCTTTTTCTCCCCTGTAAGCCAGCTAGCTGAAATTATGTTTGAATAGAATTCAAATCTGATATGTTTGGATAACGCGGTGCAATTATTATGGTTCCTTGACAAGTTTGGTAATTTGTGGGAGCCCTGAAGAGTTAATGGAAAAAAGTGCTAATATTTGTATTTAGAAAGACACAATAAACACACACACACACAGCAGATTTAAAGCAAAACTGGGCCCACACACATTAGGATTGACAGGAATACAGATACTAAATATTATAAATATTGCTGAATGACTAACACCTGCAGACTGACACCAGCTGAGCCCAAAAACCAGCACAAACACAGCTGTAGACATGCAAACCAGGTAAGGCCTCCGATGCACACAGAAACACGAGAAGCTAAATGCATCTTACAAACTTTGACTTCAATTTTTTTACCGGCCAGGACTTTAATTTTCTCTAAATGGTTAAAAACAGCAGCCTATTGAGGTGCATGTAATCCTGCCAGTTTGATTTATTACACAAAAATTAACAAAACTGGAGTCTGATAGTGATGAAGTGATTAAAGAGCGATAAGGGTTGCCCGGGTGAGTAAAATGCCACATTAGGCTGGTAAATCTAGCAAATCACTTTTTCCTAATCTTGAAAATGATAATGAAGAATTAAAAACATTTGCCCCTCATTTACCATCTACACTTTAGAAGAGGTTTCCTCTTAAAACCAGCTTGTGCAGTTTTCACAAAGATTCTGGTATTCACCGATGTTTTCTTATTTAGGATTTGTTCTTATGTAAGAAAATGCACAATTTGGCACATTTTGGTGATAAGTTTGTCCAGAGTAATTAGTTATCATGTTTTCTTTGATTCTAAAGTTGTATGACAATATATGACTTAAATTAAGATACAGTTTTAGTTCAGTTCTGTTTATAGGAATAGTAATAATAACATTTATCTGTGCTAATTAGAATCAGCTGCTATGTAATTTCAGCTTTCGAGGATCTGGGGATTTGTCATCACAAAAACGCAGCTGTGAACACTTCAGGGGTTTAAGAACAAACCATGAATCTGATGTAAACTTTTCTTGGGACTTTTTTTTAAGCAAAAAACTTGTGAAGATAATTAAAAAATATAAGAAATACGGTTTTACTGATATTGTTTTTTAAGGGCAGATTCCAACACACATTATAAGTACTTAATGAGACCGAAAACTTCCAAAAGTATTTACAATACAATAAACAAACATTACAATAAAAATGAAAATATTTCTGTTGAAATTTAGAATTTGGAAGATAACAAACTCCAACACAAAACTTTGTTTAAATGCCTTTAGCAAATGTTTAATCAAAACCAAAACTTTCAACATCATGTATAGTAAGTATAACTTTTTATCTGTTCAGTGAAAATTTTAATTAAAAAATGAACAAATAAAATTAGCTCTCTGAGGTTTTACGAAGTAAAAGTTCCTCCCGTGTTGACACTTTGTTTGCACATATTGCAGTCTGCCTTTCAGGGTGTTGGTTGAATGTAATTCGCACCCTTTTTCATTAATTAATTTTTATCAGCGATCATTAAAATGAGACGCTGATACAAATAAAAGGCAAAATGCCAAATATCGGCCGGCTATCGGACCAGACCGATAATCTGTCTTTGTCTAATTTCTTCAGGGAAAAAATGACTTCAAACAAGAACATTTCTGTTCTAAGTGAAAGAAAAACAGCATAAGTGTTGCACCCTGAAGAGCGTGATCTTTTACCCCGGTTTACATTCTTTGTGGATGAAAAAAATGAAATTTATTTTTGGCCACAGCAGCTTCCAGAGCAGCTTCAGTGCTCTATGGCACAAACACGGCGCTCTGCCAAAATACATCCCCTCATTCGGTGTTTTGATGAAGGTGTTGGAGAGCGCACATCTGTCCAACATTTCCCGCAGCTGTTCAGTTGGATTGAGGTCAGATGACTGTTGGCCATGGCAAATTATTCACACCATAAATAACCACATTTGTGATTAAAATGTGAAAAAAGAAGAATGTTAAAATCAGTCCTGGCAAAAAGGTATCAGATAAAGTCTTAACCATAACAGTAACAGACTGAGGGGTAAATCTTTTCAAAAGCCAGCTGGACAGATTTAACAGTAGATACATCAATGAATCTTTATGCTTAAACGTCGAGCTGAAACTATTAGTTGATACGTTGTTTTTATAGCCCATACACTTATGGAAAAAGTCTTTTTGGGGGCAAAAATGCCAAATACTTCTTAGTTTCAGTGACTTAATTGAGGATTTGCTTCTTTTCTTTGTTCTGTGTTTGTAAATTCAAAAGTAACTTTGGTTTTTGTGTCTAAGTGCCTGAGACAATTAAAAAAGGGCTGCTGACAGTTATTGTTATTAAAAGTGTCTGACAGTATCATGGAAAGGATCCGTACAGAGGAAGACCTTTTTGTTAAAGAGTAAGATCCTTTTTGTTTAACCAGAAAATAAACCGTAAGGGTTAATCATCGTAATGCACACTTTATCTGCACTCGACAGGTACAAAATAAAACAGAAAAAAACCCATCTTGGGCCGTTTTTCAAACTGTTCAACCAATCACCAATGCTGGTTTGCTTGAAATAAATCGAAATAGATCTAATTCTTTAACAAAAAGGTCTGTTTCTGTAGGGATTCTTGTCGTAATGTTGTCAGTAGGGCAGCCTAATATTAGAAAAATCAGATGTTATTTTGACCGATTTAACAATAGCAAAATGATTTTCACTTTTATTAGGAATGGTGATTTTTGGATTTTATTTTCACTTTTTTAAAAAAAAAAAATCAGATTTTTTTTGCTGCAGTCTATACCAAACAAGATTTCCCCCTTAGAATATGATTTTTTTGGCTGAAACATTTTATCATTATCAAATAAATGCAGCTCCTGTTATTTGATTATCGTACTTGCCCAAATTGCAATTTCTGATTAATTGTGCTGTCCTAACTGACAGACAGTTATAATAATAAGCCTGTCGGTGGCAAAATCAGGCATTATTGGACGTAAATTAATGATGCACAAATGCCCTGAGTGGTTTCATTCGAGTGCTCTTGCTCAACACCTGACCAGTTCAGAAACTGTTGTTCCCATAATTCACTGAGACGCAAAACATGGGACAATAAGGCATAGTTGAAAAACACCAAAGTTTCTCTTTAAATTTCTTGATTTTAAAATGTTGGTTGTATAAAACAAACAGGGGCTTCTGAAGTTGTGGTTGACATTTTCCACTATTTTTTTTTTAATCTTTCGGAACCAAATTAGTTAAAAAATTTAATTAAGAAATTAATCAGCACATTAATCAAATGTGGGACGAATTGTAAAGTGCAGCCCCACTTGAATTAAATAAAAAGATAACATGATGGACGGTGAAATCTGCAAAAAGGCTGATGATACAGATTCATGAATTTTGAGATATTTTTTATTTAGCCACGGATGATGACATAATTATATGTAATATATAGTAAGCTTGAAACGTGGCCCTGAGGAAAGTCGTCAAAATCTCGTTCATTCAGTCTCAAGTGGTCGTCGACAATCGAGCACAAAGTGGATCTGATACACTGTGAATGTCGAGGAGCAAATGAACAAAAGCAGTAATAAGGTGCAAAATGTTCCATTTAAGATTAAGGAGCACTCACAGCGGATGTAATGTCTGTATACAGATGTCAATCACGAGGCAGCTTTGCATCGCACGCGCGCGGACGTCAGAGAAATCACATCTTCAGTTTGCATTTAGTCTTTAGAAACCTGACGAGCACAGGAGGCGGCACAAGCTGAGGACAGACTGAGAGTGAAAGTTTGCTCTTCACTTAAGGCCGCTGGACTGTGTCTGACGGGCTCCGAATCTAAACTGCGCTCTTACTCCCTAATTTTTCAAGTAATTTCACAGTCTGTTTCACGCATTTTTCATTTCTGCTATTAAAATTACATCTTAGTATTCACTGCGCATTTCTCATTCTGTGCCGGCCTGTCGTGGCCATTTGATTGCCTTGTAGCCTTCCAGCTCCCCAATTCTAGGTCCATTTCACAGACTGTTTTACATTTCCCTGCAGCCCTGGAAGCTGTAAACACACTGATACTCAGCAGATGACTTTATTTTGAGGCTCTTGATTTATTCTTTCTTGTTGTCAGATGCTTATACATTAAAAATGTTGTGATTATGTGGCCTGGGTAACGTCGCCCTCGACGGTTGCTTGTTTGTGTTCGTTTGGGCTGATCATGTGATCTCGAACCACGTACGCATCAGTGTGGCTGACGAGAGTCTCTACGGAGCGAGATTCAGTGCCAGCTGTATATTTTAATTTTAAAGATAAATTCTCACCTCTTGCTCTCTTGTTGCTAGGCACCTGGGTCAACGAGGTCCGCCTCCAGCCGGGCGTCCAGTGGGAGCTCTCAGATGGCGACACGCTGACCTTCGGTGGCCAGTCGGCTCCAGGGAGCCCCGAGTTCTATTTCCTCTTCCAGAAGGTCAAAGTTCGCCCGCTTGACTTCGATGCCATCACGATTCCAAAGGTAATTTTGTTTTTATTTAAGGACGGAGTCTGCAGAGATGGTCAGATTGTGTACAGCTTCAGTTCACAGTTACAGATTTATAATGATGCTCCGCACAGGCCAGATTCAGTCACAGACGGCACTTTTCACAGAACGATTGTTGTTCTGTGTATCTCACGAAGTCTGAGGTTTAACAACGAGTCTGGACTTTTTCTGTTTGCCGTCTGAAAGCTTGTTGTTGATTTGATTCATCAGTATATGTTTTTCAAATATGTCCACAGCGATGTTCACCTAAGATCATGACTGAATGTAGAGGCTGCATGAAGAGCTGTAATGAGTTTAGATGCACATTAAAAATAGCAGTCGTGTTTTCCGTCATGCATACTTGCAGACATTCTCCGCAAGTAGATGGCACGCAATTAAATTATGTTTAGACTTTTACAATTCTTCATTGATTGATTCTTGATTTCACGTCTCACAGGGAAAAAAAGAAACTTTAGTGATATACTGTATTTTTCTGATTGAACACAGTCAGTTCACGTATGAAGAGATAACAGTACTAGTACCTGGAATTGATACCGGTATTCAGTGGTACCTTCTGTTTATACTTCAGTCGGCCTGTAATTTTAAAAAAATATTAATAAAACTCCAAACATTCTTTTGGGGGACGGAGAGTCTGAAATCACAAACCAGAGCAGATTGTGCTGCTGTTAAGAGACTGAGCCTTGTTTCCAAATGTAGATAAATTCATTTATTTAGGTCCTTTTGTACAGGCATTAAACTTACATTTACATGTGTATTGTCCAAAAAACATTGACTTGAAGTGTAAATAAATGCTTCAGGTTGCGGTTGAGACACAGCTGAGATGTGATCCTGCACGAAGCCGCACAGACAACTGTGTAGATTAAAATTGAAAAACGCTGATAAGACTGCGGTCTACAGACAGGAAAGGTTCTCACGTGGCGCCGCTGCCCACTTCGTCACAGCAGAAACTCGGCATTCCCAGATGCACACTCAGGTACCAAAATTTAGCACAGATTGTTTTCACGTAAATCAGTGTAAACCGATGTATTTTGACCCTTTCAGTTTAAAACATACTTACCTCATGATGTAAGAAATTAGTTTGCCTCTTGACAACAAAGGAAAAGAAAAACTGTGTTATTATTATGTTATGTTATGATGTGTTATTGTTAAGACGTCCACTAGGTGGCAAAATGAACATTCAGTAGGTCGTGGACAAAATTAATCCAGAAGGAAAAAGTCAACTTCATGTTCTGTTTTCCAGATGGAATCAGGTGCTCTCTTATTTAGTCCTTTAATTAGAAACTTGCTTGTTGATGTTTAGAAATTTAATGATAAAAAGTGAAATATATCAGTGAGGCAGATGTTTCCATCCTTAAAATTTGCTATGGCTTTGTTGAAAATAAATTTACCAAACAAACGATAGCAGCACTGATGGATATTTGCATTTAGCTTTTGCTGGATTCGCCTCTAATTTAAATATCTTGTCTCCTAGGCCGGCACCTTCTCCTCCGACTTACAGAACCGCATCAGAACTAACCTGGACCGCAAGGAGGCCGCCAACCTGGACCTGTCCAAGCTGTCCATCAACCGCGCCACCGTCATCCTCAACTCCATCGGCAGTCTGAGCAAAATGAAGGGCAGCGCCTGGACCTTTAAGAGGAGCCACAGCCATGAGGGGACCGCATCGGACCCCGGCTCCTCCTCTTCGCCTCCTCTGGCCGTGGGCTTATCCGCTCTTCTTCCGCCATCCACGCCTCCATCTTTCTCCTCCGCAGTCTCAGTGCCTTCTGCAAAGTCCATCCAGCCAACCTCCAGGAGCAGGAGGAAGTCGGCTCACACGGTGCTCCTCGAGGACGACAGCTCAGACGAGCCCAGAAGTCGAGGAGGTAAATAAATGGGCCAGGCCAGTTAGAGAGAGCGCACATAGAAGATAAGTTTTTTAAATTTCAGTTTTTGTTAAAACAAAATCTGAACAAGGTTTAACCAGAAAAAAAGAGCAAATGGGTGAAAATGAGAATAAACTGAGTAGAATCAAAGTGAGAAACATGCGCTAGAAAAATCAGTGATCTCAGCTCCAATCAAAATTTTTCTCATTTTTGTGGTTCAGCTCCAGCAGGAGTTGTGGAGGACGGACAGAGATCGAGGGGGAAGAAGAGGCGACGGCTCTACAAGTCTGAGTCGGAGAGTTTCAGCTCTCCTGCTCCTCTGCCGCTGCAGCCCAAAACCCACAACGACGTCCGGCGGCCGCTCGAGGCCAAGCCCTTCCCCGTCGGCATCCGGACCATCGGCAGCTTCCACGGCGCCATGACGAACAGCAGACTCAACCACCACCTCCTCCAGGCGTCATTCACCAACCCGGCAGTCCACAAACAGGAAGTGCAGACGATGCACCGGGTCCAGACGGTGATGCATGGCAACATCGCAGCTTTCCGCCAACAGAAACCCGCCCACTGTTCTCCAATAGCGCAGAGAGGCAGGCGGAGGGCGAACAGCTCGCCGGTTTTCTCCCCTCTGGTGGTCGGGGGGGAGAACTACAGCCTTGCCTCGCCGTCAGTGAGGATCCGCACAGAGGAGAGAGGCAGGATGCAGTTCAACAGATTTCACCATCAGACGAGGTAAGATGTTCAGGGATCAAGTTAGTCTCTGCAGCCAACGCCTCTGTCTGTCTGCAGAAATATTGCACCACTTTTTTGTGTCGTGCCACCGCTGCAGGTCATCAAAGTCATTTTTAAATCCTACAACAATGAGGCTTTAAAATTTCATGCTAATAAAGAAAGAAGTGTCCAATAGGCACAGAAGAGAGACGCAAACGATCTGATGAATTGATACCACTGCAGTTCATTTATGTAATATTGTCTCACCTTAGTTTTATGGAAAAGCCAGCATCATTTTCTTGCACATTAACTCACTGATGCCAGTGGCGGGAAATCTCTGATTCATCAGGTTTATTGTGAACTAATGGCTGATATAATAGATTTCAACCAGGACACAGTGACTACTTTTAAATGCACAAAATATTCCTGTTTTTACCCTCAAAAAGACAATATTTCTACTAAGCTGTTTACATGGCTAATGAAAATGAATATTCCACTAATATTCCTGTTTACACTCTGTGCTCCCAACGTGTGGTGCAGTACATAACTGAAAGGTAAATACTGTAGGGCTGGCTGCAAATATTTGGCTAGTTACATATTCACAAATTGGGTAGGAATAAGGTTTTCTATTTATGCATTCAGATATTCTTCTCTTTTTTTTGATTGTCATGTCAGTGTTTGACACTGCTGCTGCGTCTGTCTCACAGGAATGAGTGTTTTACCCAAATGTTATTAAGGATTTAATTGCCTGAGTCCGTCTGAGGTTTTTCAACTTTACAAACTATAAAGTGTCATAACTGCAGACAAGCAGTTGGAGGCACATCAGTCTCTCACGCAACACCTCTTACCTGACGCGTGGAAACTGTCGTGAGTCGGGATCCCATCTCTCTCCTTCACCTCCATCCTCCCTCATGTGTGAAGCGCACAGTTTCTCCCTCGCTGACAGAGTGTCTGTCACCCCCCCTCCATATTCGCAGTTGATCAATAGCTAATATCCAGAGCCCAAAAAATGATTTTTGGGACAGCCCTAATATACAGCATATTCCATTAGTGCTCCTAATGTGCGGGAAACACGTAAACGATCTTTAGACAACAGCCTGTCTCTTCCTTTTTTCTCTGATCTCACCACCTGGTCCTCCCTCTCTTCTTTCCTTCTGTCCTGCTTTTCTTTTCTCCTCGCAGTAAGCGACGAGGCCGCCCCAGAAAACACCCTCTCCCTCCCCGGCCCTCCCTGCCGTCTCCATCCTCCTCATCTTCCTCCTCCACCTCTTCTGCCTCCTCATCCTCTGGCTCCTCCTCTTCCTCCTCCGAGGACGATGACGACGACGATGAGGAGGAAGAAGAGGAGGTGATGGGCGGGGCCGTGGAGCCATGCGCGGCGCCACGGTGTCGGCTGCCGCAGCAGGACACGGTGCAGTGGATCCAGTGTGACGTGTGCGACGCCTGGTACCACATAGACTGTCTGCACGTCGACCGCAAGAAGCTCCTGAAGGACCCCAACGCCGACTTCCACTGCGGATGTCGTTGATACGAGCGAACCCAAGTTTGTGGCGATGAAAGGCTCCAGTTTAGACTTTGAAGTTAGCACATTTTTCCCCTCAGATGTTATTTCCTGCAGCCACACTTGTCAATGCTACTCCCCGTGGCTCCTCCACTCAGGCGCGCAGTGCTTTTCTTTCACCTCAACAGCAGCTGTGCGAGAGCAGGACAAGAGCCTCCTTCGATTTTTAAATCCCGACCTATCCGAGTTTGAAGATTCGTGACCCAACAGTCACACAGCTGCTTCACAAACATGCCTGCTCCGTGTCGGCCCTCTGCAGAAGGAGGCAAAACTGTAATGAAATGTCTCAGGTTGGATTTCATTATGGCTTTGACTGCCTGGAGAGGTGCGGTCAGGGCGGGAAAACATGATGAAATGTTTCTGAGTACACTCCCACTGTGGCTGTTGCTGACCAAGGGGCAGGCAACATTCAGGAAGATTAATGAAATGTTTCAGATCAGGCTGCCACAGCAGGAGTCCATACAGGGCGATTAAACTCTGTCAGATGTCTCGGTGCAGCCGGCTTCACTATTTTATCGAGTAGGCCGAGGCAGAATAGGACCTTCAGTGAACATTATGGGGTTCGAGTGGCCAAGAGAGTTTCAACACTCTTCTTCCTTGAAGTAAACAGCGCTGGGCTTGCGGTTCCCACCTGTGTGATAATAAAACTCGATGAAATGTCTCAGTGCAGCTTCCCTGGGTGGCAGCAGCTGTCTAGGAGTGGGCGTGCGATGTTTCAAGACAATTAAATGCCGGGAAATGTGTCAGCAGACTTTCATTGTAGCTGCTGATGAGAGGTGCTTGAGGGATGATAATCAAATATTTCAAGGCACTTCAGCACGAGCAGCTGCTGGATTTTTTGGGGGAATGTGTGCGGCGGGACTGTTTTTATAAGACGTCTGAGTGCGGGCTGACAGTGCGGCTGCTGCTGCTGCTTTGGGAGGACTCATTACCATTGAAATGTCATAAAATATCATCCGCTGATGGAACGGGATAAATAGATTCAGAAAATTGCGTCTCTGACTGGTGGGTTTAGACAGGATGATTTTAAAGTCTTCTTTTATAATCAATATCCACCTTTAAGAGTCTCTTCACACTACTGAACTCTTGGGCCAAAGAGGACTATTTTGTCCTGCCGAACAGCAATCTACACATATCTTTGCTCAGGTGCTGCTTGAGTTGGAATAAAATCAAAAGTATAAAGCTCAAAATTCTTCTCTTAAGCACCTTTCTATTATTTAATTCAAAGTATTTACATTGGTTTGCTCACCCAGGGGAAAAAACAGTCTTCAAAACAGCATTTATGAGCAGTTTACCCACTGCGCCACTTTTATTACCCCTGTAATAGATCTGTCGGAGCTGTTCAGCTAATGGTAGTGTTCAGGATATAGTTTGTTTGGGTTTGTGTTGTGTAAAAAGGCATCTGCCAGTTTTTACTTTGATCATACCACTTCGGCAGACCTGCAGTATTGAAATAAGAGAAAAGTGGGTGAAATTGTAGAAAACATGATTCTTAAGCAATAAAATAAAAAAAAAATCTAAAAAACCTCTTTTAAATATATATATATTTTTAACTATTTGTTACAGACACACAGTTGAATCAGACTTTCTCAGATTTCATCTGTCAAGACAATGTTAAAAAAACAAGCAGAAAGATTAAATTTACAAAAAAGTGTGTGACATGCTTAAACTTTTGTTTAATAGACTTAATAAATTTAGCTTTACTTCGCCATAAGACTCCAGATTCACTTGAAATAATTTCAACTGCATTTGGAGGTTTTGATGAACTCTTTTAAAAATATATGAGGTTAAATCACCTCAATGCAGTAAAGTTAATATCAACTTTACAGGATTTAACATAAAAGCCTAATACTATAATACAGATTTGAACTTGTTTGGTCATGTTGAGCAGTGGTAATCAAACGTAAAAGGAAAAAAAACGTCTTTCTGTTAATCTTCAGTCAGTTGTATTTTGGTTTTGTATGTTTCATCTGCCAGTAAAGATGTAAATGTTGCATATTCGTTTTGTCTCTTAGATAGCTCTAAAGATATTTAAATGCCTGTTTGTCTTCCGAGCTTCAATCAAGGAATTGTGGGATCTCCTCCGTATCACCGCTGTTGTGTTGACGCTTCTCATTGTGCACCTGTTATTGCTTTGATGTGGCAAACAGTTATACTTCCCTACAAAACTACAGTTACAGATGTGCTAAAACGTGCAACGCTGAGGGCGACACTTCTAAATTGGCGAGAGGAGGCAGGTCGTGAAAAGAAACCGGTGTTATATCATAAATGGAGATAAAGCGGCGTTCAGTGCCTATTGATGGACTCTTTTAGTTTATAATGCAGCTGCAAAGAAGTCTGAGCTTGTTTAACGTGTCTCTCTGCTGTTTCAACCTTAAAGTTTTCATTCTGTCAACATTTTGTCGGTATAATCGCCATACCTCATCGCCTTCCTCTAACTCATCTCCGGTAGCATCTCAGCCAAGGTTAACACCTTAAGTTTAACACCTTCAGCTAACAGTCCGTTGTGGATTTGAGTTTAACACGTCTAATCTGGCTAATTTTAGCAAGCCTCTGCTGATTTCAGATTAACACACACACATTAACTTTAGCTACTTCACACTGCAGTTTAGCACATTCAGCTAACAATAGTTTGCCACTGCAGACTTCAGATTTACACAATATCTCATTGATTAAAGGCCAAATTTATGCAGGTTACGGCTTCACAAAGTATTTGCTGCTTTTCTGTATAATATCATAAAAAAAGTTAATATCTTTTTTTGGACTGTTTGTCGGACAAAATAAGCTATTTGAAGACGGCGCATTTTTCACAAATTTCTGACTTTTAATAGACTATTCATCAGTCGAGCACGTAAGTGGCCGCTGTCTGATATTTGATAAAGCAGCCTTGCATACTGATAACCACATCGCTAACCGCTCTGTGCAGATCTGCTATATTTTCCATTTACATCACCTCAAAGACAAACAACTCTCTTGTAACATCTTTCAAGACTTTGACAGTTTAAAATTAAGTTTGTGGTGAATACTTTTGATCACTGTTGTGGTTGCCTCATTGTTTCAGTATTTTGTTTGTGCCATCTGCTAATCCGTACGGCACATTCGAGCGGTGCCATTTTTACACTGAGTTAATTATTCTGTTTACTGTTAAAGTCCCTTAACACGCGACTCTTAAGGTGAGCGCACCCGAAGTGAGGAGTTCAGAAATGGAGTTAATCAAAGGGATTTTGTTTTCATCAGTCAGTTTCTCTCAGAGCTCTGAAGCGGGAGTTCACAGGACTCTTTTTTTTTCACACACTGCCTTCACTTTAATTATCACATTGAAATGCAGAAACACTTTGTTGGTTTTGCTGGGTTGTACAGAATTAAACCAATTGTCATCATTCTCTGAGATGCCACTGGCATCAAAGTTATCAGGGAAGAAATAAAGAATGTTTAAAAAATGTTTCTTTGCATTGTCTGTCTGTTTCATCTTCACAGCTCTGCTTTTGTCTTTTGCATCCAAAGAGGCTGTGATCCAAAACACATTTAATTTATAATAGATTCTCCTTATGCATCCAGCATTGATGAAACATTGATATTAGAAATTTACATTTTGTTTTCCTCTGGTCTTTTGTGTCATGTTTAAAAAAAACTAAACTTCCCAGCAGACAGATGTGATTTATCTAGTTATTATTTTCATTGTTGTTTTCTCTGAAATGATCAGAGCAGAGTGTGAGTCAACAAGCAAAAAGAACATCCTCATAAATGAAACCCATTATCTCGCATCTCTTTTTTTATTTATTTATTTTTTTATAACTTCATAATGGATTTGTCTTATCTGTGTTTCCATGCATGAAGTAACATTTACACACAGAATTACTGCTTACAGCATTTCTATTTCAGTGAGGCTTTCACATGAACTGATTGGCGCATCTTGTAATCAGTCAACATGTCGATAGCTGCGATGTTTTTAAGAAGAAAATGTTACTTGTAAGTCTGCGTGTTTTGTTATGACGACGCATCATGTGTACATAAGACAGGTTATGTTCCATTCTCTTAATGGGGAAGATGCTGAAATTATGTCATTCAATTGGCTGTTACATTTGAGGTATTGACCCCTGACCCCTGTGAAGTCAGACAAGTTAGTGACGGAGGCCCAATCCCAAACCATACTCATGAACTTTGTGATGGCTTACGGCTGTACAAATGTCAAATTGTTTTGTGCATTTTGGGCCCTTTACTCACACTTTCTGCAAGTCCACATTTCTGCAGATGTTACCTGAAGGATTGACCTACAAGTCACAGTGTTGGGATAAAACAGGCATTTGGTTATTCAGGTGGGCATTTTGGGTTCAATGGTATCCCTAGATTTACACAAAAATACTATGTTAAAGGGACAGTTCACCCCCAAATCAAATGGCACTCATCCTGTGATGCTCAAAGTGCCAAATAAATAGAATTGAAGACAGAAATGTCTCTTTCCAGAAATGATGTACTGGTCACTCAAGATAATCCACAGACCTTTTGTGAGCAGTTTCATCTAAGAACTTGAGCTGTAATCAGGCCCAAAAAAGTAAGCCAGACCCAACATGGACCTGCATTTCTGTCCAAGCCCCACCCGAGCTGTAAACTCTGCAGCAGTTTTGGACCCAAGCTTGATTTAAAAACTGAACTCCCATTTTTAAAATATATATTAATAAATTTATTACAAACTAAAGTCAACTTAAGTTCTTTTCAGGGTGGTAAAAGACATCTGAGAAATGGTGTGCGTTCGTAAATAACCATTAACGGAGAGTGCCATTGTGCACTCTGGCAAAAACTAGACTGTTTATAGATTTGGGGTGCTGCAGCTGGGATCATTTTTGTTTGTCCCAACAAAATGTACAAAATGTAAAAGGGTAACTGTGATATATTTTTTAGTTTAGATGATACTTTTAGGAGAGGTCAACCTCTTGTTTTAGAGCGACATCCTTTTTGTTTAATCAGAAACATCCCAGAAATCGCTATATTGCCAATCCCACCAAACTCCATTATAATAAACAGTAATTTAAGATTGTATAGAGCCAGCATGTTTTCACATTTAACTGCAGGAATTAAGGGTTTATTTCAACCAAAACCAATGTGGTGGACAGATGAACCAAAACACATTTTGTAAATTTTATTTTTGTTTGTGTCGACTTTGAATAAAGGTTGTTTAATGATGAAAAAATTACTGTTTGTTTTAATAGGGTCTGAAGAGTTTGGTGTTAGCAATTTCGGGGCCCTTTCTGATTTAAAAAAAAAAGATACTTTTTAACAAAAAGATCCACCCCTGTAGGAATCTTTTCTATAAATTGTCAGGCATTGATAACAATAATCTGAGCTTGTCAGTGCAAGAAAAAAGACTAAGTGAACAGAAATTATAATGGTGCATAATTGCAAATTTTTCTGCTGCGTCTTCAGTGTTCTCTCTCAGCACTGAACAAAGTACATTAATTCAAAAATTATTGATCCCATTTGTTACACAAAACATTGGAAAATAGGGTCCAACTTGAAAAAATACTAAGTTACCTTTTAAGTGGGTCTTGAGTGCATTTTGGTTTGTGCTGGTGTTGGATGAATGACGGAAGGAAATCATAAAGAGTTCAATTTTAAAACACTGACTATTTTTTTCTTGACTTTTTTTTGTCTTACTATTGCTGTTACTTTTCTCCAGAGTTGAACAGATGCAGTATCTCATTTCTGAGCAAAATAAGATGTGAGCACGAGTATGCACACAGACACACACAGAGGTTATGAAATCAGCCTATATATCATGCAGCGCATTTGCAGCTCACGACTCCAGGAAACCTATTATACACTCATAGACCAGTGGGTAGATATCGAGGAGACGGAGAGATTATGGAGCTGAAATGCCCGCTGCCTTGACCTGCAAAGGTGGAGGGAGACAATTACATTTGTCCGAACTGTTTCCATAGCAACATTCCTCTCTCTTTCTCTCTCTGTCTTTTTTTTAGGAGTTGGGGGGAGGGGGTGGGGGGGGGGTGCAAGACACCCCTCGGAGCTCCATCCTGTAATAACAGCCGGCACTTTCTTTGCTCTGATGATGCATGGACTGAGACAGAGAAGAGGGCGAAAAGCTGGTGCTGCTCATTGGAAACTGAGGTAGAGAGTGAAAGTGTGTGTGTGCATGTGTGCGTGTGTGTGTGTGTGTGTGTGTGTGATGGGTTACATAGATACAGGACACACACCAGTTATACGTGAGGGTGTTTCCATCTCGCCTCGATGCTGGTGAAGGAAGAGGTCACAGTGAGATGAAAGCAAAGGGCTGAAAACTAACTATCCATACTCCTCTTCCAGCTTCACTCTGGCCTGTCAATCACACACACACACACACGCTTACACACACACACACACACACACGCTTACACACACAATCATGCGGGTCATTTTCCTCTATCTGTCATCAGAGCTCTGCAGCCTCGAGCCTGCAGTCCTGATTCTTGGCTGGATGTAATGTCGGCGATCTGATGCTGTAACTCTGATGAAAAAGCGCTCACATCAAGTCACCAGCATGCGGCTCTGAATTCATTTGAATCTAATATCCTGTAACAATATGCAAGTTCCTGGATGTCAATGATTCACTTGTAGTACGGAAATTAATTGCTTGATGTGGGCAAGAAGCATATTTCCTCTAGAAATCAATCAAAATGCACCAAAATTTGACGAAATTATGAAAATTAGGTATCCTTCTGCATCAGCCTTTTACACTTCGGGATGCTGTCCCTGATGTCAACAAATGCACATGGTGGGATTCGGCAGCACGGTCCTTATGTTTGCAAACCAACATGGACTGTAACGTTGGTTAGAATTAGGCAACAAAGTCATGAACGATTAGGTTTAGGCAAAAGAGGCACATGGCAAAGTCCAAGAAAAAAAAAGACATCCACACTGGAAGCCAACTTCCGACTGCCACATGAAAATCAACTATGAGCATGTGACAGATTCTGTCAGGCCGGGTTCTCAAGTGATGCCACCTGTACGCGTTGCATGTGGATGCACTCGGTGCCGTCCGCCAGCACATGATAATGGGACCAGTTCTGTCTGAGCATGTTCTCATCTGACGCCATCCAGCCGCGTTCCCATTGGAGACAGAAAGTGACTTTGCGTGCTAGCTGTTGGCTGTTGACAGACAAGTGATGTGACTGTTGGCCTTTGACACCACTAGTTCTTTTGGTTCAGTTTGTTGTGTCTGAGGGTTTTGACCGTGATAAGAATGGTGTTGAAATGTTAGTCTGCATGATTAAATGCTGTAAATTTAATTGTGGAAACCTTTGTTCTCCCCTGGTTATTTTCTGTCCTTGAGCTGAGATGCAACTCATTTAGCCGCATGCTGCTGGAAGATGCGGGGAAAACCTTGTTCCACTAAACAACATAATCTGTTTATTCATTTTGTCCATAAAATCTACCCTGATCACAAAGAAAATCAAGTTATAGATAAGGTTTTTAAGCTTTAGCGGAACACCAGTCATTTAGTTTTGCACATCCATAAACCTGCTGCACTCACAAAAGTGAGCCAAATTGATGCAGCAGTTGCCAATATATCTTGACTTTTAGTCACAAGTATTGTTCAAGTTCAAAAAATGTTGCAATTACATCTTTCATCAAATCTTCCACACCTCCTAAATCCCCACTTCTTCACCTTAGGCTGCAACTCAGCATCAGTTTACATCTAAGATATTTGCACAAAGCAAAGTAAAAAAAAAAAGAAAAAAGGGTCAAATCATCTTTGCTCTTAAAAACTCAGCCAATCAGCCTCCATTGAAACAAATTTCAAAACAACACAAGATTAAAAACTTCTAAAATTGACCCCTGGACAAGCTAACAAATGCCAAACTGGTGCAACTTGAAACCAGATTCCCCTTGTCAGTTGCTGTTTGGTTGTGGCCCAGCAGGGGGCAGTGTAGGCCCGGCGCTGTCCAGCGGACCCCCATAGAGGACAGTGAGGAGAGGATGAACATACAGAGCCACTCCCTGCACATTACACCCAGAATGGAAATCATACATTTCCATTATTCCTCTCCGAGAACACAGCCGTTGTTATTTTGAATCAGGAGTGTGAGGGGAGACGCAGTGGGAAGTGCGGGCGGGGGTTTAGGGTGGTGTGTGATGGCTGTATTTGAATGGTTTTAATGGATCAGAGAGCTCAGTTTCTTCTCGCTCACCTGTATGTTCTCCCCATGTTGTTGTTCATACATGTGTTGTATTTGTGTGTGTGTCTGTGTGTGTGTGTGTGTGTGTGTTTGTTTGTTGCCTCCTTTTGATCATTCAAAACTGAATCACTGTTTGCATGATAGAAATATGTAGCTGCATCTTTGTGTGTGCATCTCATTGTTTCTCCTCGTTTCTCCTCTCCCCTCACCCCTTTTTTCTTTTTCTTTTCTCTCTTCTCATCTGCTCTGCCTTTGCCTCTTCTTTTCTCCCCTTTCTCCTCCCGTTTTGTCTGCTGTGCTTTCTCCTCTTCACATTTTCTCTCTTCTCTCATTTATCCTTGTTTCTCCTCTCCTCTCCTCTCCTCTCCTCTGCATGATATAAATGTTTGTAGCTTTATCTTTCTGTGTGTGTGTGTCTGTTTCTGCATGCCTCTGCGTGCATACCACTCAGGAGTGATAATGCATGTTTGTGTGTGCATCGAGCATCATGCACACACACAACTGTGGGAGATATTTGTACATGTAGGTGTGTGTGTGTGTGTGTGTGTGTGTTATAGTCTCTCCTGGCTGAGCCCTAATAGGATCTCAGGAGCAGCTGTCGATCCGTCCCAATAGCCTCTCACTTTCACATTTTGCTCTCCTCTCTTTCCGTCTCCTTTTATCGCATCTCCTTGTTTCTACCGTCCCATTGTCTCCTCTCTGTTTCATCTCTTTTTTCTCCTCCTTTCTCTCCTCTCTGCTTTTTTCATCTCATCATCTCTTTTCTACCTCTTTTCTTTTAGTTATTTCTCCTCTTCTCTTCTCTTCTCTTCTCTTCTCTCTTGTTTCTACTCTCTTTCTTCTCCTCTCCTCCTTTTTGTTCTCTCATCATTTCTCCTCTCCTCTCTACTCCTCTCATCTCCTCGCTATCTTTTTGTCCTCCTCTTTTCTCCTCCCCTTGTTTTTCTTCTCTTCTTCATCTCTGAGGAGAAATGACAACAGTGAGGTTCAAATCAATATCTTCATTGTAATCTTTACTCCTTTTCACTCCCCTCCCCTTTTGTCTCATCTCCTTGTCTCCCGTCTCCTTTCTTTTCATTTCATTGCATGTCATTTTCTCTCCTCCCCTTTTATCTCCCATTCTTGTGTCTCCTCTCCTCTGCTGTCCTTATTTTCCTTCTCTTTCCTCATCTTGTTTCTCCTCACATCTTCCTTCCCCCCTCGCCTCTCCTTTCATCCTCACTCCTCCTTCCTCCACTCTCCCCTTCCACTCCATTTTAGACATTTTCTCTTCTTTCGCCGTGCCTTTTTGTTCACCTTTTCTACTCTCCATCCTGCTTCCTCCGTCCCAAATTCAATCAATGACATTCTTCTTTTCTGTCTCTTACTCCCCCTCCCTCCTTTTTCCCCTCCATCTCTCACTCTTTCTCCCCTTCAGTTTGCAGGAAATGAGATTCTGGCTTATTGGCTTATTTCCACCTGTCCCCAGTTTGACCTTTGCATGTCTCTCTCGCTCACACCACACACACACACACACCTGGCCACCCACTAATACACACACACACGCAGTACACTCCAGTCATCTCTACCCGCCACTCAAGACACTCACCTCACACACTCTCTTGACTATATGCATACTGCTACTCACAATGCTACAACCACACACATTCCACTTTTTCACCCACCCACCCACACACACACACACACACACACACACACACACACACACACACACACACACACACACAGAGGAACACGCTCCACTTCATTTCACTACATTGTTTCACCTCACAAATCACTCTAAATTGGCTCCAGCCAGAAGAACACACAACCTCTCTAAACTGTTTAATAACGTCATTAATCATTTTGCTTTGACTTCGCGTTGGCCCCGCTGGCTCTATAAGTGGCCTGAAAGTGGGT
Source organism: Plectropomus leopardus (assembly GCF_008729295.1). Classification (NCBI taxonomy): domain Eukaryota; kingdom Metazoa; phylum Chordata; class Actinopteri; order Perciformes; family Serranidae; genus Plectropomus; species Plectropomus leopardus. Next base: position 4,486,650 of record NC_056480.1, on the reverse strand, counting down.
TACGATTTAAGGGGGCCCCAAGCTATGACAGGGGCCCCAAAAAGCTCTGAATTAATTGGCCTTTCATGTTGTGCTATGGTCTTATATATCCGCGACACAGACTCTGTTAGCAGCAGCAAGAACCTCATTTGGATAGTTTTAAAGTTTGTTTTAAAGGCATAAAAAGTGCAGCTCAGTCATGTGTTGAGAGGGGAAAAGATAAACAACAGAGGGCATTAAATAAAGATATCCACCATTTGACACGCAGCCTCACAAAAAAAAAAAAAAAAAAAAGATTAATGCTGTGGAATATAATTAAACAAATGATGATGTTTTACAGGGAAAGTGGGTCACACATCACATTTACTGCTTGACTTCCAATTAAATTTATACAGTCCAGCAGTGGTTTCATCTGCAGCAAGTTTATAAAAGAGTTCTTGGCTGTTGCTGCTTTTCAGCAGTGTGACTGGAATATTTCTGTAGGGAAAAGTCCTCTGGTGAACAGGAAGTGATGAGTTTTGTTTTGCATTTCAGTGCTCGGGTCTTATTTTATAAAACCATTGATCTTACATGAAAGTTGTCATGCTGTGTCATTTTGTATTCCATATGAGATATGCTTTTGATGACTTAGTATTTATCACATACATGAAAAGCTATTAGGAATTTTGACAATTTTGGACAGCTTTTTCAGACAACTAAACAATGTCTGCTAAAATAACCTTACCACAAGGTCCTTTTATTTGCTGTTCATGCTTCTTTGATTGATGTTATCTGTATCGGTATGAACTCTGTTAAGTCCTTGGAAAAAATTGGAACATCAAAAATTCCATAACAACTGGGATCACTGAAATATACAGCTGATGATCAGCTACTATGAACCTTGTATACTTTCTCAACTGCTGGCAAAATATCTGCTGACAAGACTGAACTTTGAAACTTAAGTTCAGCCCTGTTACCTAGAAATTACATCTTTATACTACACCATCTTTTTTAAATCGGGAGCTTCAATAGTAATAATTACAGATATTTGAGCTACAGCCGGGGATAGGCGGATGGGGCTGCTCACGATAATAGGTTTTGAATCTAAGATTACCCCTGACTGAGCACCGTGGAGCGAAGAAATTGCATATAGCTGCAACAAATTATAGATTTAGATTCATACATATCATATTATTATTCGGATTCAGTGTTTTCATTGTTTCACATGCGTCACTGAAAGACTGTCCAGGAGCCTCTCTCCTCCTGGTGAATGGTCTGTTTGCCGTCTGCCCGGTTAACACCGGCTAACATCCAACAACAATGACACCTAAAGGCTCATCTCTGTTGTTAAATTCATTAATAACTGTTAGGTAAAGTTAGCCGTGTGATGCTCACAGTTAGCCCTGTCACTGTGTGTGTGTGTGTGTGTGTGTGTGTGTGTGTGTGTGTGTGGGGGCGGACTGTCTGTCCCTTGTGATGAACAAGGAGAGAGAGGGCAGACTGATTGTATCAATGCACTTTACGCAGCTCTTCAATAATAAGATTTTACCAATTTTAACATGCAAATAAAAAAGAAAATCAAAGTGTGGCAGTCAGTGGTGAGAATGTTGGAGGCCACCGCAACGAGTAGTATGGGAAACACTGAAATCTATATTTATCTATTGTTTCTTAAATGTATTTAAAAAAAAAAAAATCCAAATACAGAGGTTGAAACCCAAATACCTACAGGTCCAGCCCTACAAATTTGCAACCACATATGTTTCAAGAGAAATATAATGCTCAGGCAGCTCCACATCCACTCATAGCAACTAAAGCATGATCAAAGGTTTTAATGCATATGTTTAGGCAGCCCAATCTAATTTCCAACACATCAAATACCAGCCCATTCTCATTCTGAAGTTGTCAAACATCACTGCTTTATCAGTGATTTTGGCGTCAGATACAGATGCCAAAAGCAACCTTTATTATGTGTTATGTCTAGTTGACATAACTGCTCAGGTTAAACACTGTTGTGCTGCAGACTTTAGCTGTTATAGCTCCAAAAGACTCAAACTGTATGGCAGAAAAATGAATAAAGTTCCAAGCTGTCTTGAAATACAAAGTCACTTTTTACCACAAGAATTTATGGTTTCAATAGTCATAATTTAACTTCTGCTAATGCATGTCTGGTGGCTATTCTGAAAATTACAGTTCTATTAGGAAGATATTAAAGTTTAAACTAAAATGTTTGGGGGCTTTTGTCTTGATTGACAGCTCTCTCGGGTTTCAATGCGGAGCTCTGGATGTTGTTGAATCTCTTCACTCCTCAGCTTCAACCAGACTTTATCCTGTTACCCAAATTTGAATTTTCCAGCCTCCAAACAACTGACAAGACACAGTCAGAGGTAAAGCCCAAACCGAGTTTCAAAATATGCCTTCAGAGACCTGCGGGAGACATCACACAGTCTGTTGCAGATACACACTGTGGAGCAACGCTAGGGAAAAACCCGCTGTTGCACATAAAGTAATTAAATTTACATTACTGACTGTACAAAACACACTTGGTTTCCAGTAAACACAGCAGGAATGGTTGTTAGCATGATGAACTCAATACATCATGAGTAAGGCCTGTCTGAACCTAAAAGCTCATTGAAATGCAGCATTTTGTTCAAATTAGATGAAACAACTTGAGCATCTTTTGCTGTCCTTTTTTGAAACAATTCATCCTTGTAAACCTGTAAAAAATAGGGAAAATCTTATGACCATTAGCACAAGGAGTCAATTGTAACTGGTAATTATGTATAACATGATCTGGAGCAATTAAAAAACTCTGCAATTAGTAGATAATAGAACCCACTCTGTGTTTACTGTCTTACAGATTGCCAAACCTGCCAAACTGTTGTCCATCGTGTGTTGAAGTTATACATCTCAGCTTTAATTACAGAGTTATTTTTACAGTTTTTGCAATTGCGAAACTGGGATCCACTTGATCTTCATGGGCACAACAGAAGTCGTCTCTTGCAAATACATTTACAACTTTTCATTGGTTTCACACATTTTTCACTCCCCTATCAAAACAGCTGATACAGATCTCATAGGAAGACCCCAAACTGTGTTAAACCTGCCTGTTCTCATTCTGAAATGATCAAACACAGCCACTCTGACGGCATTTGGCGTAAGTTGCAGTGGAAAAAGCCACCATTCACATCCACAATACGCCTCAGAATGGTATCAGGCTGAAACGTTGCTGGTAACGACAAAATGTATAGAACCTGACGGCACCTATTGTTGGATTTAACAGATCCTGGACTAGGCAATTTCCCCTCGGGGATCAATAAAGTATTTCTGATTCTGATTCTGATTTCATGCTGAACTCTGGTGTTAGCTTCCTGTCTTAAAGTGATGGGCTACCATGTGACTCTTTTGCCTAAACTTAACTATCTTTTCCGTAAACTAAGCATATGTTTTTGTTGACACACTGCTGTTGGTTGCCAAGTGCTTATGTTGCCTAAACACAAACAGGTGCGGCGTAATCCCACCATATGCTTTTGTTGACATCACAGTAGCAACATCCTGAAATGTCAATGAAAGTGCCTGGTTGTATGTGAATAATAGAGCCTGTCCTGGTTTATGACTACTATATGTACTTAAATCACCATTTAAGGGGAAATGTCATGATGCTAGTTGTCTGTTGTCCCACTTAAATGTTGGAAGAAGATGCATGTTCAGAAGGAGCCTTTAGGTTCTCATAAGGACACACTTTTGTGACCCTCAAATGGACCCTGAACCATGTGGTGGCCAGTCACTTACTCAGGCCGACATCATCAGCTGCAGTGCAGAAACACCACTTTAATGAGTGTTTACATACATCAAATGGTGTGTGGATAAAATTAACTCAAGGATTACCACCTTACCACCGAGTTCTGTATTTGACATTTAGAGCATTAATAAGGAAACAACTATGTGCTTTGTGGCACACTGTCTCTATTGGCTGTCCTGCATGGCTGTGAGAGTAGGTGGGTTGGGTTTGGTGAAGCGCTTGTGCTAGTTTTACAGAGGGCGTACTGAAATAATTAAGAGGGATGAGACAGACGAAGTGTGGAACTTTAGGTGGTGAGAGATGTGCTGTAAAGGACAGATAGTGGTGTCTCCAGTTTTTCCCATTGAAGTTTTTGTTTCAAGCTGTTGTTTGTGTGTTTAATGTCTACAGATAAACTGGCAATGGAGGACCTATCAGCAGTGTTGCACCACAGAGATTGGGCTGACCATGTGACAGCCATTTTGAAGTGCCTGGACAGCACAGCTACAGGTAAACCCACATCTCTAACCTTTAACCTGGCAGCCAAACCCTCCCTCTCTGGTGATGCGTACAGGCAGCTAAGCCCTGGAAGCCTTAGACGAGTGTTTGCTGTGACACTATGTAAAGATAATACACAGTAATGGTGTCCAGAGCAGAGAATGAAGTCATGCTGCCCCCATGCGTGTATTGATCCGAGCTTCTCTGTTCTTTGTTGTGTCACACAGTCTGACCGCATGTGCATGTGATGGCTCGCTAATCTGCACTTTGCTAATAATGCCATGAAGTCATAGCGGAAGTGTAATACCCAGCCTGTTAGTCATCTTCCCAAGTTAAAGAACCACTTCACCCACAAAATGAACATTTGTATATTAATTAATCATGCCAATTTCAACGTATTCATCTATGATTAATTTGAGATCATGTTTAACAACAGCAAAACTATATCAAGGCATCTCTTAACAAACTCAGTTTAAATACTGTATAATCCAAGTCTCTATTTAGAGGTTACTTTGTTACACACAGGTCTAAACTGAAAGTTGCCAAAACGACACACTGTGATTGCAAATTGCTTTAACACAGACAAAATATTGAAAGCATGCAGCCACAGCCAATATTTCCATAAAAACACACAACTTGTGGTCAAATCAAAATATTCTTTCAAAGAGTCATTACACAGTGGCACAACAAAATACAAAATACAGCTCGAGAGGACTTGGTTCAACCTTAATTTGTGCTTTATGCGGATGCCATTTGATTATATTTTATATTGTTTGTGCTAAAAAAGGCAAGCAAGCATGAGTCACAGCATGAACTGTGTTCTTTTCTCCGAAGATGATTTCACTAGAGATAACAAACCCAGCTGCACTCTGCACCTGCACTTCTACACTGTTGAGATGCCCTGTTGAAATACCTTTACCATGGAAAAAGACATTTTCCAAGAAAGTTTTCTTCATTCATTTTACATCTTTTATTGTTCATTTCTAAGCGCCTTTGGCATCTTTGATCCATGCTTGCAAATAGCAACACAGAGGTGTCATCTTTTAAAGACGGATAAGGACTGATAGCTGATTGAAGCTGAGTTGTGCAGGGGAGTTTCACACAGGTGCATGAGAGATTCATTATGCAAATAATTTCTAAAAGCTATGAATAAATGTTTTCTTTTTGTTTAACAGAGTTAATCCAACAGAGATTTAGGTGTTTTTTTATGAAATGTGTTAATTGTTTTGAAAAAGGGTGTGCAAATGTGCAAAATTACTGAAAAGTCTGAAAACATTTGCAAGAGAAGACTTCTGCTGTGCCAGGAAGGTGATGATGAAGATCAAATGGATCCCAGTTTTGTTAACTGTGTTTTAGTTGTTGAGAAAAGTTAGTCCTTAAGGAATCTCACACCTCTATGCTGTCTGGTTCTTTAAAAAAGGTACAATCATGGAAAGGGGGGGCAGCGTTATCTCACCTTCAAGTTGGCAGTAAAAGTAGTAGCTATGCTGATTTGATGTTTATGTAAAAGATGAGACAGGCGCAACGATTTGACGACGTGTTATGTGTGCTATCCATGAGATTTAAAAAGCAGCTCGCAGCAGTAAGCAGCTGCCTTGAAGAAGAACAGCAGCCGAAAAACGTTGGCAAATTGGGAAGACAATAATGGCTGAGAGCTCCTTAGCCTCAGAGCAGAGGATGAGATCAGCCAGAACGTATGTTAAAGGTCACACTGGAGACAGACGTTGCCTCTGTGATGCTGGCATGCTGTCTAAAATCACACTGGGGTGACACTATGCTGCTGTTGTTTGTTTCTGAGTAAAAAAACAAAGTGATGTGAAGAGGTGACTCTGTAGCAACCCTATAGCGCAGTCTCTGTATAATAAGGCTTTAGACTGGCAAGTTGACTTCAAGTGTTCATCAAGAAGTAATGACTTTCTGATTGGTTAATAAACTCTCATTGCAAAAACAGAATATTGAGGAAATAAAACTCTTTGAAACCTGAACAATTTGGGTTAATTTCTTTCAAAAACATGAGAGGAAGGCAATGAGCAGCAAAAGAAGAGGTTACCCAAAAATTAGCAAGAAATTAGTAAAAAGAGAATTACCCCAAAATTTTTAAAAAAGATGAAAAACAAAGTAAAAAAAGAGGAAGGAAATGACCTGCAAAAGTGCTTAAAAATTATAATAATTCTGTAACATGAATATAATCCTGTAGTTTTGATAATTATTAATATTGTTTTTCCCTAGCTTTTTTTCCTCTTTTACCTAGACATTTTTCCTTAGCTTATTTAAAATAATTGTCTTAATCTACTAATTTTTTTTGCAACTTGTTGAACATTTTGTACCAAGTTACTTATTGCCTTTTTACTCATGATTTTGAAAGAAAGTGCACCAATCTGCTTATGGGTCAAAGGTTAAATACTTGTGAAAGGCATCCAAAAGCAGCACAAGAAAAGTGATGTTGCTCCAGATTTCAAAGGGTTAATATGCTTTCCATGTAAGTGTAACATCTTTTGTGTGAATCCGGTTTGTGACCTTTGCTACTTGCTGTCTCTGTTTCCTGTCATGTCATTAGTTACTATCAAATAAAAATTAAAAATAAAAGTAAAAAGGGAATTTCTGGCATTCCCGCCTCAATGAACAACACTAACGAGCGTCTGTATGAGTGAGGCGGCGAGACGGTTTAGTTTGCATCAGCGTGTTGATCCAACAGGAAGCCCCAGCAGAAGCGGATCCTCAGGAGAGTTTCCATCTCTGCTCGGCACATCCCGTGAGTGTCTCACCACAGGCTCTGATTTAGAAAACCACTTCCCTGTGAGGCAGAAACATGGCTTCCAGTGTAGAGGGACATCAGCAAATTAGCAAGACAAAGAAACCCAAGGCTAAACATGCTAAAAAGAATTAATAATGTAAAGGGCAAATCCTCCCTCCGATACACTCTTGTATCATCAATCTGGGATGTGCAGTTCAGCTCATAAGATATTTTGCATTGAAATGTAATTTTTGTTGAACCAACTTTCCATTGGATTTATATTAAATGTAAGATAGATAGATAGATAGATAGATAGATAGATAGATAGAAAGAAGGCTTTGAGAAGTTGAAGATGAGCAAACAGATAGATGAAATAGATGGCGAGAGTGAAAGAAGTGAGTGAACATAATGGAACAATCCCAGTCTGTGTCCAGTGTGCTCTGCTCTGGTTGGTTAGCAATGTCTGTGTCTGCCCTGTTAAGGTGCAGCCTGATAGCTGTGGGGACACGCGAGTCTCTCTGGCAATTATCTGTCAGTCTGCTGCAGGATGAGCTGCTCGGACTCTGGAGCTGCTGCAGAACTTTTGCAGCGAAGTGGTTTGGAGCTGCAAACGAGCTCAACTCACTCCGCTCGGAGGGGCATTTTAGTATGCACAGCGCCAGCAGCAATGCATCTCCAAAATGTCTTCTTCAGAAGGATTTAGATGAAGTAGTCGGGCTACTGCGCTGACAGTCATGTGCTGCTGACAGTCCCAGCTTGTAGCTTGGCACATTAAATGTTTTCTGTGGGGGAAGACAACAGCGTCAGATAATTATCATAAAAAGTGATTAGTACACAGAACATGGGGATGGTGCAGGAAGTCTGAAATCTCCTAAAAGACAGCTTTAACAAACTGTGGGTTTGGCCTATTTTTGACACAAAAAGAAACTATTTTAAAATGCAAATACGCATATACGGTATATTACTCACAGGCATTTACATATGGAGACACCATACTCTGTATATAAAGTTGGACGATGCATCTCCACTTCCTCCCACTGTACAATAATGAAGCCACAATATCCCTGATATCAATACATTCTCATCCCTGCTTGTCAAATACTGACGCTTGGTCAGCGCTGTTCACATCTACGTATAATCCAAAGTTTCATTCTGTGTTTGTTGTTGATGTCCCGGGGCGACTTGTCTGTTTACACATGTAGCCAGAGTCTGTGCAGTAGGCGTGGGGGCGTGTTTTTGAACTCCCATCCATACATCCATCTGACCTGTCAAGAGGAGCCACGAGGTTAAATAATTTTATCCCCATTTAAGTTGCCGGAGGGCTAAACCAGAAGTAACCAGCAGCCAGTCTGTAGTTCGCCTGCTCCGTGGGCCCAAAGATACAGAAGATTCCAGTGATTTTACACTCGGGAAGTTGGACTTTTTTGGCTTCATGCCTCACTGAGCAACTTTCATAAGAATATAACGCTGTATCCAGTTCTCTTTATAAATCCATGGGAGAGAGAGGTGCTGAATGACCTTAACAACTAGTCCACTAGGGTGTTGCACAGTAATATTCAGATTGCCTTCAAAATGTTAATCTTCTCATCTAATTCTCTGCAGGGAAGTAAATAAGCATTTTCCTCCAAAATGTTGAACTACTCCTTTAATATACAACCCATTTCCTTAGTGCTCCACAGAAATGTCCTGGCTGTATTTCCAGAGAATTTTCCATAAAGAAAAACATCCTAAAAACTAACTCATTGTTGTTCTGCAATTGTATTTGCATGCTGTGCATCGTGTCATTACAGCAGCATAATGTGTTGCTGTCTCGATGGTGAATTGTCACAATGTCTGACTCTGTTGTTCTTATTACCAGCCTCGGTCTGCCCCTCGCTCCCTGTTTTTCAGCCACTTCTTCCCTTCTGCATTGCCATTCTCCCTCCATCCACCAGATGCTCTCAGACTCTTCCACCTGTCCCAGTCATCTTACTCTCATCCGACACCTGCTCACCTGTTTTCACTTCCCCTCATCAGCTCTGCAGTATATTTACCGCCTCATTTACACTCAGCTTCATGCCTTGCCCTCCAGCCATTTGAACCTCAACCTGAACCCAGACCTGGATCTGGACCTGCATGTAAGCTTAAGTATCCTCTTCAGTTTATCACTGAATTCACTGTTTGGATTGTATGCATTTGGGTCAGTTTCTTGTTGCCTCACACTTACCTGCTGGACAGGAGTAGCTCCTCTGTGTCCAAACCACCTCAACAAATAAGTGCCAGTCTGCCATATTTTTTCTTATTGTTTGCAAAGAAAATGTAATATTCCCCTTCAAACCTGTAGTTTGTAACTCTTATACAAAAATAACCTTTGTCATGTTTGCAAACTGTCGCTTATATTCCAACACCACTAAATGAGGCAGATAATCTCTGAATAAAAATGATGTTACCCTGCAAACTGCACTTAAATCAAAGTGCACACGGCTGCAAGTAAACTGGAATATTGTGGAATATTCACTGACATGTAAACAGCTTTGTTGGAATAGTTGTCTTTTTTTGAATAAGTAAACTAGATATTTTGTGAATGTAAACATCATTGATTTGTTTAATGCAGTTAAAAAATCCAACAGGTGCATAGTCACTAAGTGTGAGGGAAATGTAGATTTGCATGGCATTTGCATAATTTTGGTAAGCACCTTTATCATTTGTATAAATGGCCTTAAAGAAGCAAACAGAGGTTAAACAACAGGAGTCCTAAGATGGATCCTTGTGGAACCCTGCAAATCATTGCAATCTGCTTGGACATGTAGTTAAAAATGGGAAAAAAAGTACTTCTCTCATGCAGAGATGACTTGAAAAACTCGAGGATTATTTCAACAAATATAAAAAAAAGTTGTTTTCATGAAAAGTTAACAACTGTAGCTTAAACATCCAGCTATTGATCGTTTGAGCCTTGCAGAATGGTCCTTATGTTTCTTTCAGCTGTCTTTTATTACAGTAAAGACAACATCAAAAGGCAGAACTGAAAGTTTTTGTTAGACCAAGATTATCGCTTTAGATAAGCAGTCTGTGCATACTGGATGGAAGCACAGCACCCTTATATTTTAAAGATTTTTTCTGACACTTGTGACACCGAAGACAACTGCAAAGAAAGCAGCAGTCGAGCTATACCAACAATGAAGACCATGTGAGTCATTCACAGCTTCACCATTCGATAAAGAGACGCAGTCTTTCAAAATAAAGGCAGATGATAGCATCTGTCTTATTTCTGTTGGACATATTGGGAATTTAGAAAAAAACGGTTCTAGAGATACATAACGATAAACGTCACTCAAATCTATTTATTGTGTTATGGAACAGAATACCTGAAACATCCCTGCGCCTCCAGGGATCACGTATGACAGATGAAAGTAAACAGAGCAGGAGGCAGGCCGGGAGAAAAGGCAGGTAACGCTATTTTAGAATAAACAAACCAGACAGGAGCGTGATCGGGTCCTTTCCGGTTAGTGGACGTTCAGCCTGCTGTCCCTTTATCCTCCAGCGTCCCATTAAGTCAGGAGAGAAACGTGGAGGAGAGAAGCACCGACGGCGCAGCGTGATGCCAACAAACAAACAAGTGAGCTGGCACTTGGAGACCACTCAGGCATCAGGAAAATAGGGACCTTTCAACAATACTTGGTTGTTTTCTTCAAATTTAGTCTGTATTCAACAATTCACCGGGGAGGTTTAAGTACAGAAGAGGTTCTCCCTAATGGTGCAATTGCATCTGGCAAACAAAGGCAGTACTTTTTCCCCGAGAGCCTTTGTGTGGTAAGGCATCAATTACTGTCAAAACCATTTCAGTGGTAGGTGAGCAGCAGCGTCTGATTGATACAACTATTATGATATTTTAGTGTTGGACTACCTTTCATGTGGTGATCGGTAGAGTATATTCTGGGGGATGGAGTCAAGCAGAGAGAGGAGGGAAAGAGAGCAGGATGATGAATTAATTGAATGGATTCAAATTTCCATTTTCTCTGAGGAAGTTGGAGGGGACAGATCGCTGCAGGAGAGGAGGGAGGAAGTGAGACGATGGAAGTTAGAAAAGAAGACAAGCGACAGTGAGATAAAAAAGAGGGAAAAAGATAAATTGGAAGACAGAAATACTGTAGCCATGAAGACTGTAAGGGTGTGAGACACAAAAGCCCCTTTAAGACATGCACGCTTCGCTCTGTAAATGCGCTGGTGATAAAGATGATGACTACAATAAGTGGGATCATTTTAAATCCATGTCGAAACGGTTCCTGTAGAGCAGCCGGTAATAAGATATGATGTCATGGGTGATCAGGTATCCTTTAGGTAGGATTTTGTCTGCTTTGATAAAACTTTATATCTTTTAAATGTAGTTTCTGTCTCTTTTGAAAGTGCACAAATATAATATGATATTAAGATTCATAGTTTAGGCTATAAATTTTATGAAATGTCGCATTAATCAATTCAAGCTGCTCTCTTGATTTTCAGCTTGACAAAATGAGTGAGGCTTCAATTTATTGAAATATCATAATCTACAAGATGATGGGATAATAAGAGGAAACTCTTACTAACCACAAAAGTCATAAGCTTCTCTGATTCTCTGAGCAAGATAGATTTTGTCATAAACTGATGAAATTATTCAGTGACCATTACTTTTTTTTACTTTTAATGATAACAAAACTCTCAATGTTGTATTTTACATGATGTTTTGTTTTCTGAATAAATCCTGCTAACCCAAGTTGCGACAGACTTGATGGCATCAAGGCACACTTGTTTATTTGTTTCCATGTGAATCAGTTTCACTTTAACTTTCGACTTTACATTTTGTCTCCATTAACATGGTGTAGCCCCCTCTGTCCCCCCTCCCTGTTTGAGAACCAGATTAATTTTTGTTTAATAATTAAAGTGTGTTCATTTTGATTGCTTTGGTTAGAGTAAATAGCTCACAAACTTACTAAACTATTTCTAAATAATTTAGCATTGGAATTGTATTGTGATGATGTTATCATATAATTTTGTTGTTCAAATGAATAAAATAAGCACATGTAAATTAAATAAGCAAACAACAAATTACTTTATTCTTAATTAATTTAATAGTTTGTTTGCTAATTTAATTGAACATCAGTTTACTGCTGTTTTTACGTTTTGCAGATTGTATACAGCATACAGTATCTACACTCTCCAGAATAAAATGTTAGCACTGTATGTTTCTGCAAATCACTGATATGTTACATTTGTAAGTTTTCATATGTATTATGTAGTTCAGAACATGTTTATGAGCTGAGCTTCTCATCAGGAGAAGGAAAGGATGGTGAATGGCATAAAACCTCAGTGAAACAACAGCCAAGCAGCAGACAGCAGGAGATCAGTGTTTGAAACCAACATAAGTTTGGACATTTCCAGCCTTATTTGTCAGGAAAAAAACCCCAACAATTTTTAACTTACATTTTTAACATTTACTGCTGGGTTGTATTGACAAAAGTGAATATTTTTTAACAAAAGAGTGAGACATTTCCAGCCATCTGTAGCGGCAAATGGGAATGTTTTTTTTTAATATGGGCATTTTTAACGAGTGTTCGGGACATTTACAGCCTTGTGTGCAGCGACAAAACATGGTATTTAAGCCAAAAACATGAGTATTTTTCTTGACCCTGAACAATTGTTTTATGCCTAAATCTTAACTGCACACTATAACTGCATTGTTTTGAAACGTAAAGAAACATAATTCAGCATATCATCTATACAATGGTTTACATAAAATTAAAACGTCAACATTTATTCTGGTGATTGGGCTGAATATCAACATTTATTGCCCAGCTCTATTTTGGCTTCAGATACTGTAAACTGAATTGAATGGTACTGAAATAAGTGAAACTGACCTTAACTGAACTGAAACTAAAGTGAAAGTGACCTGAATTAAGCAGCTGAGAGAGAAACAGCTTAGAAATTGAGGCAAATAAGCAGCAGCAGAAGAAAATGTGATAGAAAGAGAAAAGAACTGTGAGAGAGCCGCCCTCTCTACACACACACACACACACACACACACAGAGCTCTACGATGCAGTGTTAATAGCAATGCCCCGGGTCACTCCAGCTTTGTCTTTCTACTTTCAGTGATGGTTAAAGCGAGGTTTGGGGGGGTCATTAAAGCTTTATGATAGCTGCTGGTGAGGGAGAATCACAGTGTATTAACAGACGTCAGCGAGCAGGTAGTGACCGGCTGCTGCTGAATATGGCCGCCCGTGTCAGATAAAGTGGCTCTGTAATTGGACGAGACAGTTTAATGGCTTCGCTGCAGCCATTTTGGGGTCGGGTGAGCTGGAGTTCGCGGGAGGTTTGGAGATTAAAACAGCGGCAGAGCTGAAATGACATGACCTGCTGTGACATGGCAGGTGAAAAAGGTTTGAGGCACAAATTCAATTTCAGACCCATAAACTACAAAGATTGTGCTGTTATTGTTTTTGTTGCCTATTCGAAGTCTCTCTCTATCTCCTCCTCGCCCACCTCGCTGTGATGAAAGATTTCTGGCACTCACACACACACACACACACACACACACACACACACACACACAGATAACTGAAAATGCATGCACGCACACACATCTGCACAGATCAGACATCTAAAAACTCTGTCTTTGATGCACATGCTTTCACAGACACACGCTATGCTTAAATAGCTGCACACACACACACTTAACTTCAATAGTTAAAACCTCGTGGACACATACACTCTTTCATACATTCAGAAGACATTTGCTGACACACATCCAGACCTGCACACACAGCCATCACTCACTCAGCAGTGCCCGCAGCAGGTGGCTGGCAATCTTCTCCAGGCTTCAGACCACAGGTGGTAAACCAAACAATCAGCAGTTCCCACCGCGATATCAGAGCAAACTGTCCTCACGCAGCTCAATTGACTTTCCTGCAACAGTGTAGGAAAGAGGTTTTTTTTTCCTTTAGTGACAACTTGAAAACTCAGTAATAATGACAACAACAACAGTGGTCAGTTTCATATGGAGTTTGGAAACAGTAAAATGCTTTTTCTTTGGGGGAAGACAAAGTACAGGACAGTGAATGAGGTCAAACTAAGAGGGGACTGTTTATGTCCTCTGTGAGGCAACGATTAACCAATAGCTCAGAAAATTAGGACAAAAAAAAGTAAAGCAAAAACAAATTTGCTGGCTTCTTAAATGCGAGGATTTACAGTCTTCTTATGCTTAATAAAACTATAATGCAATATTTTAATATTACAACAGAAATAGAACATATATGTATGTATATATACATATATGGCACTCTTACATGTAAAGCACATTCAGTTGCATTTATGTATGAAAAGTACTATACAAATCTATCTATCTATCTATCTATCTGTCTATCTATCTATCTATCTTTTTGTTGTTTTTTTACCATAAAATGCCATTTCCAACATAAATTCGTTAATAAAATTAATTAATTCAATTATTAATCTGTTAATAATAATTAATTATTTCAATGATTAATTTATTGATAAAATGAATTATACTTCAGTTACATTTATTTAGATAGGCCCTCCAAATAAGTCACGTGACAACCCACCTGTTCGCTCCTTCCTGCTGCTGCTCACCTGAAAGGTTCCGGTCCGCTGAAAAATATCGTCCGTCTTGCTGCCATGGAAACGTGCTAAAAAGTTTGTCAGCCAGCTCCGTGTTTTTCAGCGCCGTTATAACATCTGGCGCACCGACAGGTAACTCCTGCTGCGCGGAAATCATCACAGCGGTTTATTGTTAGGGAGAGGGCTCACGTTAGATCGTTTTTGTGGGATTTTTATTTGTATTTTTTGGGAGATTAGCGAAGGAGCGGCGTTATAAATCACCTGCACTCGGCTCTGCTTGGACACTTGAGTGAGGAACATTTTTCAGGTAAGCGTGTTTTGCTCATAGTTTGGTTTTTAAGTGTGTGTTTGTGTTTTTTTTGTGTGTGTTTTGTTTCTTTCTTTTTTGTTTGTTTTAAGCTAACTATTCTTGTGCCATCAGTAACTGGATCTGACTAACAGGTTACAGATTACAAACTCTGACAAAAACTAAACTAAAACACCCTTTGGACTCTTAAATAGGTGATTTAAGTACTTGCTTACAGTGCTTTTCTAAAAACGTATATATTGCATATTCAGTGGATAACTCATATTAGCACGTCCCCTGTTAAAGGTATATACACGCTTAAATTGAGAATTAATTACAATTAAGCATATAATAAAAAATAAATATTAATTAGTATAATAATAAAAATAATTTATAATTTAAAAAATTTGAAAAAGTAAATAAATAATTAAAATAAATGGATTAAGTGCTGCATTGAGCGTGTAGGCTATAGTATTGTTTTTAAAAAATGCCTTTAGGAACTTTCTTAATATGTAATTTAAGGTCTTGCATGCATAGTAAAAAGCATAAAAATGATCAGACATTAGCCTCAATTCAAGTCTGAAATATTGTTATTTTAGTTTTTCACAGTTCCCTGAAGCTGGGTTGATTTGGGCGTGGTTACCCCCAATCCCCTAGTGTCTTTTGTTACCAATTTAACAAGCCAAACTCAAATCCCATCAATGCTCCTTTCAGTACTGTAGCTGTAATGTTACCAGATGTGGCAATGTCAACAAGTATCTAATTTATCATTGCATTCATCATTTTGATTACAAATAGGTGCATCTCAGCTCGTGTTGCATGTGCTACGTTATGCACATGCAGTGTTATGCCTTTCAGTGACATTGCTTCTTCTGATTCTGAAAGTTCAGAGTGTGTGTTCAGAAACACTCACTCACACTGGACTGTTGGTAAAATTTTGAGCGCTGTTGCAATATACCATTCAGTTATCCAGAGCACTGCACTCTGGGAAAGCGCGCTCTGGGCACTAGGATGAGCAGAAAAGTGCCAAACGGAGTATATGTGTGATGAACTTTACTGTTGGTTAATTTGTGGAGAAATCCATTGCAGATGGGGCTGCACCACCCCGACTCTGCTTTGCTCCGTTGTTGTCGTCATGGAGACAAGAGGCAGTTGACAAAGGTGGGATCTAAGGAGGTGTCAGTCAAAACATGATCTCCCCCGCCCACACAGCCTGCTGTTATTTGCTGTTATTTTAATAATACCTCTCTGTGTATTTACAGATATTTGCAGAAGCTTCAGAGGAAGCAGATTCAGCTCCTGAGGAGGATGACGTGTACGCAACATGACGGACTTTTCCAAAGGTAGGATTGACTGAGGGTGCACTGCCCAATCAAAAATGTGCAAGTGTGAATTCCTGGTATCATCGGACATAAAAATTAACATTGTAATTTCTGTGTCATGCCATTTCTGCCTCGGTCCACATGGGATTACAAGACACCATCACAACACAAAGCATGTGTCATCTTTTTGGTTTTACAAATATCAGCAAAAAGAAAAAGTAGGCACATAAAATAAATAAAGTTACAGAATAATTTATGACCAGGAGTCTTTAAAAAAAAATGAACTGTACAATGAAAAATGAATTTTACATTTTTTTTTCCCAATCTGCAGTTTATCTTGATAAAGAGCTTGTTTTCTCATCTCCTGTGATTTCTCTAGATAACAAGCTAATCTAAATGTTTCATACGTAAATAACCACCTTAATCTTTGTGCGTCATCTTTGTAGTCACCTCATATACCTTTAAACTCATGCAACAGTCTTTTTCTTCTCATTTTTCAGATATGGGAAACATTTTTTTAAGCACTCTGCGGTGCACATTAGTACACCAATCCACATGTGCAGGTATTGAGAAGGAGCCCTTTTTCCTGTTATTTTTATCGCTTTCTTTGCGAACAAGAAAAAGCAGAAGCTGAATGAAAGGTCCATGTCCGTCCTCGGGAGGGGGGGGTTGTCGAGTGGCAGTTTGGGCAAATGTAGGTACAAGCGGCAGCAGATAAGGCAGGTTGGGGGCACGGCTGCAGACAAAAAGGAGAAATTACAGCTCTAAAAGTCGCCCGGATTGTTCCAGATTGATTATGCTCTACATAACAGTTTTGAGTATCCGAGGGGGGATTTTTTTTCTTTATCTCTTTTCTGCATCTAAAACAAAAGCTGATGTCTGTTTTTAGCTGAGGGCTCTGAATTCTCACTGGTGGAGTGTGTAGCCTCTGGAGTGCTGGAAGCCTCTAAACACAATACCAGTTAATTGGCTGTGTGCTCCGATACTGTAGAGGAGGCTATTTTTACCTCCTGGTGGTTCTGTATGGGACTGTGTGGGTGAGAGCGTGGTTGTGTTTCCAAGTATTCATAAAAGTGTGCTGACAATCAACAGCTCACTTTCTCTTCATCTCCTTTCCCTGGCTTTTTTTTCGGTCTGTGTTTGTGTGTCTGCGAGCGCGCTGTCAATACAAGACAAATACATTGTGCTGTTACTCCCACGCTGATGCTGACAATAAATTGTTCCATGATAATGAAATCTGATCACATTTATTACTCCGCTTGCTTTTGTTCACAACCGTTTGTGGGCTGAGACACGAAATCTTGACTCGGAGTTGACGCACCAACAATATCAAAGAGCTAAATGTTTCGCATCGAGGAGATAATGTGTACGGCAATTAAACATATCCTCATAGAAACACTTTTTATGACCAAAGATAATAGATTAATCATCTAAAAATAAAGTTTTAGATTCTTTTAATGACCAGGCAGGTTTATTGCAGCTGAAATGGTAAATTTCACCCGTCCCTGGTGTTTGTGTGTGTGTGCGTGAGTCTGAGTGGACTCGCCTTCCTCTCTGAGCAGGCGGTGCGTCACATTATCACTCGAGAGAAAATTTATTTTTTAAGGCGAAGTGGAAATTGTGAGCTGTGAAGTGCAGGAAAAATTGGTGTTCTCTCTCTGTTTGAGTCTGTTCCTTTTAACAGCAAGTCTTTTTTAAACTGAGTCGTATTATCACTGAGTCATTTTTGGGCTCAGGGCGCTCTCTTTTTAAAATAAATATTTGTATGTCTGAATCAAGCGCGACCATTTGGACTTCTTACACAGGAGTAACTCCATGATGTAGCAAATGACTTGAAGCAGGTGGAAACTTCTGTTTACATGTAGTATTGCAGTACAGAAAAAGTGCTTAAGAACTTAAGAATTTTGAAACATAGTTTTAAATATGCATTTACTTTTAGATATGGTTTTTGCTAGATTTTTCTTTTTTTTCCTAGACATTTAAAAAAAAAGCTTTCTAAATTTACGTATTTCTTGCAATTTCCGAAACATCTATTACCAAACTTGCCCTTGCCTTTTCCCATGCTTTTTTAAAAAAGAAACTGCACCAATTTTCTTGGTTCTTAGGTTTGAAAGGGTTAAAGGCATACTTTGAAGGATTTAAAAAAACCCAAAACAAAACATAGACTCATGCAGAAGTAATCCCTCCCAGTTGTCCCTGATGACCCACTGGAAGTGTGTGACGGTGTATTTATGTGCAGCGACTGCCTTTCTACCTGTATTTTATTATTTTCTGTGATTTTGGGATGTTTATGTTTTTTTTGATGTTTATGACATCTTTGATTATGTGCTGAATCTGAATAATCGGGTTGCCATGAGTACTTTATGGGCTTTGTTGCCATCAAACCATTGTAACAAATGAAAATGTTGAGATTCAGAATTAGGGGCCGTTTACACAGCAACATTTCTTGCATGAAACTTTTGTTGTGGTTTAGCCTTTTGTTCACATGATGTTCAACGATGTTTTGGACACATGAAAATGCAAACTTTTGAAACTGTGTTCCAGATTGTAATCTTTTGAAATCGCAGTCCCTTGTGACGCCGTGTAAACTGGCAATGGTGACGTCATCGCTGCACTTTGTGCATGTTCGCGGTGTTCTTCTCTCATGTGTAATTACAAAGTTACACCGCCAACTACTGGCCTGGCATGCATACTACAGTGTTTTCTGTTGTTTTTGCAGATCCGTGTATCATATGATTTATATCATATGATTTGTTTTTAAATGCAAAGACTTCTCAATTTTTAGTTGGGCTGTTCTTGTCTAAACGTGGCCTTAGATTTAAAATGAAAAACACTGGATTTAAGGGGATCATTGTCTTCCATATCGCACACAAATTCCAGTGCACTGCAGAGGAGACGCATGAAACTGGCAGTGGCGTAAATTGCAAGAGTTGCATTGGACTGAAGAGAAAAGGAGTTGGAGAGTTAGAGGAAGAGAGCGGGGCTGCAAGGTGATTTGGATGACAGTGTTTGCTTCTGCTTGGCAGCAGTGAGAGAAATGTGTGTAACTTTGCAGCAGAGCGAGGTGATCATCTTCTGCTCTCTGCAGAACCTTTCGTGTCGAGACACAGAGCTGACGGCAGACCTTTGAAATAACAGAGGGGAGAGAAAAAGGTGTGAGGAACCGCATCAGGCCTTAGCTTGAAGTAAATGATTTAATTTTTATAAAATTATAGTGAAAATGTAGGTTTTTAATGTTGTGGTTCGAGCTTGGTCAGTTAGTTTATGTAGGGTTTAGCTAAGGCTGGGCGATATGGCTTTAAATAATATCAAGATATTTTTAGGTATAGTATGAAACTACAGGGTTTCAGTAGACATTGTGACTGTAGCTGCGTAGCTGGAAGGTTTTTAATGTTATTTTTCAATCCTATAGGGAGTGCATGTCTGACTTAAAAGAGGGAATATTACTGTAAGATTTATTATTTTTTCAGCACACAGGACTGATATACCTCAGTAGATATTATTGCTGCTTTAACTCCTCGAAATGCCCCTCCACCCCGGCTTACTGCCAGCTCCTTGTTCGTGTTAAGCATGGTTTCTTTCCCATTTAACTCGGGTCGCCGCTTTGAACATCGCAGCTACCCCTGGGACGCCTTAACTACAACCATGAACACCGTCTCACTTGTATTTAGTACCAGCTTTTAAATGAAAAATTGTGGTGATTATCGAATCAGAGGTATTTGTATCCGTACAAAGGATGCATAGAATTGCCAAGTTTTCAACATAAAGCAAACCCCGAAAGAAAACTCTCTTTACTGTTTCAGATAGCTGTTTTAATTTGCATCTGTTCATTTTACTCACACTGCTGGCTCTGTATCAGACATTATAGATGCTATTTGGAGACAGTGTGTTAAAGTTTCTCATTTGTTTTAGTTGGCCAAGTCAGCTGGCAGATAAATCTTATTTATCACATATGGCGGAGAACACAAGAATGCAAATCGCCTGATTTGTAACTTCTGCTTTTATAGTCTCTGGACAATTTCTCGCATACATAGTACATTATCTAATGTCTTACTATTTCTCATCATACCACATGTTATTATCAAACAAGCCTTTTTGTCCATTGATGCTTATTTTTGTTGCTTCTAATGATGAATATTTATACAAGTGATGCTCAGTATTTTTCTACATCACTTCCGTAAATACACAAGCTATTTTTTTTTGTTTTGTTGTGGTTACAAATTTCATTTTAAGTTTACTGCTGCTCCGAGATCAAATTAAATAATATCAAAATGTTTTTTTGTTTATGACTCAGTTTCAGATGACAGTCTGTAGCAACGATATGTCACCTTCTATTTTCCTTCCCCCACACCGAAGACAAAAGAGACCCAATTTAAAAAAAAAAAGAAAAAAAAGAACAATTTTTATCCAACACCTGTTTGTGACTCACAGCAGCTGGTGATGAAGTACAATCAATACATTGCAATTTCTCTGCAGCAGCCCCTTCACTAGTCTTTATTAACTCTAGACTTAACAATGTAGAACAGATTATGAGGCAGTGCTGCACTGCTTTCTTCAGGGAATATTAATTATGTATACTGGTTTTCTATACTACTGTACATAGCTCTGTGCCTGCAGTCTGCTATTGTTCTTGACTTCTGCAGAGTCTTTGGAAAGGAGAGGGAAAAATATGTATGCAGGTGACTAGAGGACAGCTGGGTAAAAGAAGTCAGAAGTTTTATTTTACGACACAAAGTAGGAAGACAGTTCTGTTTTTAAGGAGCTGAAACTTTTTTGCTTGAGTTTTTCTGCTGTGGAATAAAATATCACTACTCTTGAGTGCTGAAACAATTAGGAGATTGTCAACAATTCTGATAAGTGAAGGGAGGGGGGACTGTAAATTTGGATGTTTTTGTGGGTCTGTGAATGCAGTGCAGGCAGAACCTGTCTTGAGTTTGAGTTGCGGGGTGGATAACTGATCAGTCGATCTGGTCAGAGCTGATCAAACTAATAGATGAGAGGAGCAGCTGCTGCAGAGTGAATGCAAACTGTTTCACACAACTTATTGAACAGTTAAGTTTACTTTTAACTGCGCCTGACATTCTGCTGCTCCATCTGTGCCCAGAGTATGCTCTGTGCTCCAAGAGTGAATTATTTATTGCATTTGTGGTATTTATTTATTCAGCGTATGCAGGTATGACTTTTGTTGTTACGTCGTCTGTTTACATGATGGTATTTAGCACTTTTGCACTTTGTATGACTCCCCTCCCCTTTGACTACTGACCTTGTTGGTCTTTAGTGGCTCTCTTGTTGCTGTTGTTGTTCTTGCTGTTGTTGTATTTGTTGCTGTTGTTGCAGTGTAGCTATGTTCGTCTGTTTGATGTCTCTGCCTGGTGATCTAATGTGTGGATTCTGTCTGTGTTTTTGCTTACATGCTGTGTGTGTTGTTTCTGTTGTATGTCTCTGGTGGCAGACCAGTTTCCCCCTTTGGGATTAACAAAGTGAATCCTATCCCAAGATGTTAGTTAGCGAGTTGGCACATTAACAGCACAACCTCATGCTGAAGAAACAAATGATGTTTAATCTGCCAACTACAGCTAGAGAGCTCAATGGCCATTTTTGTGATCTAAAATAACAAGTCAGTTTCAATCTCACACCCTCTTGAATTAAGTCGTTTTCTTACTTTTCTCACTTCCATTTCTCTTCTCGTGCACTGAGCTGAACTGCCAGTCAGAGTGATTTCAGTCACCGACAGGCTCCGCTGGATCCCATGCCAATTCCACATGCTGAACCGGCTGAAAAACAGCCAACAAAGGCTAGTGCCAACCGTGCGGGACACACTGCAAAAACTAGGGTGACAGACGCTCACTAACAGCCTTACATTGACCGATGGCTGACCGTCAGCTTGGTGTGTCAGGGCCTTATAAGGATGAACCCAGCCACCGTGTAGAGGAAACTCATTTCAGCTGCTTGTATCCTCAATCTAATTCTTTCAGTCACTACCCAAAGCCCATGACCACAGGTGAGGGTTAGAGTGTAGATGGACCAGTAAATCGACAGCTTTGCCTTCTGGCTCAGCTCCCTCTTCACCACATCGGTCCAGCACAACGCCCTCAGCTCTGCTGATGGCAAACTAATCCGCCTGTCCATCTCACGCTCCATTTTACCCTCACTCATGAACGAGACCCCAAGATACTTGAACTCCTTTTGCTTTGGGCAGTAGCTCACTCATAACCCAGAGGGAGCAATCCACTGTTTTGTGGCAGAGAGCCACGGCCTCAGACTTCGAGGTACTGACTCTCATACCGACAGTTTCACACACAGCTGCAAAGTGCCTCAGTGTGTGCCGGAGGTCACAGTCTGATGAAGCCATCGGAGCCGGAGAGCAGACGCCCAAGTTTGTAGTCCATGTTTAACCTTTGGAACCTGAGCAAATTGGTTTGATTTCTTTCAAAAATGGGAAGAAGGCAATGAGCAACTTAAAAAGTTATGACCCGAAAATTAGCAAAAAAAAAAAGAAAAAAAGAAAGAAAATAGAGCCAAAAACAAACAAGAGAATGACCATAATATTCTAAAAGTGCTGAAATGTTTTTAAAAAGTGTTTATTTTATGTATTTTATTTTTGTTCTGTAACATAATTTGAATGTAAAACTATTAGAAATATAATTTTCTGGACATTTTCCTCCTTTTTTTCTTCTAATAATCCTGCCCTAATAATTTTAGCAATTTTTTGCAATTTGTGTGACAGTTTTGCCAGGATGGTCATTGCCTTTTCCCCCCATGTTTACAAAAGAAATCAAACCAATTTGTCAGGTTTCAAACAGCTAAATAACTTGTGAAAGACGCCTGAACACAGCACAAGAAAACTGATGCCGATTGAGGTTTCCAAACCCAGTATAAAAGTTCAATTAAATATTTGTTCACAAAAAGATACAATAAAAGATACAAATACAGGAGACATAATGAGGAAGGGAAAAGGAAAATCCTGATAAGATATCTCAAGCTTGAGAGTAGGGGGCCAGACATGAAGCAAATAGTTTTTGAAATAGATTTACTAATGTGCTGTCTAGATTTAAGAAAAATAAAGTGCATGCATATTACAGTAACACTGACAACCAACAGAACTCCTAAGACTAACAAAAAAACACAGTTTTGCTCAAGAATCCTTTTTAAAAAACAAAGCAATTATAAGAAATTGGTTCTTTTTTAGAAACAGCGGAGGCACTGCTGGAGTGAGTTGCAGTGATTTGACTCCACTGTGTTCTCATTTGTTGATGGTAATTACACCAAGTGTTTATAATTACTTTGACAATGATATATTGATGTTTAAAAGTCCCCTTTAACATTTTAATCACCAGGGGAAGTTTTTCGAGGCGCACATGTTCTTTATCATCTCTTCGGCCTGTTTCACAGTCATGCAGCTACTTCACATTCATTCACACCTGGCCAATACAAACAGTCCTGCACAGCTGGCTGCTGGGACAGTGAGGCGGATAAGATGCACCTCTGTGGCGGCTGCTGAGGGGGAGGTTGACCTTGATGTGTCTCTTTGCATTACTCTTCTCCTGCATTACCAGCAAAGCGTGGAATAACTCCGCAACAGAATCAGCAGACACCTGTTTACAAGTCCCAGCACCGGCAGAGATAAATGAAATCAATACCCCGGCTCCTGTGCAATTTCTCTGTCGCACTGCCATCCACAAGTTTATATTACCGCACATCTTTACAGTGCAGAACTGATTATGAAGCACAGGGCAGATCTGCTTACTTGAAAAATTGGTAATTATGGTTGGCAGAGTGCGGTTTTGGTATAGTGCACATACTGTAAGCAGTTAACCATCTTTTGAAATTGTTACGGTAAGCAGAGAGGAAGCACCACGCCTCATAATCAATGCTCATAAAAGCTGGTAATAGCAGGGAGGGACTTCACAGAAACAGCTTCCGACCAACTTCATCATTATTTAGTTGAGCTTTGAATTAAACCCACGACATAATGGAACAGATTTCACATAATATTACCAAAATATTAATACCGTTTTTACTTGTAAAGTGCTTTTCAAGGCACCCAAGCACTTTACATAAACTATTACCTTACCTTTTCCAAGGAAGTCATGTTCTCGGTTTGGTTTATTTATTTATTTTTTCAGCAGGATTACAGGAAATTTACTGTCTTAATTTTTATGAAACTTTGTGAAAGATTTCAGTGTGGGCCAAGGAAGAAGCCATGACATTTTGGAGCAAATGTGAATCACAGGGCAGACACAAATTATTTTTCACTTTTTGTTAACATGTGAGTTAGGGCATTTGGCCTTGGCGGAGGTCGAGGTGCTGCGAGCGCCCCTCTGTTTGTCTTCATTTGGATGCTGCACAAGTTTGAACAAAATCCTGAAACTTTGATTAAACTTTTGCATTTTTCTCAGTACTACTTTTATTCAAACAGATACTGCAGGAAGGGGAGTGACATGCAACAAAGTTCAACATCTGGACTTGAACCAGGGATGTCTTGGTTAAAAAAGCCTTTTTAATTCTTATTTTTGGTCTTTTTGGTGGAGTGGAGGCATACAACAGTTTTTTCTTTTTCCACCTCGTGTCATGCCTAACCCTTATGTATCATAACATAAAGAAAACTACCTGAAAATTAGAAAAAAAAAATAAGGCAAACAAGTCTTGCTATGAATTAATTTGAGAAATACCAACTTAATAAAGTAATTATAGAGTCATATAACAATTATATAGACACCATGCAGTAGTATCAAGGTCTGTAGGGCAGCAATACGTAATGTACTTCTTACTAAGAAAAAGATGAGAAGTAAAAGCACCTTGGATCCAATGATTATAGAGTGATGGAGTCTGTTTTTTGTTGTGCCAAAGCAGAGCTCTGGTTGGGAGACAGAGACACAAGAAGCAGCCTAATGAGACAACAAACGGCAGCTGAACCCCATCAGCGCTCCTCTTATACTGTATATTCCGCTTTGGTTGTGTCAGACGGCAGCCGAGTGTTCAGAGATGAAAGAGCGGGAGCTGAGGTGCCACTGAAGCACCGCCTAAAGAGTCTCTTTGTATTATAAGTTGGCTGTAACTTCCAAAGAGGGAAACGAAGACTGTACCTTAACTGAACTCTTCCTGTCCTCTGTCAAGTTTTCAATACAGAGGTGTTCACCTTTCTTTGCACTGTATTTGACATCCTGTTGCTCTTCCACTTCCTCTGTATGCTGTGGGAGTTCGCAGTCGAGGTGCTACTGAGACATCTTCCTGTGCGTGTATGGATACAGCGCTTGTACTTGTGAATGCTTCTCTCGAGAACCGACACCGTTGTCAAGTTGTTTTGATGATTGAAAACAATTAAGCTGTCTTGCTGCGTTGATTTCTGAAAGAGTCTCTCTGACATGCTGCATTCATAAAACCTATAGCTGCCGTTCTCAGACTGACTTGGTCACACTTGGGTGGTAATTTGCTGAAGATATAAAGCTCTGAATCACTCAGTGAAACTGCATACACTGACAGGTGGCATCGACCTAACAGATTGTGAAAGAATACTTGCTTCTCTGAGGAGATAAACTGCTGTCAAACTACCAGTGACATTCAGAAAAACACACCACCGATGAATATTGTACGCTGCCTCTCATGTTTAATTAAGCACCTTCAGCTCGTCCTCCCCCCTCCGTCGCGTATCTCTCCTGCCCTTCTCTTAATCCGTCTCCGGACAGCGGTAGTATTACTAGAGAAGGTCTGCTGATTTACTCTCTTTTCTACCTCAGGACCCTGGAAATTTGATCCGGTGCAGAATGAAGATATCAGAGACTTTTTCTGTTCAACATGCCGGTCAATTTCTGTTGGATTTACTTAAAGCTCAGAGAGGAAAGATCCTGCCCCTATCTGCATTTGGTTTCACTCAAATTCTGACATTTCACTTATAATACCCATATAGCTCGTGGCAGGGAAGGCCAGCGTCCCTCTTTAGATTAGGTGAAACCCTGCAGGGAAATTGGGTTAGTGCCGCACCGAAGACAAAGAACTCACTGAAAGAAAATGGATAAAATAAGAGCACATAAACAAAAAAGTAGATTCATACAATTTAAACACTGCTGAAAATCAGGGTAAAGCATCTACGAACCTTGGCAGACATTTTGTCTCAAGGAACCACTTGAGGCGAGGGTGAGTGTGATTTTACCTGCAGTAGTTCCCATTATTACATCAACCCCCTCAAAAAAAGATTTCACTGTCTGGATTACTGACTGAAATGACCAGTGTGACTTGGCAAAATGTTGGTATTACTAATGCAGAGAGAGCTTCAGTAATGCAGTTTTAAACTAGGCCTTTAAAACTTATGGTAATAATCTATCTGCAATATTTTGTATGTGCAATTTATTGGCGTGATTTGGTGCAGCTAGTGCTGTTTTGTTCATATGTGGTTTGTTTTATTGTGACTGTGAAGGCATTTTTGGGGGGCGCAGCATCTGCGTCCTAGACAGATTTCTCTACGGGGACAATAAAGTGTATCGTATGGTATTGTGTGGTACCGTACCATACCGTACTGTACTGTACCGTACTGTACTGTACCGTATGTCATCATAATTTGAATCACATTGATGTAAAGTATTGTGTAATATAGCTTATGAAGAATGTGCATACATTCACTATCTTGAAATTATAATTGACTTCTCTCTACTAAATGACAAACATGTCTTTTCTGACTTTGTTTGTGCAGCTAAATGTCATTTTAATGTCAATTTTGTACACTGTCACCCTGGTTTGCACCCTTTCCCATACAGAACTAGCAGTCAGTAAAATCTTTCCTTAACTGGAGCTGGCTAAATGTCTGCCAGATCAGTGGCATCAGTGGTTTGATGTACTTTAATCGCTTGAATGATCCTCTTGTTGGAGGATCAGATGGATATCTGGTCTGAAATGGTCTTGAAGTTTGAGCAGATTTGAGATCTGATTTCCCGTATAGCTGCTGCCAAAGGATACATTATACACTTGTGAGCTTGTGTTAATATTGTTGAGGTAGTGTCTGACACGCTGTGGCTAAGTGCAGTTGTTATTGGACCTTGAAGAGTATCTAAACTCCCAAAATGACTATTTTTTTCAGTTGAAAAGCAATGCATACTGTGTGCTTTTAAACTGTCAGAGCATCCATGTTGTCAGCGGCCAATGGAACTGTGATATAAGCATAGATGTTATACATTTTGATCTGCAGAAAGGATGTTAAAAATGCATAGTGTGAGTCACTAATGCACAGTGCCTGCTTCCTTAAGTGGCCACACTATTGAAAGAACATCCACTTGAACAACATTAGCCCTGATGAAAGATTCACTCTCATGAACAAACTGAACAATACTCTAAAGAAAAACAGAACGGGAAACCGCACTCCGTCATGTTGCCTCTAACATGCAATCTGGGCACACATTTCTGACTCAGAAGGCTGTTTAAGGAGATGCAGGTGTTCTTTGTAAAATATAGCTCAGAAGAACATTTGTGTTTGTCTGCAAGAATGTTTCTCCTGTGCAACTTTATCCCAAAAATATAGCAACGTGATCTGTGGTTGGGCTGCAAGCTGAGGAAAATATGCAGTAATGTTGAATATCACGATATTACTTGTGGTAAGACTTTATTCATTTCACATCGGGGAGTTTCACACATTACAACAGCTGAACAGTTAGAAGCAAGAGACAAAAAGCAAAAAAAGTGATTAGCTGCTAAAAATGGATAAAAGTATTACAAAAAACACAAGCTAGATAAAGTAAAATTATATATAATCTAGACTTTCACTTTTGCAAACATGATTGATTGTTATACAGGATACCTAAAATACACATGGTGTGTTGTATTTTTACTATAAAAATAGAGAAATATAGCCTATGACTATTATTGCACATTAAGTAATCAGCTGTTGCACAGTAGGGAATTGCACAGGCGTGTTAGATGTTATAAATATGAAGAATACGGATGTACATATATAAGTGAGTATTTATAATGATTATGAATAAATAGAATGTACTTGAGGTGGAAACTCACTTGCTGTTGTGTTGTAAGTGGTGGGTGAGAAACAACAGTGTTAAAATATGTTATATTGTCTTATAAAAGAGTCAGACTGTGGTTGGGATGAAGGACCTGCGTGGTAGTGCAGTAAATTAACAGATATTAAAGTGTACTCAGTTCTGCCTTTCTGCTACTTTTATTATACACGTAAAATACAAAAAAGTTTTTGTTGAATTGCGAGAAAAATGAAAGGACACAACATTCTTTAACTGAACAAATTTAACATTGAACTGAACACAAAAGGGGCCAATAAAAAAGAATGATCACTACAATTTAAAGAGCAATTTTCTTCTGTAATTCTCTTTCATCCAGCTTTAGAAAAATCCTTGAGTGCAACTGCAATAAAGTTTGTATGGTATGTACTTCCACTTGCCATAATTTGATGTTTCTGTGTACATTTGTTGCCTCATGGCCTCCCTCTCTTAGACGTAGGAGAGAAAATGCCAGTGCCAGTTTTGAAGAGTTGCCAGTTTATGAGAGAGACACTGAGGTGAGTTTGTCACAGTTAACCACTTCGTTAGTATGCAGGTCGCAGTTATATTAGCCATGATATCATTGTCTTGCTAGCGGATCTGTAACCCTTTCATGGGTGGTCAATCTGTTGAAGTAACAAAACTAGGCCTATCACAAAGTTTAAATGTCCTCTTCTGAGAATAATTGATGTTGGAATACAGTGTTTATTTATTTGTGGTAGCCTGCCACAGTTAAAACAACTACCGCCACATATTGATTTTATGTTTTTGGAGCTGGACTTTCCATTATGAGTGCTGTTGGAATAATCATACCATTCAGTTATTCATCGCACCACACTCTCGGAGCGCAGAGCGTACAGCGGGCAGAGATGGAGCAGTAGAACGTGAGGCACATTGAAAGTTAAACTTAAGAGCTTTCACTTGCCTCTAAGGCAGCTGCTGCTGTCATCCATTGATCTGATCAGCTCTGCTGAGGAAAAAAAACAGAGTTCTGCCTGTGCTGCATTAACGGGCCTGCAAAAACAAATTTAGAAGGGGGATACAAAATGATAAAAAATGGGACAAAGACAAACACAAGCTACCGCCACACATTAGCCGTATTAACACTCCCCGTTCAAGGCGGGAATTTCACTGCATTATACTGCCTTGTTTTTCTGTAAATAAAGTACGGAAAGGGGGGACAGAGTGGTATCGCCTCTTAGCCGAGAATGGAGGTATTAACAGCACTGTAACATGGTCTGTGTAAAACCTAAAGCTGGAAAGACATGACCTTTGGCGGCACGTGTGACTTTTTGACAACGTGTTTATGCGTGGTACCCACAGTTTTAATAAGCAGCTGTTAGCATAGCGGCTAGTTTAAAGAGGAACCGTGGCCATAAATGTTCGCAAACTGGGAAATCAATGAGGTCCCAACCCTCTGAGCAGAGGACGAGATCAGCTGCCATATAACAGAGAAGGTAAATTATTGTGATTGACATATTATGTCAAATGGCAAATTGCAATGGCATTAAAAAAAACCCTTAAAACATACAATGCTACACTAATGTGTGACCAAATGAAAGCAATCAGAATACATTGCATTGGCTTTTTGTAAATAAAGCAGATGAACACATTCCTGCGTATCATCACAGGGCGTACCTGTACTGCTCATATTGTCTCATCTCGCTTTTCAGTCTCCCTCCCTCCTTTTCTGTCTTATTTACTCCCTCAGTCCCCTCTCCAATTCCACCTAAACTCTGTGGCTCCCCCCCGCCGCTCCTTTCTCTGTCAAAGTTAATTGTTTTCTGCGTTTTTTTTTCTTCCTGTTTTCCCTTCATGTCGTCTGTTTGATTGAATCGAGAGGACTTCTCATCGCCGCTGCCGTGGGGCTAAACAGGGAACAGGGTGCTGGGGATAAGGATGGCAAGCCAGGGGGTGACTCAGGCTTCCTCATTTCCTCACACACACACACACACACACACACACACTGGAGATAACACTGATACAAGTAGTTTGACACATCCAGACATGCCTCTGCAGACCCGAACACATTATATAGTGTATTAGGAAATGAAAGTGGACTCGCCATTTTCATCGCTCCTTGACCCAGGAACCTCTTTTGATGAACACTCACGTTGTGATACACAGCTCTATGAAACAATACCACACACACGCTCGTACACACACATACACACCTCCACCCCAGAAACCCCCACTTTAATCTGTTCTCCAAATGTTGTTTTCTTCCCTGCGGTGCTGAGCCGGTTTTTCTATTTATGGAGGGGTGTTGAGCTGATGTGAGATGATCGGAAAGTGCCTCGCTCCCATTGTGATTCTCCTTGAGGTGTGTGTGTTTGCAAGTGCATGGGTGTTTGCGCGTGTCTGTGCAGACGTCGGCACGCATACCAGAATGTTTGCGCGTGTGGACGTTCAGACGTGCTTGCTTTCAGGTCTGTCAAGGTGTTGGTGCTGCGCTGTGTGTGTGGGTATGTGTGTGTGTGAGAGAGACAGTGTGTGTGTGTGTGTTGCATTGTGGCTGATGGGGAATGGGATATAAACAGGAGGCAGCTTATAGAGAGCAGATGTACCTTCAATAATGACTAAATGGAGATGCAGGGAAGCAGCACCAGGCAGACTAATCAAAGCCTTGAAGTGCACAATTTTCCTGGTAAAAGTGTGTTTGTGTGTGTTTGTGTGTGTTTGTGTGTTTGTGTGTGTGTGTGTGTGTGTGTGTGTGTGTGTGTGTGTGTGCGTGTGCGAGAGTTTGTGTATGTCTGTTTGTCTACGTGTGTGTGTCCAGCAGTGCACCAGTCTGGACTAAACACCCCTTAGAGTTTTTATGTTTGTGTGCTTGCATTAATAAGTAAGTGTGGACATTCAGTCATGTACTACCAAGAACTCTCTCTCTCTCTGTTTCTCTCTCTCTCTCTCTCACACACACACACACACACAGACACATACTGATACACTTACTTCTGTTAGGATCCATTATTTGGTTCATTTACATGCACTAAGATACACTAAAATATTCAGATCTGCGTGGATTGCTGCTTTGTGGAAGCTTTTGCTCAGCCTTGTTCCCTCTCATCCACTGATCGCAGATGGAGCTGCATTTGTATCCACGAGGGGTCGGTGTGTGTGAGTTGTTTTTGTCCCTCAGCAGCAGTTTGAGTCATGGATAAATGATCAGTTGACCCAATGAAATCTGATCAGATTGATGAATGAGAGGAGAAGCAGAGTGCAGAGTGAGTGAATGCATAAAAAACCCAAAAGTTGTGTGAGAGAGACGTGGGTCAAGAGATAAAAGGATGGGGGGCCCGTAGAGACTGCTCATGCATAGGGCCCAGAATATGGTGCTACACCCCTGGAAGAAGGATAAAAATGACTAAAATGTGATTAAAACCAATAAGTTTTTTTTTAAATAAGACTAAATTTTAACCATTTTAAACCTGAAAAAAATGGCTTGATTTCTGTCAAAAACATAAGAAAAAGGCACTGAGAAATGAAAGACAAAATTACCAAAAAATAGCAAGAAATACGTAAAAAGTACCTGAAAATTAGTACTGAAAAAAAGAAACAAAGAAACAAACAAAAAACAACAAAAAAGAAAAACCAACAAAAAAAGAAGAAAAAACAAGGAAATGACCTGGAAAAAGTGCTTGAAAATTATAGTTAATCTGTAACGCAATTTTAAAAATGTAATCATGATAATTCTAAAGACATTTTTCCCCTGTTTTTCTTTTTTTTCTTGCAGTTTGTCAAGAAAAGTGATGTCGATCGAGGTTTCAAAGGGTTATATAGCTGCCAAAATATTTGAATTCAGCAGGCAAAAAAATGGGAAAGATTTAGTCATGGAGGTTGTGTAGTTTATAAACAGGTAGAGGAAATGCAAACAAAACACGCACACACACACATAATCAGGTCTGAAATCTGCTCTATACTCCCTACCCCGGTATCTAAATTTAAAGTTTATCAGTGCTCGCCTCCTGCCAGCGGAAAAGGATCACAGCCACACAGGTTTCTGCAAACCTACAGCAGTCTTGTGATGTAAATCAAACTCACAGGGAAAACACTAATTAATGGTAAACAAAGTTCCAGGCATGAAAACTAATGAAGACATTCAGAAGTCGCACGGTGCCAAGTCGGAGGCAGGGGAGGGGAACATGCTCTGGGTAGAGAGGGGAAGAATGAGATGCACGCAGAGACGGAGGCAAAGATTGGAGGGGAGGAGGGGGGGAGTAAGAGAAAGAAACATACATAAGAGGAAACTAGAAAACAGGAAGGAAGTGAGAGTAGGCGTAGCAGGAGAAAAGGGAGATGGTGAGTCAAGAGAAGAAGATGTGCAGCAGTGAAGGAGAAGTGATGGAGGGAGAGGAGACGAGAGCGAGGTATTTCGGGAGGTGTGAGAGAAGAACACATCATCCCGGGGGCTCTGTGTCTTTCCAGCCCTTTAATGTCTTTAATTAAAGCCAACAGTATTATCTCCGCGCTCCCTTGGAGTGCCATTAGCAAAGCAACACGCAGCTACAACGCCAGCTGATAGAGGAGGGGAAGGGAGAGGGGTAACAGCTAATGATGGGAGGAAGCAGCGCGAGAGGGGCGGACGGATGAGGGTGAGGGGACTTATTGAGGGCACAGGAACGCTGGAGGTCAGGACGGACGGGGTGAGAGGAGTTATTAAGGGGCGAAGGAGCGCTCGGGGCCAGGATGGACAGAGGGATACATGGGATGGGGCTGATGGAGCGGGAAGAGCGGACGGACGGATGAGGAGGGGGGAGGAGGCGGAGGGAGGAGGGGAGGGGGATTTGTGAGATCTCAACTTCAAAAGGCCAAAGCTGGAGAGGAGACAGGCTGCCGTGGAGAAAGAATTACGGAGCTAAACGTGTGGGCTGACTGATACATGATCACATTATGCCGCCAGCTTGTTTAATCAATCTGACTTCCCCGCTCCCCTGGCCACAGGGACGGTCCCTCACACGGCCCTGCGTCAGAGAGGGGGGAGGCATGGCAACCACAGCAGGGGGCTGCAGGAGGGGGACTATTGGGCATTTTCAGGGCCACATGCAGGAAGTGATATTTGCTCAAATTTCATTTTATTTATGTTTGTATCTGAGATTCATCCTTATATTGTAAGTGCTCATTAATTTCTGGGATTCACCCATGTACTCCTATTGCTTTTTGGGGTTTTTTTGTTATTCATTCATTGTTTTATGTTGGGAAACAAAGAAATCTGCATTATAAAAAGTCAAATCAATTTTACTTTTTTGTTTTTATATTATGTTTTTTTTTTTGTTGGTTGTTTTTGTTGTTATTCATTCATCCTTTTGTGCCGGCAAACAAAGAAATCTGCATTATAAAAAGTCAAATCAATTATATTTTTTTAAAATATATTGTGCCGAATCACAACAGAGGTCATCTCAGGTCACTTTTCATATAGGTCTAAATATGCTATTTAGCTCATTTATGTTTCAGTCACTGTTTACTACTGCTGAGTTCTTCTGACAGTCCTTTCCTTGATGGTATCTCTCAGTTCTTGTGCATGTGCTTGAGTGTCTAAGCACATGATAACACCTGCGCTTATTTAGTTTTTTTAAAGGGGCGTTACCTATGCTTATAACAAAGAATTGTCCATGCACCTCTAATTTCTGATCAAATGGGATTCATCATTCAGCATGCTTTGGTTTAGATGGTTAAGAACATTTGGTGCATCTAGAGTTGACGTCTCTTATTTCTTCTAACAGAAAATTTAGAAAATTTAAGATAAAGATAAAGAGAATGTTGCTGCGTGTGGCTTATTGTCTACCACTCAAACCACTCGACATGAGTTGTGTCTGTAGTTGTTTCCCTTAAATTGATGTGCAAGTTTTAAGCAAATTTCCGAAATATCACCACAATGAAGTTTATTGATTGACCCATTAGCCGATCACCTTAAATGTTTCGGCAGCTGTGTGGGTGACTGAGCAATCAGTTTTAAGCAGAATTGCAGAAAATCGCGTAGCTGCAGCTTCTCAAACATCTGGATCTGTTGCTGTATGTCTGTGATGCATCACAGCACGGTGTTTTTTAGCTGCGTGATAGTGAGTGGGACACTGAATGATTGCCCCTGAAGAGAACAAGCAGATTAGGCAAGATTAACATTTGAAACCTTGTGTAACAACCATTTTGCAATTCTTACACTTGTTTATTTTTTGGCAAACCTCTTACATTTTTTTGCCAACTGAAAATATGCAAAAAATGGTGGATTGAAGCTTTTTACCTTCTTGGATTGTTTCCTCTGGATCATTTTTGAAAAAACCGTCAATGTTTGACAAGAAAAGAAGCAACAGTTAGAGAAAGTGAGAATACATGATCAGAATTTGGTGTAGAAGAAATATGTTTTTTTTCTTCTTCTCTGCTGTCAGTAATCACTTTGTTAATCTTACGATTACCTCAGGGCATTTTGACCCCCACCTCTGTAGGGCAAGAGTTTGGGGAGATAATGTGGAGAAAACTGCATATTTTGTAGATACTTAGTATGAGCATTAAAATTGCATTCATACAAAAAGCGAGTCTGGTTGAATGTTGATTTTGACAGCTATCAATATGCATCAAAATTAATAATATTTCAAATCAATTTTGTCAAATTTCTCAAGCTCCTTCACTCCAATTAAAGTGTATACGGTAAAGAAGATCCATCATCGCATCAATACTCATGTTTTGCAATGTGGCATCACGCTGCTGCTGTTTGGTTTAAATTTTACACTGTGAAAATCAAGATGATACAAAAAGCTTTTTTTGGGGTGCGTTGATGTGCCGGTTTAAAAACAAACAAACAACAAAGCCTTAACCTTTTGCAGCGTGATTTTAAATAACACAGTAAAAATTCAGCTTTGAAAAACATTTTGATTGAGAATCAGGAAGATTTTGAGCTCCTGATTGCACTAAACAATGTCGGTGGCAACTCAGAGCGCCTTCAGACACACTGTCTCCACTTTAATTTCGCTGCTATATTTAAACAGCTGTCGAATCAACATCTGTTCTCCATCAAAATGTTTGCTCGGGGAAATTTAAGGATGCAGAAGTGTTGCAAGGGAGGCTCCAGGGATACAGTGTAAAGGAGTCAAATCAGTTTTTATCATAACAGAAATATAGATGGTGAAATAAAGGAAAAAGGATTGGAGGTTGAGAGCACAGCTGCAACACAAAGACAGGGAGTGAATGAGGGAGTTTTAAAAGGATTTCCAGTAGCAGCAAACCATCAGCTGTGAACTGCTGGACGTGTTCTAGGTCATCTATATAATATATATAGATACCACAGGAAATAATGCATTGGGCTGAATACCACTACGCTTTAAGAGGTCGGCCTGAGGCAGTCTTTGCCATTACTGCAAAATACACTTTTATGAAAAGCTACAGTGGAAAACTCATATAGTGATCACGTCTGTTCGGGTCAAATTGATTATTGTAAGCGGATGATCATTAGACGCTTTTCTGTGCCTCTGCGCTGATGATGTGTTCCGTCTTTTTGTCTATTCGTCCCATTCTTATGAACGCAGTATCTCAAAAGCACCTTAACTCTTTGAAACCCCGAAAAAATTGGCATGATTTCTTTTAAAAACATGGGGGCAGCGATGAGCAGCTTTATAAGACATAACCCAAAAAGTTGTCAGAAATTAGTAGTTACTGTGATAAAGCAACAAACCTCCAAACAAACAAGAAAATTACCTCAAGAAAGTGTTTTTCCCTTTTTTCTATAACACAGTTTTAAATATATAATTAAGAGTATTATGAATATATAGCTTCCTGGACATTTTTCTCTTGTTTTTTCATTTTCTTGTCACCTTTAATGTTTTTTTTTTGTTTTTTTTTTGCAGTGTGCAGGACATTTCTTGCCAAGTTGCTCAACTGCATTTTTAAAGAAATTGAACCAATTTTTTTTTCAAATGCTTGTGAGAGGCGTCTGAATGCAGCAAAAGAAAACTGATGTTGATCCAGGTATTCAAGGGTTAAAACCGTTTAACACCTGGAGCTCGACATCATTTTCTTTTGCTGCTTTCAGATGCCTTTGACAAGCATTTTAACCTTTGAACCCTGAGCAAATTGGTGCGATTCCTTATGAAAGCATGGAGAAAAAAGCAATGAGCAACTTTGTGAGAAATGTTCCACAAATTCCAAGAAAGTAGTAGATTTAGAAAATTATTTTTTAAAAAAGGTAGGGAAAAATGAACATAATACATGTTTAGAATTATTTTAAAGAATTATATATTTTTAAAGCTTTTTTCTGTTTATTTCTTTTATACTTTCCCCACAATTTTTTATGTTATTTTCTCTTACTTTACTTTTTTACTAATTTCTTGCTGATTTTAAGCTAATTTCATCTTTCATTGCTCGATTCCTTCTGCCCATGTATTTTTTCTTCCAAATTTCACACAAACGTTCAATAAGAGTCAAGAACAAACTGATTAGAATTTGGTGGTCAGAGGTCAAGGTCACTGTGACCTTGTCTGTTGCATCTCTTGAAGATGATATCTCAAAAAGTTTAAAAAAGGGGTATTTTTCACCCATGGAGCTTGTTAAAAAGTCTAATTTTTTGTTATTACAAGGACAGTACTGGAAAAAACTGTACAGTTGAATATCAGTACCAAATTCCAGGTACCAGTACCAGGGCCAGTTCAAATATGAACAGTACCCAACCCTTAACAGTGGCCAATCAAACAGTTATGTTGCAATATCGATATTAACGTATTTGGTCAAAATATTGTGATATTTTCTCAGTTTTTATAAAATAAAACTGCAGTATTCAGATTCAGATTTTCAAATGCAAGATCTCCATACAATCAAACGGAGTGTTTAGAGGGTGAGTTAAGGGATGATGGTGATTGAATTTTTGCAAAAGATTTGTCGGTACAGTTACTCCTCACACTGAGGAGCCATGAAGAAAGAACACAGACTCCAGCTCAAGGACACATCAGGCTTTGACAGAGTTGAAGCTGCAGGCTGAGGAAGGTTGGGGGCCCTTTGTGTTTGGTGTCAAAGGGCCAAAACTCACACTGTGTGTGAGTCGCTCAGGCCAAAAGCAAAGGCTGCGGATGTGGAGACAAAGAATGACCTTTTTTTTTTTTTTACAGTGTAATTGTGTGTTCACGTCAAATGAATCACCAATTACTCACAGAGGGCAGTAACATTAGATGTTTCCACAGGGGATCTGAAAATCAAGCAGCACTTTTGAGCAGGTCAATCAGGACTGTTTGGTTGTGTAAGTGCCGTCGTGTGATTTTCAGAATGGCTTGTTCTTTATTTCCAAAGGTGATTTTTTTTTTTTTTTCTCCATTTCAAAATCACAGTCAGATATTATTCTAATTACTTTTGCCTGATTAGGGGAATAATCAAACGACATAATTTTAGTATCAGGGGGTCTGTATCTGACTTTAAATGCCTCGGGTAGGGGTCAGGGAACATAAATCGTTACAATATTATAATAATTATTCACTTTTTGTGTGATATGCATTTGACCACTCTGAAGCGTTTGACACTGAAAGAACTCAGTGTTCTTTCCAATTTACACAATTGATGTTGATGACTTTTAATACTTGTGAGACTTGAGACGTGGTGACGACACTGCAAACAGCAGGTGTCAACTGTCTCTTGTTTGGTTTAAATAGGGATTACCTGTTCAAGTTTTTTTTGCCTCTGATCCCGATTCCAGTCGTTTTATATTGAGTTTCTGCCAACATTGAGTCCTGATCTGATACTAGTATTTACCTGGATAATACAGGTGCACAATGCACACTTCAAATACTTTATAGTTATTATAATCAATCAAGTGTATATGCTTGACAGTTTAATAACTCTGCAATGCAATACAAGAAAAAAAGTCACCATTTAAACAGCCCTTACAGGTTATTTTATTTTATTTTTTACAGATTAACAAAGTAAACAAAGTAATAATATTTTATATGGCTTTCATTGCAATTCCATTTAGTGCAGCATTTTTAAAAAAACAAAAAAACAAACTAAAATGTGACCTGCTTAAAATGCGGCTCTTTCGCTCGTGAACAGCTAGGGGTTTACCAGGGACGGATTATCAGCTAATGGGCCCCTGGGCACAAATATGCAAATATTTTTGTGGGGTTTTTTTTATGACTTTGTAGTCGTTTTTATGTTTGTATTTCTTTGAGGATTTTTTTTGCCACTTTAAAATCTATTTTGTGTCTATTTTTAGTACATTTGAATCTCTTCCTTGTCATTTGAATCTTTTTCCATCAGTATGTGCTAAGTCATTTTTTAAACTATGTTTAGAATTGACTAATAAATCTACCTTGTACCTTGTGATTTGAGTGACACTGCAGTTGAGGGCAAGGATCCCCCCCCCCCCTTACATTTCGGCCCCCTGGGCCTGTGCCCGGCTGGTCCGTTCAGTAATCCTTCCCTGGAGATCATACGCTGCTAGAAACTTGTATTCAGTTTGATCCCAACTTCAGCCTGAAGAGAAGATGACTGTGGCAGAATTTAGGAAGAAAATCTTACGTTTTTGAGTCGGCTCACAGGAGCAGTATACTTGCGTTTCTTTCGAAAATGAAACAAAATGAAAGGAGGGAGGAATATTTTTTTATTTTGGAGCCTGAAATGTCCCCGGAGCAACATCTTGTCTCTTATTTTTCTACTTGAACTTGATTTGTTTGCTCTTTTCTTTCCTTCATTGAGTATTTCTGCACCTCGCTCTTTCATTTCAAGGAAAAGTTAAGTGTCAATTTGTATCACTGTCAGTGCTTCAGGAAGGAAAGTGTCTTCTTTTTTTGTCCTAAGATACTCTTCTTATGAGCCTCTTAAGAAAGCAGGTTGAATTATTATTAACTGCGTGTTTAAGCTGTAAAAGATATGTGAAGTTGACAGAGTGTGATTGAAGGAGGTTTTTCTTTTTTTGAAGTATTTGAGGCTGGAGCAAAACGCAGGAGGGTGTGCAGTGGGAAAACTAAAGCAGGAAATTGAGAAAGCAGTACAATATCCCTCATTTTGGGAAAAAAATAAACATTGCCCAACCACTAGAACAGCACATGATGTCAGAGTTTACAGGTCACCCAACACAGACCCATTTCTCAGACGAGTGACATTTTACAACAGGGCCTGGAGCTAGGTAGTCACTTGTTGCTTTGCTTCTGCCTTGCTCGCTCATTTGCTCTCCAAAGGACCCGCTACCCCCCCACCGCCCCCCGCTTCACACACACCACACTCATACACACACACACACGAGCTGCACACACTCACCCTAATCTAAGCAGCTTGACCCTACCCTGAAGCTAAGGTAAAACATAATTTTCGAACAAGTTTCCTTTTAACCCTCATCCCACCGGGCGAGATGCGGGGCCTCTATACGTGTGAACCTCAGCTTCCCCCTCAGTCGAGTTTGACTGATGGCGGCAGCAGACTTCATGCTGTTCAGTCTGATGGAGCTTTACTTAGAGGACGGAGATACCTCATGAGTGACTGAAAACTTGCTCCAGAAAGTATCTTTTTAGACAAATGTAGCTGATAGTGATGTTGGTGAACTGCCATGAATAGTTTTTTTGATTGGTTATAAATGTCGGTCTAAATTTTAATTTTGCTTTTCCTCACTATGCTGCACTGAGCACCACCAGGGTCTGCTGGGAGTTAGCTAGCGGTGCCGCCCATTTGGTGAACAGTGCTTGTAACGCCATCCTGACCCTACAGCATATTGTATTTAGATATTATAGAAGCACATGAGCAGCCCCAAAAGTCACTGTTACAAGTAAAAAAATTTGATGATACCCAAGTTGCCGAGTTGTGACGTTTACCCGACGTTTCAGGGCAGCAGAAATGACAGAACGGCCATTGACGTCATAAATGCATAAATATGGCGGGCAAAAGCCAATGTTTGGTTAATGGTAAGAACCTTTATTTTTAATTCACGTATTAAATATCAGTTTTTGATCACATGTAAAGGGTAATATGGTATTCATGTTTACTGCTGTCCTTGTACAGTGATCTAGATTAAATATAAAAAGTATAATATATAAAATATACAAAAAAAATAATATTTAAAAATATTTAAAAAATGGAAACAGCCATCAACCTCTTTTTTTTTAAACACTTTTAGTGTTTAAATGCAACCCAGCTTCTTTGTATTTCCATGTTGTTCCCACTTGACAACCTCAAAGCACATGAACATTACCATTGACTAAAACATTGACCTTTGCCCTCCATGTTTATGCATTTATGACGTCAAGTTGTTAACTAGTGTTATAAAATGGTCTCAGAGTTGCTGAGTTGTTTTTTCTGACATGAGAATTACCCCAGAGGGAAAGTCGTCACTCTGATTATTCAGACATCACATTAGCGCAGCATTAAAAACACTGTTTGCTTTGTTGTTGTCCAACCCAGCATTTTTTTCGGGGCCGCACTGAAGTATCTACCCTGAGGCAGGGGCTTGTTTCACCTCATCACTAAGTCAATGAAACAACAGACTTAAAGAGAAGGCCTCTTGTATTTTACGTCATTTTGGGTAATTCTAAAATTAACCAGTTACGTACTGGTTTATGGGCTTTAAGCCATCAAAAGCAAAATTAACGGAAACTTTCATTCCCTTGTCGGCATTAAACCCAGTT
This sequence comes from Plectropomus leopardus, assembly GCF_008729295.1. Classification (NCBI taxonomy): domain Eukaryota; kingdom Metazoa; phylum Chordata; class Actinopteri; order Perciformes; family Serranidae; genus Plectropomus; species Plectropomus leopardus. The sequence continues at coordinate 4,445,911 of NC_056480.1, read as the reverse complement.
ACTAAAGTCTTGATGAAGCCCCTCTCACACATAAATGTTGCTTTTTTTGTTTGTTTCAGACCCCTGCAAATATCGTCTCTCTCTCTGGTGTTTTGTGTCGAGATTCATTGCACGGCGTTGTTCCCTGAGTGACTGAAAAGTTCGTGTTCAGTCGACTTGCTGTGGAGGTGCAGCTCTTAATAAACAGAAAAGCCCTGCAGGAAAGGTAAGCGCTCGCCCATTTCTGATGAAACTTTCTTCTTTTTAAAGGCAAAAGTTTTTAAAGTGAGACATCTCGCTCTCTGAGACTTCTTCAAAAACAGACAGTTTTTGCCTCACTACAGAGCGGAGCCCACTATCCTTCAGAGAATTGAGTTTTCACATTTGCGTTTCTTCTTAACATTCACATCTTCTCTATTTGTTACAATCTTTTCTTCCTTTTAATCGTTAACTAGACAAATGCTTTCCCGCTCACTATTCATCTGTACTGAAATCTGTTCTGTGGGACATGGTTGATGGGTCGTTGTATTCATTAAGAGAAAGAGAGGGATGTAGCCGCTGCAGGAAGGTACTTTAAAGTCCATTATTGTGTCCCTTGGATGCCAAACTACCAGCTTTTTTCTGACACGTGCGGGTAAATGTCAGCTGTCACTCAAACCAGGTTAAAAACAACCAGAGAAGCTATTTGCAGATTTCATACAGACTCGCTCACACACTGGTTTCACATTCTCACTAACCTTTTAATGGTCCTCTTAAGCGTTTGTTAGAGCACAATTTAAATTGAAAAATTAGTCCTCCAAATTAAAACACATAAAAAAGCGCCCGTGCTCTCTAGAACAACACTGAATTAAAAACTTTGTGGTCAGCTAAAAACAAAGTTTGTTCTTGTTAGTGGGAGTGAGAAATGCAAAAACATAATTTCTCCGTTGCTTTTTATTAGCTGAGACCATTAAAAATGTAACACTCGCACGGCCTGTTACTGGTCCGACTTTACACATGCTGCTGTTTCCTTATTGTATTCTGTCGCGCCATGCTTAATTCTAAATAACAGATTTCATTGCTCTACTTGACTTTGTGTATTTTCTGTTGATGAAAAGGGCCCTGGGTGCATGGTTAAAGGAATAAACCATCTTAAAAATGGACATAAAAAGTGTAAAATGCAAATGTAGCAGTGTTTTTTTTTTTTTTTTTGATTATCACGGTTCTGCATTCAGTGACTCACCGGCGCTCTGATAATGAGGCGGCGGTGCTTTACAATGTATCTCGCGGAGTGGCTGCTGCTTGGAAAATGCATTCCCTGCCTGGTATCAATTTTGGTGGCACAGTCCGGCGGTCTGTCTGGGTCACACTTTGTGGGTTGGTTTCCCAATGATTGTCAGCAGAGCACGTTTGTCCAAGGGCGAACGGATCTGAGTGATGTCCGCTTTGAGCCTTCACTTCCTGAAGCTTTATTGTTTGTGTTGCTTGTCTTGTGGCTCTAATTCACCTTTTGTTTTGGAAATTGCGGCATCGCTCTTTGTTTGTATACATAAATATGCACTAACTTATTTGGAATTCAAGCTTCACTTTCGGTTGGTGAATTCTGTGCGCTCTGCAGGTATTGCAATGGCAGACTGTGCTTCACTAGCCCTTTGTACACAGACATCGTGCCACTGGACCGCTATGAAGTTACTTCTTTATGCTGCCTTTGCATTTTTACACAGAACCAGCATCATTTCACTCCAGTTTGTTAGACAGCATGCTGGCATCGTGGAAGCAAGTGAGATGTGATGGGACTTTAGTGCCTCTAGTGTGACATATAACCTACAGTCTCTGTTATATGGCTGCTGATCTTGTCCTCTGCTCAGAGGGTAAGGAGCTCCCAAATAAAAGTTTTTTTTCGATACGTGGGCCTTTTTAGCAGCTGTTTTTCTTCCTTGAGTTAGCTGCTCACCGCATTAGCTGCTATTTAAATCTCCAGCTGTGGGTTGCACCCTTAACACTGTCAAAACGTCACACTCATTGCGTCAATCCCGTCCTGCTGGCTGTCCCTCTTATGAAGACGTTGATTCTGTGCTGTTAGTACCTCCTTTGCCAGCTTAAAGGCGTAACAACTTTTTTCCCCCCATTCCACAATTATACCGTTCATACAAAACGGCGAAGCGGCATGAGGGTGCGATATTGCTGCCTTGAACAGGCGGAGTTAAAGAGTCTACAGTTACAGATCCATGAACTCCTCTTCCTTGTGTGACTGCTGTTTTGTCTTTCCGGTTGTCTCTGCATCCACAGTTTATGCTCAGGTCTTTGTCTTTACATCCATTTGTCTTGCTTTTATTGTTTTTGTTTGCTTTTGTGATGCAACTGGTTCGGTTCCACTGTTTTATCTGCGCTCGCTTCAGCGTTGCGAGGCGATCCATGTAGGATACTGAGAATATTATGGGTTCCCTGTGAGAATACCATCAGTGTGTGTTTTGTGTCTTTTCTTTCTTTTGTTGAGGTTTTGTTAGTTTGTTTATTGGCAGGATTTATTTTTTTTGAGCTTCTTGTGTTATTAATGTTATTGGCAGTTCTTCACGGGTTTGTATTATTGATTTTGTTCCTTTTTTCTCAGTTGACTGTTTGTGTGTGTTTGACCACATTTTAAAGAGACTGCGTAAGCTGGCAGATATTTATAAATGCAAAGATTCAAAGACATGCTTTAGATTGGTGTCATTATAATATGGTTGATTCTTTCTAGCTTCTATTTTTCAGCCGAATATGGTATATTGATATATTTAAATTTCACTTAACTCATCACTTGTCACATTTTGGGGCTCAGATGTCACCCTCTTACTGTTGATAAGTAACTCAGAGGCTACAGTTTACTGATGTTGCTTGGGAGGCTGTCCGTCAGACTAAATGCACTTGAATGCGTGACACGTCGTATTTACCACTTCAGAAGTATCAACTAGGAGCTTACCAGGATGACTTGAAGGCAGCATTAAACCAGGCAACATGAGAGAGATCATCTCTTTGAAAAAAACGCTACAGAAACCACTACAAATACTCAGCACAGCACATTGCTCTTACTCTGGGGCTGTGGATTTTAAACATACCATCTGCCATATCCTACTACACCCCGCTCCTCTAGTTCTGACCAGTCAGACTGAGACGTCTCAGAAATGATCATATAGGTTTCCATAAAATGAAAACCCAGTCCTTGTCCACCCACGTGTGTCGGCTGAAACAACGCCGGAAGTTTGAAGGATCATCTAACACACAGTTGTAAGTCTCCGTGGCTTCGTGTCAGACTGCTGCCAAGCTGCTGGAGTTGGCATCTTCACCTTTATACTAACTCCAGAAAACACAGACATGTCAGTCAAAGTGCTCCACATGTCTCTGGTGGAAGTCAGACGTCTGTGTGCTACCTGGCTACAACACTTGAAACATGTTGTACGAGCTGTTTGGAGATACGTTTGTTTGTTTTTTTGAAACTGCAAAAAAATATACTGTTACCAGCCCAGTCGCCAGAGGAAAATGTTAGCACTTCTGCAAACCGTGAATATGTTACATTTGTACTTTTCATACGTATCAGATCAAGGTTTGTAAATGTTATCATTTTTATTTCATTTATTTAGCTGAGCACCATATCATATGGTGTGGAGCACAAACATTACATGCAAAAATAATAAAACACATGGCATGGCTAAAGTACAAATTATGTTCCTTCAACTAAGGAAGGACATTTTTCAACATAGCACCTTGTTTACAGATAACTTTTGGCTTATCTGAGTCCAATAACAAAAGAAACTTAAACATAGCTTGGCGGTTTGAATAATACTTTGGGAAGAATCTTTCTCTATGGTTCATTAAGCTTACACTCATTACTCATTAGAGGTTGCAGATCTTTTATATCTGTCAGCGACTTTTAGGAATTCTGCTGTTTCCTTGAAAATAATATAGTAGTCTGTCTGTACTTTTGGTTTTCCTGCAACAATACTTTTTTTGTTTAAGCACTTGTTTAAATCACAGGGACATTGTTGCATTTTCTGCTGGGAAAATGCCACAAAAAGTAGTTTTTTTAAATAACAATTGCTGCACTTCCTTCCTGGAAAGTACCACTAAAAGTGTTTTTCCTTTTTTTTTTTCTTTTTTTTTTACCGACACGTCTCTGTGTTTCTTGCTGGGATATTGCCACAAAAAGCGAATGTATTTAACTGATACATTGCTGCGTTTCTTGCTAGTGCCACGAAAAAGTGGTTGAGACTCCACTGTGTTTCCTGCCAGGATAATGCCACAAAAAGCGGTTTATTTTCACTGAGACGTTGCTGCATATTCTACAGAGATGTGCCAAAAAAGTGGTTGTTAAGTTACTGAGACATTGCTGTGTTTTCAGCCGGCACAGAGCCCCCAAAACTGGCATATGTACACCAAAACATGTTCTTTTCCTTACCTAAACCATCACTAAGTTTCAAAGTATCTGCAACAACAACAAAAAAATCATCCATAAAAATGTAACATTTCCATGGTGTGTAGATGCATACAGTGGCAACAATTTATTTTTATAACTAGGCCAAAACTCATGTTGAGTTTGGGTTTTTGCAGAAAGTTTTTTGCGATTCATCATGAGTTTCAGGCCAGTTGCAGGGATGTGTATGGTGGGAGAGGGATGTAACCACCAGCGCCGAGGTCATATCTTCAGTATTTTTCTCACATTAGTGCTGTGACTCAGAGGACGGTAATGTTTGTCTGCCGCTCGGTTCTTTTTGGGCTGGGCTGAAATATTTTAACATAAATGGGATTGAATGCCATGAATTTTTAACAGACATCCATGGTTCCCACAGGGTGAATCCTAATGACTTTGGTAATAGTTCTCCTGTAGCGCCACCAGCCGGTTGAGTTAAATAGCTGGAAAACTGAAGGGATGGATTGCCATAAAATTTAGTCTGGACATTAATGGTCTTTGAGAACTTTCGTGATTGCCTGACTTTTCAATGGCAGTCAGAATTCGAGTCAAAATTTTCTTTTCATTCAAACTTTGCTTTGCATCTGTGAAATTGGCTGTTTTATCAGCCTCTACAATTAAAAAAAATAACAAACACTGATACTGATTCCAGTACTTTTTGACTCAGTATTTTTGCGTGAGACGACTATTCAGCCAGTGATTAAATAAATAAAAACGAGCTTCACTATTTCCCCACCCGTTTCATCCCAGACAAAGTTATGAACATTTGGGGAGACGGATTGGCAGAAAATATAACTGATCAATTAAAAAGAAACATTTGGATTTGGATATATTTCTGAAAATTTGGTGTCTTGTCAAATTTCTTTTTTTCTACAGCTCTATAATGCCAAATTACCCTTTGTAAATTGATGCACTTTTTACTTTCCTTCATGTCACACCACATGAACAGTCGAGAGCCGTCTGGTCCTCTCAAGCTCTCACAGCTGCTTTGTTGTAATGTGACCCTTACCTTATGCATGGTAAGGATGTCCTCTCTCTTTGCCCCTGTCCCTGAAAGAGTCATCGATTCCACTGAGAAATAAGTCCTCTGTCAACATGTATCAGTCTCTGTTGACCCAACTCATGTAGCTACCCCTCCCTCTGCACACTCATACCCTGGGTTACCTCAGTGGGGACTCCTTACAGTGATTGACAGGCACCTTTCACCCTCAGTTCCACGGTGTTTAGAGACCCAAAGATTATCTACCAAGCAGCAGGCCCCCCAGCTCTGGACTGTGCCCTCATCCATCCAGCCCCCCTCCCCTCTTCACCTTCTCTTCCACTATAAAAACATACCAATCTATATCCACACAAATCAAACAAACCAACTGTGTGAGGGCACAAGCGCATGTGTGCGCACGGTGCATGTGTGTGTGCAAGTCCTTGTTGGCTTATAGCTTCAAGAATGAGGCGAGAATAAGAGAGCAGTGGGAGTGCTGCATATAAAATTCATGGGCTGGTTGTGGAGAAAATAATAAGGGAGAGAGCTCTTGCAGACCTGCTTCCAACTCTTCTAATGCAGCTAAACAGATTGCGTGTGTTCTGTGCAGAAATGTGTGTGAATATGGAGAGCTGAGTGTTGGTGCTAATGCTTGTTCGTTCGGTTCCAACGCTGGATCAGAGGCACGCTGAAGTAAATAACTCAGTAGGTGTTCGGGGCTGGCCAGCTGTCACCGAGGTACGAGTTGATTTATATTGCTCTCTGCAGTGATGGAGGGAGGGACGGAGAGACGAGAGGGATGGAGGGAGAGACCAAACCGAGGGATAGATGGAGGGATGGATGGTGGAGGGGGAGAGGTGATTGAAGAGCCAAGGCCGGAGGGACGGCCCAGTCCAATCTGTATACAAGGCAAAAGCATGAATATAGAAAGATAGATGAGTGGCTGATTTGTGTGTTTGTGACAGGAAGGAAGCGACTCAGTAAACTAAACATCTACAGCCAGCGGACAGCTGACAGAACAGTTGTCTTTCTTAGAAGACTCACAGCTAAATGCTGTGTTGTCTTACTCGAGGTCGGTCTCAAGGCCACTTTTTAGGGCCTCGCTGGAGTCCATAAAGAGGACTTTATTTCAACGCCTAGTGCGGTGGCTGCAATAGAAAGAAACCTGCTAATGCTTTAAACATTAATCGTGATGCTTCTTGTTTTCATAACGTCACTCAGTGAAAACACAATCATCTCGCAATTGTGTTTCATCAACATTTGGAAAATATTGCTTAAGTTTTGTGCAAATCTATAATGGAAGCCCACCTAATCTGAGGAGTTTCTTTGTTGTCTATGTTCCACATTTCATCATAAGTATGCAGTGTGGGACTCGCACTGGTCTAGGCTTGGCTCAGTCTCAAACCCTCAAAATCTCCTTCTTGTCTTGGTTTCAGTGCACCCTGGTCATGGCCAGGACTTGGTCTTAGTTTAGGCGGATTTGACTTAAACTATTCTGTACTCGTACCTGCAGCACAGTGTGATTGGGGAGTTTAGCACTTAGCTTTAGACTTAACAGCACTAATTTATGACAAAAAAGCCTGATTTCTATACTTCCATTGATTTTTAAACAAGTAATTTGTAAGTATTCAGACTTGTAAACACTTTCTTATAAAGTAACATGCGCTTTTGACTGCTTAGTTGTTGGCAGCTCAGCCGAAGAATAAAAATTCCTTTAAATAATTGTTTCATTAAGCACATTTCAGAGGCCTCAGGAGGTAAAACTGCCCAAGAACTTACCAAGAAAGAAAGGTAAAACAGAACCCAGAAAAAGGAAAATGGTCTTGGTATTCTTGGTTTCTGTGCTGTTAATCATTTTGCCACCTTGGGAGGGTCCCGACCCCTCGGTTGTGATCCAGTTGTTTAAACTACTGCAGCTACAGGAGCAAGAAAGCACAAAGTGGTAAGAAATGAATTAGCAGCTGAATTATTCAAAACCGTTTTAGAGCTTGCTGACTTGAGATTTTAAGGGAATTGCAAAGGAAAATGATATTTTCCTCTGCCTGGTTTTCTCCAAGTGGATATATAGATATACTACAGTAATGTTTTGCTGTTTGTTGTGAATTTTCTTTTAGTCAGTGCACTGAACTGTACATTTGTATATCAATGCTTTATATTAGTTATGTTAAAATAACCAGTCCGGGGTGAATCTCTGCATCAATGTGACCAAGATCATTTCCTCTACATATATATTACTCGGCGGACAAAGTGATATAAAGAGATTCTGATTTTGTTTACAACATCATTACAGCAGGAGGAATTAATTTACTCAGTTTCCTCTACAGGGCCAAACAGGCCCGGAGCCAGGGCTTACTCATTATTTATGTCACACAAATTCCCCCCAAATTGCATTTATGTGGCCTTTTTGCATTTCATTGCCAAAAGAGATTATTTTCCAGACGTGTGATGGTTTCAAAGTGTTTTTTAAAAGGCTGAGCACAACATGTATAATATTAATAATGTCCGTAAATTCATAAATTGGCTGTACAGCTGGCCTCTGTGTTCAATTATAGTGGGACTAAACCAATCTGTTGAAAATTGTTACAAAAATGTCAGCCACTGGGAAAATAAAGCAGTTTTTCTAAGTTACGTAAAGAGCGAAGAAGAGAATGCTGGCCGGCCACAAGAAACATTTAAGATCCATGTGTTTTAGAGACAGAGTATTAGAGACAGATATTGATGTCCAATAACCAGCAGTTTGTCATGCTCACGCACAGCTGGTGCTTAACAAGACGAATCTGGCTGTGAATCATGATCACATGATTTTTGTTGCCAATTTCTTGGCTCATCAGCTAAAGTTACAGGCGCTGGAATCAGATTTATCTTGAGTCCACCTCACTGCCAGAATTATTCAGCTTGCAGGATGATGGAGTATCAGAGGTGTCCAATAAACAGCTATTTCAAAGCGACTTGAATTTTGTTCCAAAACACCAGTTTACTTGTAATTTTAATCAGGTTGTTCTCAAAATTATTCAGTTTTTTCTTTTTTATTCGACCATTAACAATAATTAGGGAAGCAATTCAAAAAATAAAAGATCCATGTTGATTTTAAGTAAAGGTCAACATGATAGCATTAGCACGCTCTTGGTCGCTTATTTTCCCACATAAATCATGTTTATTCAACTTTATTTCACTCTAGGTTTTATCCCCTGGTCATCCAGGCCCCAGCTGCAGTGACCTTTGACCTCCGAGGGTAGTTTGAGAGCCATTGTTGTGATAAAGTAGGACCAAAAGAAACAAACTGCAGGTGTGATTGAGACTGTCTTTTGAGCTAGTTCAAAGCCATGCAAGCAGCTCTGTGAGGCTGCACACTGATGCTTTGAACTAACGTCTTTGTGCTAAAATGTTGACATTCACCATGTTGAACAGCACAGCTGAGGCTGATGGGAAGGTCATTTGTTTTGCAGGTATTTGGCCATAAACCAAAACATCAGACAAATTAAAATATTGGCTCGATAATTGATGATGCTAGATGCTAGTTGATAGTTATTACAATAGTTTGTTTGCAATCACGTGACTATTATGAGGCACGAAATTCAGATAGAGGGCAGGAAGTGATAAATCTATATACTGTGTGAACTGGAAATATTGGAACGTGACTACATGGGGGGGCTGGACAAACCTGCAGATATCATCTGAAAATGGAACTCACATTTGATGTAATTCAAACAAAATGAAGAGAAGTGAATTTTTTTTCCACAACTTGACTGATTTGAGTGGACACAATCATCGTTACAAGTTCCCTCATCCTGCAGACCTCCTAACATTACTCTGCTAACCACAGAAAGTGTACAAAAGTGTAGTGGACTGTGAGTATTTTGTTTTTGGTTTGATCCATGACAGAAACCACTGCCGACTTATCTTTGGCCGGGTGATGGTGCTGTCTTTCATATTCAGAGTCTATACATGATGCACCACAGTTAAGCTATCATTCGCAGTTAATGCGAGCGAATTGTGACTTGACTGCGTTTCCACTGAGTGATATTTTGCCACTTCTCCTTTTGCAATAACATTCCAAGAAGTATAGCGATGGATGGTGACTCACGTCTATAATTTTGAAACAAAAAACCTTTTTGTTTACAACATTATACTGCGATGAAAGGCGTGAGAAAGGTGTTGCATCCTTTCTTCTACCAACATTATAAGTTGTTTTTCTTTAACCATGAAGGCAATCTACAAAGTTCCCTAAATTGTCTTGAGAATAATTACCTCCACCATATGGGTGGCTGATGAGAAAACTCACTGTATGTGAGTCAATTATGGGAAAGCACTGACAGCCTATTTTGTTGCTGAATTATGAGGACTTGTTGCGATGATTGCATACTTTGTTCCATCTGGTTTTTTACTGAGATCAACTTTGAATTACATAATTATATTTTTGGATACAGATGAAGAACAGACAGACAGACAGACAGACAGCACCATGAACTTGTGTGTGTCAGTGTGGAGGCAGTTACTTCGAGCAGTCAACAGATGGCAGGATGTAGCTGGATCATTTGTATGCAGCAGCATGCCCACACACACACACACACACACACACACACACAAACACAGACACTCTCAGCAGGGGCCAGCAGAATACATCGTGAGCCTTCAGAGGACAGAAGGTTTCCCTGCTCTTCTGTGATTAATGGGCTGATTGAGGCTGGAGCCAAAATGGAGGGTGGGCCAGTTTACAGCCGGCTAATGAGGTGATAATGGAGAGGTGGGCGGCCGGGTCCGCCACCCAGCAAAATGGTGGGAGCATCACGGAGAAGGTTTCAGAGGCAGGCAGGCAGGCAGGCTTTCCAGAGGGCAGCCATGTGTTATTCTCAGTAAAATGAATAGCAAAAGTGGAGGGAGGCGTCTGCTTACATCCATTTTCCACAATAAAATAGGTGGTCGTTTGGTTTGCCTCAAAGGAAGAAATCATGGTACTTGAGCAGTGAGAGCATTACACTGTAACTTACAGCTGGAAGAGGCCGCTTGGTACTCAGGACTCGGAGATGAAGAGATGTTTTGACTGTGACAGTGATTGCTGGGTTTGAAATAAGAGGGATTGTTGGCCTGCTGGAGCTGGAGCGTTGCACCACAGTCGCTGTAAGCTGCAGAACAGGATCTGTTATCCTGTTGATATCATAGATACATTTATTTGAGCATGATTTATTAAATGTCTGATGCAAGATATAACGACATTTCCACCACTGGCAGCGTCAGGCACTTTAAAGATGTTTTTTTTTTAGTTTGGTGTTGCACTTGAAGGAGGCCGCAGCTCAGGCGGAACTCGTTGGCCGTGATTTGTGAGGTTGGTGGTTTGACCCTCGGCTCTTCTTGTCTGCAAAGTTTTTTTGCGACTCTGATCCCCAAACTTGTTTCCCAAATAGACTTTACTTTGGCTGGAAGCATCTGCCAAATATAAAGGGTCAGCTCAGCCACTTTACAAAAATCCCATTTCTCATCAAGCCAAACTAATTGTTTTACCTTTCTTTGATCAGGTTTTAGGTGTTGTTGGCTTTGTTAAGACCTGGTATTAATGTGTCTTGGATGATCAATTTCAAGTGGACATCACTAAATACAACTGTAAATGAGCACCAAGACACATTGTGATCCAATCACTTAAACCACTTCCTGAAGTGGACTGTGAGGCATTCAACCCCATAACTTTTGCAGTTTAAACGCTAATGCATCCTGATGTGGTAAGCAGATCTCTAAATGACCGAAGACTTCAGACAAAGAAAGCGTTGCTGTAACAGAGAAATCTGCTTACTGACCTTCTGCGTGGATACCCAGATTAACTTAACCAGGTTACCAAAGTGCATGTTTACATGCTCTCAGATTACCTGTGTAACCTGGTTTCTGTGTGTCACACAGCTACTTAACGTTGTAATCCTTTAGATTTCAGTCTTAATCAATTTGAGGATGCCAGTAGTAACCATGGTAACAGCAAGAGTGGTTTAAAACAGTCAACACTCCCTAAGCAGCTACAGTGTCAGAGAACACAAGGTCAGTTGGTGTATGTGTTTACAGTAGTAGCAGTAGTAGTAAGTATGCAGAGGTCTAAAACTAGGTCTAAAACTTATGTCAGGTGCTCATGGAAAACGGGAACCAACAAGGAGGAAATCTGGAGGAAATCTGGGCACAAAAAAGATGTGAAAAATGTGGCGGAATTACATTAAAAAGCCTTTATTATAATAGCTAACTCATTTAAAAAGCCAACAAGTTTCGACTGCTACTGGTTGTCGTCAGGGCTTTAAAATGATTAAATATTATCGCAATACTTGGCACATCACAAGTTTAAATTTAACATTTAAATGTGCAAATTAAATCCAGGGTGGGAATGGCAGACTCCACCACTTAAAATGAAAACTCCCATAGAGAATGAATTAACTTTTATTTTAACAGTTTCTTTAAAGAGATTTTTCAGTTTATCAGACAAGACATTAACATAAGATGTAATCTCAAAGAACAAATATGAGAAATAGAAGGAAGAAATGAAAAAAAAAACATAAAACAACATAACAAAACGTGTGCATCGTAGGAACGACCACTTGTGGAGGTATAAATTCAAAGTTCCCAATGAGGTAGATTATTTACCTCATTTAGTTTGTTAATGGGCCTCATTGTTTTGAAACAAATCTCTGAATTCACTTTGTCTGTAAACAGACTTCTGCATGGCTACATACAGTAGAAGTTAACTAAGAAAAAGTACTTCTGTTGATCTGACCCTTTAAAAAATGCTGCAGCAGAAGCTGAATTGATATTCCCATTAACCCAACTGTCTTCATTTAGGTCACTCGGTGCAGTGTAAACAACAATCTCTGTAATTAACTTGCATGGATTTAAAGTATTATGTCCGATGGTGGTTCATGTTAAATCACCGTGCAGCAATAAAAAGTAAACAGAATTATTGACACAGCACTGTGGTGGGGCTGAGGAGAATAGTTTCTCCTAAAGATAGCATTTTCTGTTTGCACGCTCTTGGTGTTGTGACTCACACAGCTAATTGAGCCTCGCCTTTACAGTGCGTATGGTGTGAACAAAGTATTTTCTCAGTCAATCTGCTTGTTACTTATTTCAACAGTAACTTAAACTCTGCTGCAGTCGACTTCAAAGATGCTCTCTTATCGTCCTAAACAGACGGGAGAACATCCTCTCTGTGTGGCAGAGTCGGGTCTGTTTATTTCCCTCCAACTTATCCACGTTTGAAACATTTCTGTCTTAGAAAAAAAAAAACCTCTCAGCATCACTGTTTCTGTGGAGGGGACAACAAAGTAAATGACAGTATCCATCTAGGGAGACTTAACCCCCCCTCTCTTCCACCCTCCGAGTCCCTCAAGGCATTTCCTTGTGTGCTGCAAACCTGAATTTATGTGTGCAATTTCTTGTCTGCAAGTCCCTTGTACTTTTGTGTTTTGGTGTAATAGACAGAATACATCATCATCACGCAGGGAAGTCAGGATATGGATTAAAATACATTTAAAAACACAAAGATTTGAGTTGTTTCTGCAGTTTTTTGTTACAGCAGAGGTCATATCATTGGTCTGATAACAAAAAAACAAGCAAAACACTTTCAGAAAATGAATAAATTGCACTATTTAACCCCTAAAATACCACTAGTTTCATCTAATTTTAAAGTTTACATCCTTAACCATTAAACACGCTACATTTAATTGGATTTATAGTGTTTTATACATGTGTTTTGAATTTCTGTTATAAATATCTGTTCATTTTTTTTGCCAGTTAGCCTATTTTTAGTAGAATTATTTTCTCTTTCCAACCACAGAACTTCGAATTGCCGCTCTTAAGGTTTCCTCTGTTTTTTCCCTAATGAGCTAAGTGTCCTTTTAAGGAGTTTTTTCTTGTCTTCTTAGAAAGCTTAAGCTCAGAAACCATTGATGTTGTGTACCTGAAAAGCCCACGGAGACACTGCATGTGACATATGTGGTACACAGGGGATGCACCGAACCATAAGAACAAGTTCCCACATCTTCGGCCGCAGTTTTTATATTTAGAGTTCTGACATCTATCACTTGTCTCATCATTTGGTTGACTGACAGAAATCTGTCATGACTTTGACAGAGGTTAAAAAGTTTAGATAGCACATGCTGTCACAGCATTTCTATGACTTCTATAAATAATAAAAGGAATTTATTGACTGCTGGTCAGACAATGTAAGCATGTTTAAACTATTATTTTGGCTTTAGTTTTGATTCCAGTGATGTAGTTTTGACTGAGTGATCAATGGTTGTCCATCGCAATTGATAATCAGTGATGAAAGCCATATACAGATCTTTTGCTCAGGTAAAAGTAGCAATATGACAAAAATACTCTGTCACAAGTAAAGGTCCTGTGGTTGGAGTAATACAACACAATCTACTTTAAGTATCAAAACTTATTATTACTTAGTTATCATTCAGAGGAAAAAATGCCCCTTAAAAGTGTTGCTCCAGTTATTTTTATGCATCTTATTGTTTGATTATTTTTTTAAGGGTTGCATTAACGTGTAAGCAGCATTTGCATGTTGTAGCTGGTGAGAGAAGCTATGCTTGTTTAGCTTATTCTGTAACATTGCATTATAGAGTATGTTACATCAACAGTGGAAATTAGCTAAATACATTTACTCAAGTGCTGTACTAAAGAAGAAGTATAAAGTAATCTTGGTCAGTCTTCTCTGTGATGAATGATAAAGTAAACTTGATAAATAATACACACACTTGATGAATACTAAAATAAACTCAATGACTAATCAAACAACTGTGTCTATCAGTGTAGTCCAAAAATGTACAAGGTCTTCCTCTTGCAGCGTCTTAATATTCACACTCACTGGAGACAGCGAAGGACTCTTAAAAACCTCAAAAATATCTAAACCAATAACTGACAAATTTCCACTCTCCACCTCCATCTCTATATAATTACTCATTATTACTTTTAATAATATAAAATAATTTTTGTCAAATGATTAATTTTTATAATTGCAATTAATTGCATTTTAAATCGCAGCTTTGAAGTCTATATTACCAGGTTATCTTGATTAGGAATAAAAAGTTAAAAAACTTAACTTTCATTCAGATATCTTGAGGTCAGAGGTCATTGGACCCCTGTGAAATGACCATGCTATTTTTCCATCGCCAAAATTTAGGCGTTATACCGCCTGTTTACTGAGAAGCTAGCATGACATGGTTGGTATCACCTCTTGCAGTATTATCATCTAGCATTAAATCTTAGCCCAATGCAGCCTCTTAACCCCTTTGAAACCTGAGCAAAGTGGCTTTAATTCTGCTACAAGAAAACTACCTAAAAAAAGACAAAAAAGTTAAGAAAAGGTAAAAAACTAATAAAAAATAACAAACCAAAATAATAAATAAATCAATAAAGTATATACTATTTTTTAAAGGATAAAGAAGATAACAAACCAAAATAAATAAAATTATAAATAGAGTTATTATCTTCTAGTAATTTCCCCGTCTTTGTCTTCTGAACTAATTTCTTTTCCCTATTTTTTGGCATTTTATGAGACATTTCTTGGCCATGTTTTCTAAAGGAAATCAGACCAATTTCCCTCTGAGCTTTACAAACTTTAACTGCACGTGAAAGGTGTGTAAACGCAGCACAAGAAAATTGATTGCATTCCAGGTTGCAAAGGCTTAAAGACGGGAATGTTGGGCGGCAATAACCGTGATTAATAAAAAATTAAGGTGTTAATTACGGACCTTAATTGTATTGCGATTAACGCTTTAATGCTGACAGTCTTAATGACCTACTCTAGGTGATTATTATCATGATCAGTATTATATCACTGAATGCCGATGATCAATCAAAATTACTGATTCCTATCAGTGATCGATGAAATACCATTTGACTATTTTGACCTAGAACTATTTTTCCTGATTCGATTGCCCTCCGCACACACGTGTGCGGCAGGTGTCATGAGAAACGCCCCGAGTGTTGAGCGCAGGTGTGTGGGTTTGAGTTGTGACCCTGTGGAGTGAGCCTCCTCGGTCGGGCTGTGCTGCTGTAGCTGTGAGGGCTCAGTATTACGGCTGAAGTCCTCTTGGTGACGCTCTGCTGACATCACTCTGATATTCCCCACTCAGCTCTCCGCATCAGACACACGGAGCTCCTCCGACTCTCACTCACACACTCCGTCCACACTTTGTTTCCATTCCGCGCCTCTCGCCTTGGCCAAGACGCACCATCACACACACGCAGCCTCGGGCTACCTGTGCGCACTGCGGCCGGCCCCTTCCTCCTGTCAGTGACACATGCAAAGCAAGACGCAAACTAAACGCGGTGCCGACTGAAGAGAGAGGGGACGCAGAGACAGAGGGGGGAAAGAGACAACTTGGCTGTTTGCAAGCCCAGGCGGTCTGAACTGAACCCGAAGTTTCTTGGCTCATCGGAGAAGGAATAATTCGCAGCCCGGTCGCCCCACACAGCGCTGTTGTGGATATTTACGTCCACCTTGTCTCCTGTTAAGAAGAATGGCGAGAGATTACGCAGCACGCTGCCCGGTCTCTCCGGTGAGAAACACTTGGCTGGTGGCGGCAGCGATCCTCCTCGTTGCTCAAGGTAAGAAAAAACCCTAGCTGTGTTTCTGTAAAGCCCCTTCAGTGTCCCTGCTCTCCCTGCGCTGTGCGCCCTGAATGTGGGCAGCAGCACTTGAGCCGCGCCGCCGGGTCCCGGTGCTGTGTCCCGGTGTTGTGTCCCGGCACGGCTGCATGTTTCACCGTGTCATGTCTCTGTCCCCTCCTCTCTGTGGCTGTGTAGTGGACTGTGAGACCTGTTGTAAAAGTTTATTGTCGAGGCTCACTTTAACACCTGATCTGTGCGTTTGTGTGTGTAGTTTCGGTACGCCATGATTCGCGAGGTGTGGCTCTCCTGGTTTGTGGTTTTTGTCCTAATTCCCTCGCAGCTTCAGACGGCAGGTGACTGTTCAGGAAACCTAATCCCCTCTGAGCCTTTACAAACCCTTCCAAACACGGCTGACCTGTTATCTGTGTTTACCTGTTGGAAAGTGTCGCAGGGAAACGGGGCGCAATCACGAGCGCAGGTCTGATTACGAACCATTACAATAATGGCAGAAATTGGTCCTCGCTCTGCAGAGCAACAGGGTGGTGATGGGAAACACGGGCTCGGCAGGAAATGAGAAATGCTCGGCCCCTGCACTTCAGGTGGCCCTTCAACAATGAGTGTTGAGAGCCCGTAATGAATATCCACTACAGTAATCCCATAATAAAAGGAAGACGCTATTGGAATATAACAGTGCAAACACAACCACAGTGTTTCTGTACCGACAGTATGCACATACAGACTGCACACTGAAGGAGATAAATCATAATTAAGGACAAATTTATAAAGGCTGATCCATATCTCATTTGAAAGACCTGTATTGATAATATAAATCAGTGAAAATGTATTAAAGTCTTCTTTTTTGGGAGTATTTTTTAAATAATCCTTTAAAGTATTTTTGTGGTAAAATTCTTATATAGTTTTGTGCAGAGTATAATAATAAATCATATAAACATAGCTGTATCTAATCCAAATGTGCCCACGTTTTTAAAAATTGTCGGCTATTGATATCCCCCGCCCCCTTCCCCAGTTTACAGTAACCTGTGATGTCTTAAATTGTATTATTTAAAGAATAATACTGTGCTGAAAATAATAATAATAAAAAAACATTAAGATAAGTACATTGGAAAGCTTAATGATTATGAAGTCCGCTTAAAGACAGTTTTTAGAAAGTACTAGTTATTAAAGGAATGTGTTGAGACAGGCAAGTTGAGAACACTCATAGATATCAATACAAACATGCATGCTACAGACATTTTAAACTTAAAGGAACTTCCACCCACAAAATGACCATGTGTATATCAATGAGTCATGCTGTATTACCTTGAATTAATAAAGAAAACTCAGTTTTTCGTGCATGCTTTCAAAGAAACTGGCGAACATATTGCTTTATTGGTTGGGAGACATGTTTAACAACAGCAAAACTATCAAAACATCAAATCTATCTATATATTCCAAGTCTCATATATTGAGTCAAGCTTATGTATCAAAATTGGTACGGACACATGAAGCGGGGCATTTTAGGGGTCCTCAGCCAGAAAATTTTGAGGACCATACGCTTACTGTCCTATATTCTGGTGAATATTTATGCACTGATTTGTGCCTTCTCTGCACTAAATTGTAGTTTAAATCTCTTTGTTTTGTCAAAATAGAAGTCCTTTGTTACTTAAACGTTTCCTTTTTTGTGGGGGACAAATGCATGTTATAAATATTGAGGGGGCGTGCCTCCTGCAGCTCCTCAAATTCTACACAAATTCTACAAAATGCTCCTAAGGAAAGACCTTACTCTTTAAACTCGTGCTGGAAGTGATACAAGTTCTCTTTAAGGCCAAGCATAGGTTTGCATGAGTGTAGATTTCGGAGGGGATGTTTTTGTGGGCAGCGCAGGCGTAAATCTTCATGCATTCTTTTTTCTTTCAGCAGCTGTTTGAGGAGTTTTAGTCTGGGAGTGAATACTTTATCGATCCAGTCAGTGCTGATCAGATTGATGAAAGAAGCAACTGCTGTAGAACTTTTAGACCCAACGGTTAAGTTTCACTTTCACTGTGCCTGGTGTTCTGCTGCTCCGTCTGTGTCCAGAGTATGCTCTGTGCTCCAAGAGGGTGCCATCAGTAACTGAACGGTATATTCTAATAGCTGTCCTAATGAGCTGTCTGGCTCCAAAAATATAAAATCAATTTGTGGTGGCAGATGTTTTAACTGTGGCGGGCTGCCACAAGTAAATGAATGTGTGGGAAACCCTGCAAGAAAGTACACCCTTACACCCTTTTGTGTTTGGGAAGTGCTGAGCGTATGAATGGATAAATGAAACTTGGATTATACTGCACAAGTTGTGTGAGGGTTTGTAAATGGCTGTTTTTGTATAGCCCAATCAATCAATAATTATGTTTGCCATTCTTTTGGAGGCATTTGAGAAAAACAAAGTTTTCCCCATGAATTCAAGGTAACACAGTATAGATAATTGATATACAAAGGGGAAGTTTGTGGGTGAAGTATTCCTTTTAAATTAAGAACAACATGTTTAAACAGAGCTTACTGCAGTTTCTATTCATACATCTGCTAATGTACATTAGTGCAGATGCATCTATGATAAGCCAGCATTGGCTGAAAGCGTCAGTCCGCTGATATCTGTTGAGCTCTACTGTAAACTTACTGTCAAGTGATGCAAGCACAATGCAAGACACTGTATGAATATTATAGTAAGGCTGTAAGAGATAAAAAAAAAAAAAAAAAAAACACCCAAATTTATTTTGTCAGGTTACTTAGTTTGAGCAATGCACAATGTACACAAAAACCTTGCTGCAGCACTGTAGGGCAGTTGAAGTCACACTTTTGTGATATAAATGCATAAAGTTTTAATGGATTCTGATGACTACTATTGATAGTCAGTAAATTACCATAAATAAGATGATTCTCGTAGTAGGAACATTGAGGATGCACTACAAACAAAAAGAAGTATCAATAAACTTGCTAACGATTGCCATAGCAACACTTTACGTCCTGATAGCAACATTTCAGTGATAGATAAGGAGAGATAACCATAACTACAAGCAATGATAGCATCACTAAGATGTGCTGCCGAGTAACGCAGACGTGCTCAAACTCCCAACAAATACAATTTACGTTTTTTTTTTCCTCCCCAAAATGGGACCAGCTACAAAATTCATAACAGCAGGCAGTCAGGCAACAGTGATCGGCATAAAGAAACTGTGATCCTGCTCTGTCAGCATGAATCTGTCAGCCTGTTGTTTTCACCTGGGTGTAACTAGTATCATCTGTCAGAGCTGTCCCCAAATTGTCACAGAGGAAAAAGAAGATGGGTCATTATGGGAGCCGGGAGATGTGTCGTCTCGTGCGTTGACGCGCCTTGGAGACATGCCTCCGAGATCAAAGCAAATGGAGGGCAAGTTATTTCAAGGCCGGGAGCAGCGGAGAGCACGCTTTGCATTTTGCTGTAGCATCTGTTGCATAATAGGTGAACTGTGATTTTCTCAGAGTGTACAAAGCAGGAGGAAGATTTAACCTTGATTGGAATTTGCTTTGTAATGACATTCATCCCCTGCATGCATATTCGGAGCAATGTAAGCCATCAGAACAGGAAGCTCCCAGTGTAGTGGCACAAAAATCAGGGCTATGGTGCTAGAGACCCCCAGTGATGTAAGCCATGCAGCACAGGTTGGTGTGAGGATGACAGATACTCAGCTGAGACTCGGCTACATCAGCCCTGTATTGTTAAAAAGCTGTCAGATTGTCATGACAGTATCCCCACAGGTTATGAATTAATTTCAACAACACAACTGTCTTCTTGGTGGAAAAAAAACCTCCATACATTTCAGCTGCTTAGCCAGTGAGTTACTGACGCTGAATGCAACAGTAGAAGCTCGATTTTCAGAGATTGTCCCGGCATACAAAACACTTTTGTGAGCAAACATTTCAAGGCTGAGTCATGTGCATGTAAAAGGATGATCTCTGTGTGTTTTTAGATTATGCAGGATAAATAAACAAGTGCTCTGAAAAAAGGGGTCATCGGCAGCGGTGAAACTTTAACCAGGATGTTAAAAGAACAGCATTAACCTTCAGTAAAAAAGGCAAAATAGAGTCGAGAGGATATCATTCCACAGCAATGATAATTAAGTCACTTCAGGTGTCCCCCCGCCGCCCCTCCCCGCCCCCCTCCCTCCTGCGCTCGTCTCTACAGGCCTGATTCTGTGCTGAAATGTCAATGATGATGAGTCCCCTCGACGGCTCGGTGGAGACGAAGGGCTGATTAGCTTATCACTTGGAGAGCAGGCGGCCGATGATTATCGCCCTCAGAGCAGCGCAGCCTGATTATCGAGAGCTCTTATTAATGACTCATCATTGCGCCATGTTGCTGTTTGTTGTTTGCATATTTGTGTAGCCACTGCTGCAGCTCTGGTATGGATCTGCTTTGGGTTTACATTTGGAAAGCAGTGTAGAGGAAGGTTGTAATGAGGGAAGCAATCATTGGCCTTTTGATCACAAACCCTAAATAACCACCTGCTTTAGTAGGAATAAAATATCTGCTGGCGTAGCACCTATTGGATTTTGAATTAAAAATCCAGAGAAATATCTATTTTTACTGTAATTATAAAGCATGCACAACAACTAGTTGAAGACATTCATCTGTGAGCTGCCCAGCACAGCCAGTTGTTTGCTTTTGGCCTTTGAGGAAGCAGCACAATTATTTAAATTTCTCTCTTTTTGCAGGATGTGTTAGTTGATTAATTATTGGAAGAAGCCTGGAGGCTGAAAATCTCCCATTATTTCAAAAGCAAGGGGCATTCTGAATAAAAATGCAAGTCATTTTTTTCAGTTAACACATTTTTCTCACTTTACATAAATTCTATTTTAACCCCGCGCAGCCACCTGACCCCTGGGTTGAGGATGATTTGGAGCCGCCATCATCTTTCAAAACCAGTCTGTGGCGCAGCGGTCCCAGCCCCATTGTGGCCGGTGGCAGAAATGTCAAGGAGTGTGTCTCAGGAGAAGTGATCTTATACGTGTGGAGAAGGTTGAGGAAGCTGTTGTCATTGTTGCCTTGAGAGTTGTTAGGTGTCATCGCTGGGTTGAAATGTCAGTGAACGTGTTCAGCAGCTGGGTTCCTCGCAGGAGCCTAGTCGCTGGGGCTTAATGATGTGTTTACCATATTATGTTTTATGTCTGGGGTTGTTTAGAAATAGAGTTGAGTATATGTTATCAATACCTTTTAAGGTATCAACTAAAATAACTCAGTGCCAAGTAGTATCGAAATTTTCCGGTCAAACAATTCATGCTTTCAGTTCTTTTTGCAGCCAATAACCACAAGAGTTCTTCCATTTAATACAACATGTGATTAACCCAAAACTGCGGAAGCTACAACCCGTACAGTCTGTGCTGTGGTGAAATCAAGCAAAGTGATTTTGAAGTAGCTGGCAGTTCAGTAGAGCTGGCTATCAGTACTTGATACTTTCAAGGTGTCAACCTAAACAACTCAGTACTACATAGTATTAAAACTTATCCAGTCAAACAATATCTGTATCCCCTTTGTACCCAGAAAAAGATACTGTTTGTTTGGTTTTGCTCATAGCCAAAAACCACAAGAGTGAGTTCATGTGATGTGATGTGTGATTTACCTACTACTGCAGCAGCTACAACCCATAAAGTCTATGGTGTAGTGATGGGGATTTTAATAATTGACATGGCTGGCAGTTCAGAAGGGCTAGATATCAGTATCTGATACCTTTTTTGGTATTGAACAAAAAACCCAGAAGCAAGTAGTTTTGAAACTTCTCCGGTCAAGCAGTAACTGCACCTGATCCTTTTTCTATCTAGAAAAAAATAACTTTTTTCCAATCACCTCAAGAGTTCTTCGAATTTTGTGAAGTGTGATTGTTCCACTACTGCAGCAGCTACAACCCGTACAGTCTGTGGTATGGCGAAGTCAAATGCAGTGTATTTGGCAAACTTGGCAGGTCATTGATGCTGGGTATCAGTACTCAATACTTTTTTTTTTAAGTTATAGACTGAAATAACCCATGGATGGAGCCTCTTTGGGTACTCTGTTTTCATTTTGTCCGTATTTGTGCATGTTTTCTTAGAGCTTATGAATACAGATAAAACGGAGCAAGACCACCGGAAATCGTGGGGGCAGTATATAATGTAGTTCAACTGAAATACTACCATAGAAGATAACAAAGATATTTAAAAATTTGCGGGGTGGAAGAAATTGGTAATATAGCTAAAAGAATTCTTTGTCCACATGTTGCAACGTATTTTGATGGCCGCACAAACCACTGCTGTCTACAAAACTGACAATAATACAGACTACTCCACCTTTGGCTCCTTGAATCTGTTGTATCTGTGCCAACATAAAGAACGCATAGAAGTATGAGGGCAGAAACGCCTACAACGCTGAAATGGATGTATTTATGAGCCCTAAGGGTACTTGTATTGATACTGGTATTGTAATTCTTTTAACGATACCCAGCACTATAGTTCAGCGCACCAGTGTGTTCAACGCTACACAGATATGCCACCTTTAACATCACAACTGTAGCATCTGGTGGCCTTTTACGCAGCCGAATGCTTCCATTCACATGATGGGTACTGAATGAAGTAGAAAACAAAAGGCATCATATTAAGTACTTTATTGGTATCATTTTAAGGGCTCTAGTATTGGGACTAGTATTGTAATGTTTTTAAAGGATACCCATCCCTTTATATGAAAAACTTTGCAAACCGCATTTATCAGACATTTTCCCAGAAAGTTAGATTGCTTCAAAGTCACCAGCAAACACAATTTGATCAGCAAAAAAAATTAAATCATCTAAGAAGAGGCAAGCAAAAAAAAAGAGGTACACAAAGTCATCCGTGCTGTATGTGATGATGCTTATTTAATGAAATAATGACTAAGCCCCTTTATCTGGGACCCAGCATGTTAAAAAAAAAAAAAAAAAAGCTGCCGTGACGTGGGGAACCAGAAATAAGTCGTTTTGGGTCCTTTTCAGGCGCGTTAGCACCAGACTCAAATGTCAAAAGCTCCTCCTGGTGAAGCATGTGGTGACAACCATCCCTCATGACCCAGCCGTTGTTTCTCATTGAGACCTTGTAAATGACTCACAGCAGCTAAAAGCGTGTTGTAACGCTGGGAGCTGTAAGCGTTTGGGCTAATTTGTTTTGTCATTGTCTGTGTTGTCGTGTGTGTTGGTGATTCTCAGCCAGGAAAGCACAATATCAAGTCCTGCTATCGTTTCCTCTTAATTACAGCCTTTTCATGGACTCATTGACAGACTTGTACATGGTGTTGCATCACATTGAGTGCTGTGGTTTGTTTGTCTGCATTAATGTTTAAGTTTTTTAATTTTTCGCCTCTAGGTTTTCTTATTGATCGCGGATTAAAATGTTAATGACTTCCCACAATTCTTTGGGCTGATGGGCTGTTAACTTTGTATTGCAGGGTGTTGCATAATGCTGTTTGCTTGTTTGCTTGGACAATCAAAGAAGTAGTTTTGATGTGTTTCTTTGTGGAAGTGCTTACGGACAGAGGTAGAGGTCGGCTTGGTGGGTAACTCTCAGAGATTTGGAACAGGTTGTTGTGGATACAGCTCTTTTGGATGAGACAATCCCGCATCCTTTTGTTGTGCAGCCATGTGCAGTTTGTGTGGGTGTCTTTGTGTGGGCCTTTTAAAGAGAGCTAGATGTAATTAGGGGGAAGAGGTTAGACTTCGGTTGGTGTAAGAAGCTCCATCACTCCAGCATGCTGAGAGTCCAGGAAGCAGGTTTTCATTCATCACTCTGCCTGCCAAGAACCAGCAAGCATATGTCTGCATTCAGTCAGCGTTTTTTTTTTTCATTCCACTTCTGAGGAAACCAGTTACTAAGCAAATTCCAGATCACATTTCGAGAAATAAACCGTATCATGGCTAACACCTTGGCGTTCCTGAGCAAACAGGTGTCAGTGGGAAGAGGGATTACAGAGCGTAGCAACAGGAACGAGGCCATGAATCACAATGAAGCTGATCCACGGATGGTCGGAGGAATGTTCCTGCTTTCAACTCTCAGGGTCCAGTCAGCTTTCACTGTATCATGAATGCCCCGGCATATCACAAATGCACACACACACAGGAGCTCTCCCTCCCTCACACACACACATGATCAATGTGGCCACCCTCCCTAGTTTGACTTTACCGCCATGCAGAGTAAAGAAAACTTCCCGACAGCCTTTTATACCCGGCTCAGTCTTTCATTTTCCCATTCTTTTATTCTCCCATTCAGTCTTATTCTCTCGCTCTCATTCTTTTGCTCACGACCCTATTTTCAGCCAGCCTGGCTGACTGCCGCTCCGTGGCGGCTCCAGAGTGAGGGCCCTTTTGTTGGAACAGCTTTTGGTGGAATTAAAAAGGGTGCCAGTACACCCTCCCCTCCCCTCCTCCTCTCTCTTCCTCCCTCCGTCCACTCCGCCGCTCTCAGTTCTTCTAGGCCTCATTGTTTCGAGAGCAACTGAGTTAGATAGTAAAAGAGATGGAGGGAGGGGGTTCAAAAGTGTGAAAATGTTTAGACAAGCGTCCCCGCTCTGTCTGTTCCTCAGACCACGGCGAGCGGCGTCCATCCTCTCTTCCTGCTCAGTCACTGTTTCCTCTCCAGATATAGTCCGCTGGTGACAAAATGGAAATTGCTTTCGCCGTCTGTGCCAGTGCAGCGGCGGGTCAGGCCGTGACGTGACTTTGTGACATTTACCGTCGTACCCATGTGGGCAATTAATAACCGCGGTAACATTGTTTGCTTCACTGGTGTCATTATGGAGCCTTTAGCAGGGGATTTTTCCTACAGAGGGAATTTAAGGTGACACAGTGTGTTGCATTTACTAACATTTGCAACCAAGATGGAAATAATAAAGCGTGTTTTAAGAGCCTTAATGCTAGCTGTAATGAAAATCACACCGGGAGTTGGGTTAAAAGATAATAGAACAGGATGATAGAGAAGATAATTAGTGATCATTGGCATTACTAAAAAGATGCAGTCAACTTCTAATTTAGGTTCTGTTTAACTCTTATAACTTGTTATACATACCTTTTTAGCATTTGTATTTTAAATCATGATGTCCTAGAACATGATTACATATGAAAGTATGTAAATGTCCTCATGAATAACGATGATTCACACATGTGAATAGTTTAGATATTCCTCAGGACCTTAGAGTCCTTCACTGACTCCAGGGTGCTTTATTAGGCTGGTTTACATTACAGATTTGTGCAAATCTACGTCTCCACTGAGTGATGTTATGTGACTAAGAAGCACTGCGATGGATGTTCAAAACGTTAGCAGGTTTATTTCTATTGCAGCTACCGCACTACTGTCATTATTTCCAATCGAAGGTGACATAGGCGTGTCATGCGAGATATAATGGAAAGGCGAGCCCCTTATACGCAGGAGCGACCACATGAGGGTTTCTGGGAGGTGATAGTCCACAATTTCACAAAAAGAAGTGTGGATTTAAAACCTCCAGATGATCAGCTCGATTTTTGAAGAGTTATGTGATGCAATAAGACCTCTTGTAGCTCCTGCTGCATCATGAGGGCGCTATCTTCTACCGACAAGCGCATAGCCATAGCATCATGTGACCTATAAAAGTGAAAAACGTGTTTCTATTGTAGTTTTATGAAATACAGCTTTTTAGAATCACCTAAAATACCACCTCATGACAGCATTTTTGTGATAAATGGGATTTTTTTTTTTAAATTGACGTGTTTCCATTGATATTTTACCTGCCTATTGTTAAGATTCAGCAGATGTTTAGACCACAATGATAGACACATCTGTATGACATGTGAAATGTGTAGTATAAGTCTAAATTATTCATCAGTTATTTTTGTTGGTGTATCTTTGTCCATGTTTGTGTTGGACGAAGCGCTTCTCGAATCCAATTTATGTTGTCATGAAACCAATGTATACATCTAATATCAACGTGGCTCATCAGATTTATTTGATCATTCATCAAGATGAAGATTAATCAAGAATACAAGTTTTTTTCTCCATCAGATGCTAAACAAGTGTTAGACACATATTTTCATGTAACAGAATCAAACACGTCATAATAAACAGTCTCTGAAATAACATTAGGATTGGACTTTGACACAAAAACTCAATGTCAATAGAAACCTGGACATGATTGGCGTCATAAAATGAAGTAGGATTGTATGCTGTTGTATTGGATTGCAGTAGACAGTAATGGCATTTCTCTTATATTTCTCTCTACCTTTAAAGTAATATGCTGTCAAAAAGATTAAGTTTAAATGGCAATTGTGTAACAGATGAAACAGAAGTATCGTGCAGACAAAATGTTTTGTTTTACAGGTGGTTATGTTCTTGATGTGAATGATCTGACCATTGGTAGGGCGGTTAAAAGATATTAGCTATACTGTGAATTAGCAATTTATGCAGGCTCCACATTACCCCACAAGTATCTTTGAAGAGATTTAGTTTTGAGTTTATTCTTCTGAATTTCAACATGCTGCTGTGCTCTGTATCTTATATTTCTTCATCTATTGAAAGCTACCATAGGTAGATCTTTGAAGATTTCTCACAATAATGGGCTATTTTGGAGAATATGCCAATGTCTTGAAAGGATGTCCTTGACAGTCTTAGGTATAGGTATGAATGTAGTACATGAAATAAAATATGGCTTAGATTTAGAGGATTTTTGATGTGCAGGTAGACCTCTCTTCTTTTTGTGTCAACTTTCTTTTCTCTAGATATAAGCCAATCTCATTTTGGCTAAAATTTCATTTTCACTTTTGCTGTATTCTTCTGGAACATCTTGTATTCTCTTGAATTTGGTGAGTTGACTTACATTTAGGCTTTTGTTAAGAGCTATCGGCATGAAGGAGTGTATTCTGATCTGTAGGTCTGGAATAAAAATGGTAATAAAGATGGTAACAGCTGAAATGCCGAATTCAAGGCTTTAAAACACGAGTCCAAAAACCAGTGGGTGACGTATTATATGTCCGTTATTTTATGAAGTCTACAAATTTACCAAGCGTTTCCTTTGTCATAGCTGAAGCATCTGCACAGTTATATTCTCCTATCAAAGGAAATGAGTCAAGGTTAAGTGGTTGAGGCAACATACTTCAGTTTGAGTTAGGAAAGTCCCCCTGTTGGCCCTGGGCCCAGCTAGTTTCTGATGGGAGATGCAAGGCACAGTTTGCACATTCTGTAACCTCAATGTCATCAGCCGTTACCATTTACGTGGGTTTCAGAACTTTTGCATCCTGTGCTAGTTTAGGTGGTTGGTTGGAAAGTGCAGGTCTTTTCATCACTGGGGATTTGCAAGTCACAGCAGCCAGTATGATTTAAAAAAAAAGTCAATTTCCTGCCCAGTTTCAAGTTTGCTTGCACCAAAAAGGTCAGTCCATTGTCAATTGTCTTCAAACTGTGCCTGTATGTGCAAACCTTCAGCAGCGGATGCTCAGTGCCATACAAGGCAATAAGTTATTCATAGTATGCTGAAACTTTTTACCACCCTGCCCTGAGGGCTTATTGGCCTTTTTATTTGACCCAAAAATACTCAGCAGCTCTACATTATCTGAATTTTGTAACCCAACACAAAGCACCAAAGCATGGACAGCAGTGAAACTTAATGTCTCTTTGGAGCGAATGAAGAAACTTAACACCTCAGTGAAGTAATGCAAATGGAATTGGGAAAGAATAGAGAGAGCATCGATTTATCTCTGCTCCATAAATAACTGTCCTGCTCTGCGAAGCCTGGAAGCTGTTAGCAACAAGTTGTGGAGGTCAGCAGCTAGCCAGCAGCCAACAGAGAGAGAGAGAGACTCTGTATTGATGAAATGCTAAAATGAAACAGGGCTAAAGACGAGGATTTGTGCGCGGCCAACAGTCTGGCTCTTCTCTCACCTCTGGTAGCGTCCTTGGCTGCTTCAATATCATCGTCTAAATTGACTGCATCGCCTCCGAGAGCACGTACGTGTGCACGCGTGTGCCGATGGCAATCGTCTTGATCGACTGCGTCCGCTCTGACAGTGTTGTTTCTGATTTACATAATGCAAGTCAACATCTCTCCTCCTTACCCCCTGTTCACAAGCGCCTACTGTTCACATGGCGGCACATTTCTATGCGAGTCACACGCACATTAAAAGAGAATACCGGTGTCATTCTGAGTTACAGCCCATTTACTACTGCCTCTGTCTGGTGTACGTTTTTCACCAATCATTCTGCAATGCATGTCATGTGTAATTAGATAATTTTTTTGTCATTTTTTAATATACAAGCTCAAACCTGGCTTGAAATGAATGGCTGTCCTGGCAAACAAAGCAGCGACATGTAAAAGACATGGATGTGACAATTAAGTTTGTCATCCTGCGTGTTATTTGGGGATTTTTTTCCTTGGCGGAGATATTCATGTCTCACTGCGGGTGTCAGGTGACTGGCAGGAAACAGACTGGTGAGAAAGTGTTGTCTACATTTTATATTAACAGTGGGACATGGCTTCCTGTCTGCCTTTAGTCACAGAGATTGATAACTGCTCTGGTCTAGTGAGAGGTCCACTGCATGTGTGGACCGACATGAAAACACTCGACTCTGGAGGGTTGAAACAATTCAGATTACAGTGAAAAACACCGACATGACCAAACGTGTTTGTTTCGATACTGGAGAAAAATGAATGTCAACAAGTGGATGCTTGTGTGCGCAGACAACAACATAAAAACAGAATATAAAAGAACAACTCAGACTTTGGCACAAACCCAAGTTTTCGAAGTACAAGCCCGTATTGTCAGGTAAAAGTTCCCTTTAAAAAAAGAAAGTTAAATATAACTCTTTCAACACTGTATCACCGCCTTACTTATATTACTTTTATAACAATATTGGCATCGTTTCTTTGGTGTAAAAATGTTCCAGAAAAGGATGTCTCAAAACCTGAAAAACATTAATAATAACTTTATTTATATAGTACATATTAAAAACTGAGTTTAGTGCTGCTTTGTCACAGAATACTGAGCCGGCAAAATGGCAACAGAAAGCCAAAAAAAGCCCTACCAAACACAAGATTATGATAAACCATAAAACAAAAAATTCAAGACACAGAATACCAATATCAATTTATATAAATAAAAGAAATAAAAAGGCATAACAAAGTCAAGTCTAAAAAGATTTTAAAGTTTTTTTGAAGTGACTTGAAAGAAATCACTGATTCTGCAAGCCTTATCTCCTCAGGCAGGTCGTTCCAAAGCCGAGGGGCCCTGATGGCAAAGGCATGCTCACCTTTAGATTTAAGCCTCAACTTTGAACAAATTAAAACCCCTTTCCCAATGGACGAAAAAATCCACTAAAACCCACTGACATGTGGCTTTTGTACTTAATGGGGAAGGTTACAATCTGCATTTACTCCCGGGACAAATTAATCTGCAGTAGTCACGACTTTTATAAGTTCTAGCTGTGATTGGTTTGAATTGGTAGAGATGGAAAAACGATACCTGAGTTGTCATCAGACCCTTTTCAAGTGCAGCGCAGTCACGTAATGCCACAAATTCTGCCTGTCTCTGTCCAAGCAGCACTCAAACATTGTTCTGAATTTAGCTGACACCAAATTTAAAAGCAGAAACTTAATAAGTTTACGGTGAAAATGTTACGGTGTTATTAAAAAGAACACCGTAACATTTTCACTTACCTCCATGCTGCTTTCTACTGTTTATGAATGCTGTCTCCGGTACATTTATGATGTTGAACATAACAAACTAGTAAAAAACAAACAAACAAATAAGGCATACTCATGTACTGCACAACTGTGTACACAGATCTGATCTACTGGCAATGGGAAAGGAGTCTCTCTCTCTTAGTTTGATATGCCTGCAAAAATATGCTCAAGTTTGTGTTGAAAAGGGCACATATTAAAGCCATCTGCATTGCTTCATACCTCAGAGTGTTTTTTCTCTGTTATTTTGTTGAGCTGGCCCTTACATTATCATGCATAATTTTCACCAGAAACCTAAAGGTTAAGTCAACACATTTTGCACATCAAAGTCTGCTTACATGTCTTGAGGAGTTCTGCTACATATGTGGGAAAAAATTTGTATAAAGCCTTTGTGGCTCCAGAAGGAGCTGCATGAAATTTATGTTAGTTGGTGCTGAAAACTGCAAGTTTGAAAATGAAAAAACTCTGGGGGTATGGAGTTACCAGACCTCTGTAGCCAGCTCCTCATCTCTGCTTGAAGCTACATTAGGAACTGCTTACACCCAAAACTCCAACCAGACATTTTTGACAAGTATAAATGGAATGAAAAGGACAATATCTCAGTTTCTGTGGCATTGAATGTTATCCTTTTTCAACAATTCACTGTGAGTCTGACAATATTATAGGAGTGCAACGCTGATGCCCTGTCTACTCGTGTACATATATTTTTTTATGGCCCCATATTTTGGCCCCTTGTCCACATGGAATAATTTAGCTCACTTAAACTGAGAATTTTCTAAAACGCCTTCCAAGGTGCAAATTTTTCAAAGTTGCAGTTGCGTATCTGTGCGTACATGTAAAACGTTTTGGAGACAGTGATGTCATCTCCACAATTTACCCATAAGCATTGTTACTTTGTGTAATTAGCATGCACTAGAAACAAAAACAATGGTGGTCTACATGTTGTTTATACTTTGTTGGCACCTCTTGGTCTAATGGCTACTTTACACTTTAACTTAGTTTAGCTGCACTTGGTCCCAGTTTCAAGACTGGGATTGTTGTAGGTGAGTGTAAGGAATGAGCATGACCCCCATCTTTGAGGGACTGTCTTTGTCCTCATATTAAAGGGTTAATTAACAGTGATGAGATCTGCAGTAGGAGTTCTGAACAAGGTCATCTGTCAGGATTTTATTCAACTTAACTATAACGGTAGTTTATGTTACTTTATTTTATGGCAGCAGCTACGTAATTTGTAATTGTAGTTTATCATTTAATAATTTTGTATTGTAGTAGTTTACATTAGTTTAGAGGAGATTTCAAAATATCAAAATAGATATTGTGTATTGAGATATAGCCTAAGAATATTGATATTTTTCTAAAGCCATATCGCCCAGCACTAGTAGGCTGTAAGCCTTGCTACCTCTGTGACGAGGGGAGACTGCAGAAGACAGCTAACGCCGGTGAGCGGGCTGGTGTGCATGGATGTATTTTATAACACAAAGGTCATGTATACAGGGCCTAAATCACTATTCTGTTTATCCACCTGTTCTTCTACCTACATGAGATCAGCTGATACGGACTGCGGCGGCTGTACGGTAGCTTAAGCGGTGGAGCAGACTGGACAAGCTTCTCCTGTCTACAAGTTGCAGTGTCTTTCAGCGACCCCAGATGTGCGTGTGTTTCGGGGAAAATGTAATGCCATGTTCCCGTGGCCAGGGGCATAATACTATTAAAACCTATTTTTTTACATTAAGTGGCAATATTGCAGCCTTATGGTGAATCCATATGTCCTCATTTCCCCATGATTTACCTCAGCCCAGAACAAACACAGATGTATGGACAGGTTGCCCCCCTCCCTCGCCTCTTTCCGGCGGCCGCTGTTAGACCTGATTAATTGCTTCAATATCCGCTCTCTAATTCAGCCGTTGATTGAGAGATTCACTGTGACAACTGCAGCACAATGCTTTGTCTTTCTCTTTCTTCTCCATCTTGACACCATGGCACCCCTCGACTCCCCCCTCAATAACCCCCTCTTAACTCCTGACTCCCCCGTCTCTAATCTAAAGCCTGGGGTCACCTCTCTATTCACACACTTTGTGGAGTCGATTTTCTGCCGAGAATCCAAAATTGAGTTTTTTTGACACAAAAGGTTGATGTTCTCCTGACATGAAACTATTCAGTATTCCAGACAGATCCAGACATCCGGTCTTTTGGCGACCTTCGGTGGACTTTTTCATTTGCATGATAGAATTAGCTACAGAATTCTTTCAAAGGCAGGATTTTCTATTTTTCTGCTTTAATAGTGTATCATTGTCAAATGACTTGAGATATTGCCTGGTGCTTTTCTATAGGCCCCGTGGGCCTTCTTCTCACAGCTCATTTCATTATTTCTCCTTCCTGCTGCTTTTGATGAGTGCACTTACCTGTCAGTCAGCCAGAAGAATCTCTGCGCTCTTTCTTTTTTTAAAAGAGAGGATCCAATCCAAGTCCTCCTCAATTAGACCAAATGAAAGTGCAAAACAGATTAGCGAGGCTACTGCATGTAAATAGCCACCAACCTAACATCTGTCATCTTGCTGTGTGTCATTGTCGGCACCGTGAGGTTCAGGGGAAATGTGGCACTCAGATGTGTCTGCACAAATGTTACCAAAACAAAAGTCTGTTTTTATTGTGCTTCTGTGTTCAGCGATTAAAATGATTCAGATTCTTGGAATGAGCCTCTGTAGTGTAATCATGAGTAATTTCACAATAACAAGGAGGTCCAGAATTCTAATGGAAAAGAAGGGAGCACTACACACGTGCCATTTTACAACGCTGGTGTGTGTCTGTTTTCTGTGTGTGTGTGTGTGTGTGTGTGCGTGCGTGTGCTCATGACAAGCTCCCTCTGTTAGCTGCAGTGACAAAGCCACTGCGGACTGTGTGATGGGTGAGGATGTGAGTTGCTGTGACAGACAGAAAAAGATCCACATGCACACACTGTCGTAAACCACCGTCTCTTCCTCCTATATCTCTGACATCTATACTCTTTAAGCTTCTCCTTTCACACAGAAATATTGGAAATGGATCAAAGCCAAGCGGGATTAAATGGCTCACATGTCAAAAAACCCGAGAAATTATTAATGACGTAAAGTTCTCTTCAGTGGCTCAAAAATTAATTTACTGTCGTAGCACCAGACTCGTGAACTGCGGCTGCACTTTTGCTCCACCCTTGGGAGGAAATGCTCGAAAAGATTATGTTTCGCAGTTTAAAATGACACACAGTGATTTGGTTCAAAGTCAGAGGGCTGTCACTTCCTGACTGTTTTCTTCTATCTGATTAAGATCTTTGTTTCAGTGCAGAAACCTCCCTCATTAGAAAAAAAAGAACAATAAGTAAAGGACTTAAACTGAAGAACGCTCCAAAACTGAATTGACAAATAATATTAAATTAGGTAGGAGACAATAACGGATACTGTAGCAGGCTAACAAAAGCAGAAAGCATTATTATGAGCAGGGCAATTATGGCAATAATCTGCTAATCTGCTTGCCACATTGAAATTGGAATATCCATCCATCCATCCATTTTCTAAACGGCTTATCCTGTTCAGGGTTGCGAGGGCTGGAGTCTATCCCAGCATGCACCAAGTGAGAGGCAGCACACACCATCAGCCGGTCCCCAGGGTGCACCCCATGTCTATCAAAGGGCTGCAAATTGGAACGTGAAACTCAGAGTTGAAAAAGCAGCAATATTTCAAAAATGTTGGCATATTACAGTTTACCTGCTGCACTTTATTATTGCAGTTTAGTCCTCGTAGGAGTTTTATAGCATGAAATATGATTCAAAAGAATGTTAAAAATGTGCCAAATATGTTTTCGTTTTAAGATGCCCCGTAGAGTTTTCTTGTAAACAAACAAGCTGTTTGTATTCAGAGCTTCTCACCAGCACAAACTGTGTGTGTCCTTGAGGTTTGACAAACGCGTTGAATGAATGTTATTACCTATAAAACTTTGGCAAAATAATTCTTGCATCCGTGCCTGCTATCTAGACACAAATCAGATTTCATTTTCTGTTGCAATTATGAAAACAACTGCTTCTTTGCAACAGTGTGCTCAGTGTCGCCAATAGAGCTGCAACAATCAATTTATTTGTTGTCAGCTGTAAAATTAATTTCCTGCTATTTTAATGATTGATTTATCAGTCTGGGCTTTTTTTGTTAAAAAGAAAAAAAGTCCAATTTCTCTGATATTAGCCTCTTTTCTGATTTCTTTGCTCATCTATGACAGTAAACTAAATATCCTTAGATTTTGGACAAAACAACATGTTTTTAAACATTTTATGACATTATATAGACCAAACAACTAATACATATACTTTTCAGACACTTTTATGACTTTTTCTCAAAAAAAAATTAACTAGTTACACAGATTATTCAGACTGCCATCATTCAATAGAAATCAAGTATTATTGATCTTTAAACAGTCACTGATTAATTGTGGAAAATAATCCTCATCCCTAGATTGGCCAGAACAATTGTGATCATGATATTTGTTATACTCTTATATAACAAACTTGCACGACTGCACCAAACTGTAAACCCGCCTGCGTGTCTCGTATATGGTACAAACAGCTTGTAAAATCATTGCTCCACAGCGCTTCTAGTGGTCAAAAACTCCATGTGGTACCTTTTTAAAATAAGGGATAGCTAAATTCATAATCACCCATGAATCAGTACTGATTTATTTGTTAATTATTTAGCCACTAGCATTACCTTTTTGTTGATGAAATAAATGAATACTCGACGTTTTTCAGTGCTCGGTATTAAATCGTCAATATGAATGCCAGTTGCTTTGCACAGAAAGGGCGTTCAGCCTCGTCACTCTGGTGGTCGCTGTAGAGCACTCCCCCTCAAGAAAACCTTTTTCTTAGCAATGAGTCGAGGCAGGGTTAGCATTTCAGCTGCACTTGTAGTCTTTCATGTGTTGTTGTTATTCGGTGCTGGTCAGCGTTGTTCTTCTTCCTTCGGCGTTTCACTGCAGATGAGAACACTTGTAGGCGTATATGTTGCTCCGTCAGGTCAGTAAGAACTGTATTTCCAATACCGACACTACCTTTAGTTGTGGAGAAAAACAAGGGCTGTCATGTTTCAAAATTTTGGCCTCAACTTTGTTTCTCATGACGTCTCGAGTTTGTACAACAGAAATAAAAAAACAGAAGAAAGAAAAAATGTTGAATAAAGTCCTCTTCTGTACTTTAATGCATGTATTACTCCTTGCATCAGATTTGCTGTATTGTCATTATCTGCAACACAGTTATTGCCAAAAAGTAGCCTTATTGCTATACATTTAGTTCTTTTTAAGCAGCCCCTTGGTCCAGAGCTAAGAAGGTAATTCTCACTGAGCCAGCAGCACCCCCCACCCCCTTTCCTTTCCTTTCCTCTGTGTTTGTGCCTACCTCAAAAAACTCCATTAACTAAGGAGCTGGGATTGTAAAATAGAAAATGACTTATGCGCCTGGGCCTCTGACCTATCCGCCCCCACATCCCAGAGTCTATTTCCAGGCGTCCGGCTTTTCGAAATGTGAGGATGATTTCTTAATCCCCGGGGATGCATCTGAGGATGGAAGTGAAATGCTTCAACTATTCTGGTTTCCACCACACGCGCATCCTGATGGGTGGCAGGCTGGCTGCCCAGTTAGCTGGCTGGACGGAGAGAAAAGGGTGCTAATGAGATGTGTGCTGCTCTTTCATGTCTGTCCTCTCCTCTTCCCAGCATGCTGTTTCTCTTGACTCTGTGGGTGTCTAAGCTATAAGCGTCTAGGTTTCTGACTGCTAATGTACAAAGTGACCGTGTCTGAACTGAAAAGTTAAGTAGGTTTGGAATTGAATCAGGCATTTTTCAGTATGAAAGGTGGTGTGAAGGGGAGCGTGTTAATGAGCTGGTTTGGAACATCACTCGTACCTCGCAGTCATCAACAGCGAGAAACTCCGGCCAAAGCGTTGGAGGATGGAGCGAGGGAGAGCAAAGCGAGGATGATAGTCAGTCACAGAGCTAAAAGCTTAAGCTCTGCTTAAATAAACAAAATCAACAAACAGCCAAAATAATTAATTGATGATTCCATCCGTCAAGTGAATCGCCACATGTCTCTCCAAATGTCTTCTAATGACATTTCAAACAGATAAAAATATATATCTGTGTGCTTATAACTTAAATCAAAATGAACAAGATTGAAGTTTTGATAATGAGATGTCTCATCTGACGGTGAAATGTCTTTAAAGTTTATGTGTAGATTAATGAAAATCCGAGTGGACTCGGGCTCTTTGAAGTGATGAGCCTAAGGACGAGAGTGATCGCTGTTTGTGTTTTATGGACTTTTTAAAGCTTGCCATGCATTTTTTTAATTGATTTAGTATCTTCCAGGCAGCCATTATTTGTACCTGTCACCTGCAGTGGTAAGCAGGGAACGCTCAGAAAATGCATCGTCTTTGTTTTCCTAATTGACTCGATGTCATTGTAAATGAGGGTTACCCTCAATGATCTCTCGAGTGTAGATAATAGGCTTGGGCGGTATCTATTTTTTCATACCTTTTGTAAACTTTTTATAATTTCACTGGGGTTTACGATACAGGATGGTATCAGTGTACGATCGGCGAATTCACTACGATCAGCAGGCCGTCTTGCCATTTTTTCGCCTACTCAATACACAATATACTCACAAGATGTCAATATAGAGAAAGACAACTGTACACCTTAAGATTTCCATCTCGTGGAACCTGTTGTTTTTTTTTCTCGAGAAATTGAGTCTTGCTGATTTTTCCCACGATGTGCAAGGTTCAGAACAGACAGCCAGTATGGTCTTTTCATAGTCTTACTGACTCTGTATCACCCTGCACTGTGTTTCAATGTCTTAATCTGTGACAGCCGTGAGTAAAAACAAACATATAAAATAAAAGCCATCCCGTTGACAAAATCCCTACAGTTATTGACACAAAGCATTTTATTGTGAAATAGTGATTGTGATAGTGATTTGATTGTGAATTGGTGATGCAGTAGCTTGCTCTGCTTTATAAATAAGTGGAGTATGTGCCTTTTAATTCAGAAATATAGTAGTTATAACAGTAGGCAGCTCTGCAGCAACACCGCACCAACACACACTGCTGATGTGAACACACACTGCTCACGTGTGCAGTGTGGCCCAGGCGTAACCTGCAGGTCATGTGTACTGCATGCAAAACATCCTAAATACAGCCTCTCCAGTATGAGGTCAATAGAAAGATAAGGGGCTGTAATTTTTGACAGTATTTAAAATCCCACTCTCTGGATTTCTCAAAACCCTGGTACACCGTAATACTGTAATATCGCTCATGTCTTAAAGATAAAAGTTCATTGTATGAGTATGTCTGAAGAAGCATAGGTTTCTGAGGTTTGGTGCCAAAGAGAAACCGTATGAATACAGAAAGCTACAAAGAAAAATCCAAATGATGATTTTCACAGCATCTGTGTTTGCTTGTCGTTTGTCCTCCTGGGTTTGATTTTGTTTTCTTCTAGACAACAGAGCGTGTGAATCCGATGCTTTCTGCAGCCAACTCTTAAGAAGGGGGAGCTTTCTTGAGGTTAATTATCTCATGCAAATTTTAAGTCTCTGAATTGTGATTTTAAAACCACACTAACATGAATTGAAAGCTCATAAGGTAGAAAATGGATGGTGGATTTGAATTTCAATGGAATAAAGTGACCACGGGTTTGGTCCTTCGTATTTACGTATGTTTTCTTCCTCATTCTTCAGTTGTTAGCACATTCCCATAAGGCACCATGGGAAACGTGGTTTACACAGGATTGTGTACCGTGGCTCGAATCCTGGATTCTGTGCAGAATTGTAGCAGTTGGATCGTCTTTGTGTCCTTCCAAGGAGAACGAAGATGATGTTGATCATGACGTGTTTGTTTTGCTTAAACACTCGGAGCCGTACAGCAGCAGGGATGGTATTTACCACATTAGATTTAGATGCATTTGTCCCAAATGGATATTTGTACGTGGTAGCAGAGAACATACAGATAAACACATAACGACATATAGCGACATGCAGATAAGAACATGTACACGTGTCAGCGTACATGTTGACAAGCGTGCATGTCAAGTATTTTTTTAAGCACTTGGGAGGGACTTTTCTTAAATTTTGGTTTAGGTAAAGGACATACACCTCCCAAATGACTGTATTTTGTATTTATTTCAAATACTCTGAATATTTAAATCTGCTTGCAGGTTTGAGATGCATGTTTTCTTTGAAAAAATTGCCAAAATTATAACATTTATCATGGTCAGAATCTTTTAAAACAGACGTTAGTGTTGGATTTTCAAATTTCCGATGGTCCATAAGCACAACATGTGCAACAGATGCTTCTAACCAGTAGTGTAAAAAAAAAAATAAATAAATAAATAAACTTTAAACAGTGACATTTCCACAAAATCGCTTCTTCCTTCATGTCTTGTTTAAGATTAAGGGAAAAAAAACCAGTTTGCACTAACAGACTGTAAAACTCCTGCGCACGACATTATTTAAAAACCATGGCCTTTTCCAATCCAGGATTAAGATTCCAACTTCTAATTTTTAATCTTAAAAGGGTACATTTCTAAAATCTTGAAACAGCCACCATGCCAAGCTAATGATATTATCACCCCACTGTTTGTTGTTTTAGGGATTATCTGTACAAACTGTCATTAAAGACATGTTGCTAATGCAAGCTGCTGCGCCCTGGAGGTGGGAACCACCAGAGGACCCACAAAATGACATTTTCCTGATACAATATTGATGGGATTTTCAACATAATATGATATGTTGATATAGCTTATGATATATTGAGATTTATAACTTATTTTAAACTTTGATTTATGCCCCATGGTAAAATTCATCTGTTTTATTTTATAAGATAAATTTTTAAGGATAAATTTTGTTAATTTAATCATTTTATTGCAGCATTTTTTATTCTAGCGGACTGAAAAAAAAGCCATGCAATACTTAAGCAAGGCAAACCTGAACCTTTTAGAAAACGGAGTCCTGCAGTGATATTGTTGTGATAAATTTCAGCATTTGTTCTGAAAATCAGAACGAATTGGATTTAAACTTTCCCGTCGATCCTCTGTCTGGTTGAACTGGCTTGTACAGAAGGCAATCACAGCACTGAGCTAATCATTGCTCCATTACAACTCAGTTGGTTTGAGATGATAGTGAGCATTATGTAATTGCTTGTTAGAACTAAATATGCAACGGGCACGACGGGTTAAATGCCAATTAGCACGGTTTGTGTGTGGCTCCGGATGCAGCCAGGCGGCACGGAGCGAGAGGCGTTTGGAAGCTGTAACCTGAAGCGGTTCAGGGCTCTGAGTTCAGTCTGTGTTTGACTTGACAGGTCTGGCTGGACTGTCATCCTGTTGCTGCTATTCCTAGTTCTCTCTTTTTTTTCTGACTTTAACTTGGATGCTGAGGTTAGTGCGCCGTGACAACTCTCACACTCTCTGCTGAGTGTCAGTGCACTGGCCCCTTTCTTCCTGAAACGACGTGAGTGAGTGAGAACAGGAGGATTCAAATGTGTTGAAGAGAGGAGTGTTAGAGTCCTAACCTTCCCTCACCTGTTCTCTCCTCCTCACCTTACTCTCGCTCTCCTTCGCTCCGACTCTCATGTTTTATTCCCAGAGTGTGACCGCCGGTGCGTTTAGAGAGGCTGATTGAAGGCGGTCATACATGTGGATTTTCCTCCACACAGACCCTTTGCTCACTGCACATGATCCCTGTGCTGTCCGTTCTGCACACTGATTCCGCTCCACACACACGAAGTAATTGCTGTACACGCGCTGATACACACACGCAGTCACTCTCATTCTAGTGGAACCACTCAATGGCGGCCCCCAGACAGCTTTCCAGTCAGTCTCCTCTTGCAGAAAACGGATAAAAGCTGTTTTTTAAAGTCTTTTCCCACGTCATCTCTCTCAACTCCTGTCTTTTCTCTCTGCTGGCAGTGAGGTGTAGGCATTAGCAGGCTCTGTGTGTGTCTGCGTGTGTGTCTGCGTGTGTCTGCGTGTGTGTCTGCGTGTGTGTCAGCGTCTGTGTGAATTTTTGTCTCATTTTGTGTGTTTGCGTGCATGCTGGGGATCGTCACTTTATGTTTGCGAAGATGTGTGGATGATAGAGCGAGACAGAGCGACAAGGCCGACTACTGACGGAATTATTGTGTGTGCTGCAGCAGTGAGACTGAATGCTGAACATTTGTCCAGAAAAATACACTCATATGCACCAGAACTGAGTGCCGTTTCACATTTTTATGCCTCTGCGCCGGCATGACAGGAGGCATTACGTTTTTGGGTTGTCCATCTGTCCCATTATTGGTAATGGAATATCTCAAGAATGCCCTGTGGGAATTTTTTAAAAATTTGCCACAGTCGTCCACTTGGACTAAAAGATGAACTGATTACAATTTGGTGGTCAAAGGTCAAAGTCACTGTGA
Source organism: Plectropomus leopardus (assembly GCF_008729295.1). Classification (NCBI taxonomy): domain Eukaryota; kingdom Metazoa; phylum Chordata; class Actinopteri; order Perciformes; family Serranidae; genus Plectropomus; species Plectropomus leopardus. The sequence goes on along the minus strand of NC_056480.1, from coordinate 4,405,784 downwards.
CCTCGTTGATTTCATTCTCATTAAATGAGATATTTCAGAAACGCCTCAAGGGAGTTTCCTCAAATTTGGCACAAAGGTCAACTTGGACTTAACGATGAATTGGTTAGAATCTGGTGGTCATAGGTTAAAGGTCAACATCACTGTAATCTCACACTGCAACCAAAACTTGAGATTTCGCTAATTGTGATAAATTTCTCAAATTGTCTAACAGGATAATGAAGTGATGACATTTTATACCCAAAATGTCAAAGGTCAACTACATGCCAGTCACTAGGAGAAAATGTTGCCATTATGTTTCTGCAGACACTGAATACCTTGCATTTGCACATTTCATATGTATAATATCGTGGGGATGCAGTCTAAGCCACCAAGCCTAGATGCTTTAGGCCAAAACATGATCTTTTCCAAACAATAACAGTGATTTTTGTGCCTTAGCCTAACCACCCTTTAACCACAGGGTTGAGAAATGTAGTTTTGACATATCCAATACAAAACAATGTACGAACGTATCTGTGGTTTACAAAAAAGTACAATATGAACATTTTTTTCTGGGGATTGGGTTGAAAATGTTGAGTGTTTTATGTTGTCTTCACACAAGCAGCTGTACAAGACCTTTGTCTAAGTAAAGCATTAAAATGAGCAAAATACTATCACATAATATCTGATTTGATAGACTGAAATTCTGATAATAATTAAACACTGCAGCTGTTTGTTTGACCAAAACTTGTTAATATTCTTTTGTTGGAGCTTCTCTGATGTGAAGATTTGCTACTTCTCTGTTTGATATTTATCTTATTAAAATGGAACATTTTGGGGGTTTTGGACTTCTTTTTGGACCAAACAAGCCATTTAAAGTTGATACTTTTGAAACTTTAAAAACTTTCAGTTGAAATATTTCCCTATTTTTATTTGCCATTTTGTGAACCAAACAGTTAATGTGATCTGTAGTAGCAGCCCTTAATCTGATCAGTCACTGCATGTGCTGTGGTCACATGTGTGGTCGAATATGTCTGCCATGGGTAGGCAACTTAGAAAAAAAATCCTATTTTGATGCAAAGAAGCTCTAGCTGTTCTACTTCTCCGTATTTTGACATGATAATGACATGATACGGCAGAGTAATCAGAGTATTCATGGCTGCATGTAAACAGAAATATAAGTGGGATGCTCATTTTAATTATCCATGTAAACAGCTTTGTTGGGATATTGTCTTATTAGTAAAAATGGTGAAAACCTGGAATATGTATTGCATGTAAACATAGTGAATGAATAAGTTAACAAAGCTAAGAAACTGGACTCACTTTTGGTGATTTCAGTCCAGCTCTCAAAAAGTAAAACTTCACATGCGCATTATCACACTTGATCATGCATGTGCATTTTCAGACTGCACCATTTCTGCACGCAAAATTGCACCCCCAAATGAACAGTGATTTTATGATGCATACTGTGTAACTGCGACATTCCCAGTGTGACTCTGACCTCTTTCTCATGTCATCCTAGGTCCGTGTACACATCTTTTAGCTCTTGATACTTGACGCTCTCCAATAGAGTAACAAATGCCATAAAGTTAGTCTCTTAAAAACAGACATGGGAGCTCTGTGGCCACAGCTGTCTTGTTGTTGGTCAAAAATGACAGGTGGATGATATAAATTCCTCCTCCTCTTCCTCCTCTTTGCCTCATTTGTCAGCTGGATAGTTAGTTGATTGGCAGGACGACTGTAGCATTAGTGGAAGGATTATTGTCACACAGATGTGTCAGCCCTCCCACCTCTGCTATCATCTGCGAAGTGCAACACACACAATGCGGAAGGGCGTTATTTTCCAATATACGACCACAGATGGATTAATTATGAGCTTTAATCAGTTCTTTATCACCAGCGTAATATAGACACGCTGCTGTCCAGGCTGTAATACACACACAAGTGATATCTGCTGACATGTGTCACCACAGATCGCTAATTAAATGAGACGAGATTGTACATGTCAGTTTTCTAATTTTTGGCATCAAACCTGTTTGACCTCCAGGAGACTGTCAGGACTCGCTCGGCCAATCATAACACAAACTGGACTGGCATTAGAGAATTTAATAGATGAAAATGATTTATGCCCCCATCTGTTACACGCGACACACACACGCACACACAAGAGGAGAAGGAGCTACTACAGTCACCTCGGAGCGACACTAAACAGGTCGGTGGAAATGAAAGGAGGTAGCAGGCAGAATGGCATTCGCATTCTGAATTAATTAGCCTGGTGCCGTGTTTGGAACGAGGCGGGACAAAGAGGAAGAATTAAACAAGAATGGGACAGACGGCAGCTGGTAACTAATCCAATAAATGATTGTGTGTTATTAAAAAGCTCACACCAGCAGAGAGATTAAAGCCAGAGCTACGAGTCAGTTTTGATTAATGAGAAGGGTGATTATTCAAGTCTGTCTCCAAAGCGCGCACAGAAACAAGTGTGACTCACAGCCATGCATACATACCAACACACATGTTTGGCTTTCTTTCTTTAAAATGCTCAGAAGATTCCTGCCCTACATGTTTGCATATGCACGTGTGTGATATCCGGAGCCGTTGTTTCTTGTGTCGTATAAAAGTGGGTCATCTCTGGATGTGTCGGCAAGACGTAATCTGTTCGCCACCTGAGATTTAAAGTGGTTCTTGGTTGGCTTCACTGCAACGTTTTACATTGAAGTTTATGTTTCCTCCCCCACTTCCATCCCCAATCCCCTGTGCAACGTTTCCTTTTCCTTTCCAGAGGTGTGGTCGTAGATTAGTTGGTGAGTTAGTAGGATTTTGCTTGGAGTTTTCTCTGCAGCTCTGAATGATAATTATGTATAAAAAAGGCTTTGTATTAAGTACCAATGGCGTAGGTGGTTAAATTTAGGTGACAAAAGCACGTTGCAACTAACACCTGAATGTCAAGAAAAGCACATGGTTAGGATTAGGCAAGAAAGGCATGGGTTTTCAAGTTTAAAAAAAACCCAAACCAAAACAAACAAAAAACATGGTTTGCTGTAGGATCATATGGGGAGCAGACACAGGGCTTCTGGGTGAAAGTCCAAAGTTTTTTTTTCTTCCATCACCACTCCAGCCTGCGTCAGGCTTAGTTATTGACTGACACCACCCGTCTGTGTACCTTATGGCAATGCTAGGCGCTGACCTGCCAACTTGCTCTGTACCATAACACCATGAAAGGTTTGGCCGTGTTACAAATTACGCTGCCTAGTAGCATATCGTACCGCCGCAGAAGGTGGCTTTGGCATCTGTAACTTAGACCAAAATATCTGACAAAGCAGCAGTATTTTAAAATCTTGAAGTGAGAATTTGCTGGATTTACACAAAAGTCGCATTGCAGGACATGCTAGGTCAGGTAGAGGTTGGTGGTGCGTTCCATTGACACTGGAAATTTAGGATTTCCTAGTTTGCATGGTGGGTACTACTTTGATGTGGTTAAACTTGAATAGGGTGTGTGTTATTTGATTTCAATGGACTCCTGTCAGCCAATCAGAAGAGAGTAGTTTGCATGGTTCACAGGCCTCACAGACCAGATAAGTTAACTCCAAAATCAGTAATTCTTAGCTGACTACGCTTTTAAAATTGACTTCTGTATTTGTCAGATTACAGAAAACAAGGTGATTATCTGAAAGCATTAAGAGAAAATGCAAAATAAAAGGGAATTTCATTTGGTTCAACTGATTGAATGCAAGAAGGAGAAGATGGAGTCAAAAAAGGAGATGGGAGGATATGAAGTGCAGTAAGAGAGGAGAAACAGGATGGCGGGAGGAGGAAGGAAGATGCTTTGCAAACAGGAGGAGAATACCTGGAAGAGGAGAGCACAGGTGATGAATTGCAAATAAAAAGAGAGGAGGGCAATGATGAGGAGGAAAGGTGAGAGGAAAGGGGAAGAATAACAAAGAGAAGGACGGCAGAAGAGATGCATGCCAAGTGGAGGAGAGGAGAAGATGAATGATAACTAGAGGGGAGGACGCAGATGAGTTGAGGTGAGGAGTGACATGAAGAGGGGGGCGAAGGTGATGAATGGCATATAAAGGAGGCAAAAACAAGTTGGATGAGTCAAAAGGTAGCAAAATTAGTAAATTAAATGACAAAACGAAGAGGAGAGGAGAAAGTTTACGAGGAGAGGAGCAGAGGAGAGGAGCGATTACGCTAAACAAGCCCGCGGCATGACAGTAATTTGTGTTGTGCTCTGTTGCCCGTATATGGTAATGGAATGTGTGAACGCAGCTACTGTGGTAACCTGCATTGATCAGAGATCAGACCGCTGCAGCTGGCAGACAACAACACACACACACACACATACAGCGAACCCACAGCGTCGGAGAGTGGACTGAATGCACAAAAACGCCAAGAGACAAACCTGTGGTCGAATCAAGGACAGACAGACAAACTAAAATAAGCAAGTGGTGAAACCAAGGACAGGAACACATAAGCTTTATAGGCCCATAAATGCATGCACAAAGATGAGTGAGCCACAAGGTAGGGCTGCACAATATTGGAAAATTGCTGACACTGCACAGTTTCAGTTTCTGTTATGTACATAACAATATGAAAAAATACAGGACTTTTCACTGGATGGCTTAAATAGCTCTATTAAGTGCATCTGCATGAAAAATAAAAATGAGGAAGGACATGTCGATTTCTGCTTGTTATATGCTACAGTGTCCTTTCAAAGCACACCTCCAAATTCATAGGAAATGTATGTTTTGGCATTACTTTTGGTTTTTCCGACGAAATTTCTTGGTTACATTTAGAGGAAAGATCATGGTTTACTTTGTTATGTAACTTCACTGATGTGAGTTAACAAGTAAATACAAGGACATATTTCACATGACATTGAATACTTTAGGTGAAAACACAGTCTCATGGATGAAAGTCCCGTGTTTGTTTGACCCATCCATCCCTCCCTTCTGTTTTACGTGGACTTTCTTATTATTTATAAGATTAACTTTACTCTCCTGAAGGAAATTTGCCTTGGGCAAAAGAGTGCTAGACATGGCTGCATGAAATTCATTTCAAATAATCGGTGAAAAAAAACTTTCCAAAAATAATTTCCCAAATGCCTCTTGGATTAACATCACCACATCAGGATAGAGGAACCAAGAACACTCATGTTTTGTTTCAGCCAAGATGTCCATAGCTGAGGGTTCAATGTCTGCAGGCTAGCTGTTGCTTGATGACGTAGAGATGTACAGATTCAACAAAAATGGGGTATTTAACCAAGATTTTCTTTTTTTTTTTGGTTATTTTAAAGTAAACCAGTAACAAGGCTTGCACGATGGAAATCGAGGCTGTGTTCTCCTCTTGTTTGCACTTTGAAACAAAATATTGAACTTTTATGTTACGATAAACATTTGGGCAAAACTGTCCCAAAACTTAAGTACATGCTGTTATTTCACTTTTTTGTCTTAAATATAATTCTGAATTGCATTAAATGTTTAAATGTTAAATCTAACTGGCTTTTAGCTTTAGTGAGCCTGATAATATGATGTTAATTCCAATACAGAAGAGACTTGTTGATCACTAAAATTATTTTTGGGAAAAAAGCAGATTTATCAACGATGGCGATAGTTATTGGCCAAAACAGTTGTTGTGTATCGGATATTGGCAAAAAATCCTCTATTGTGCATCCCTGATTTCCTGTTGAAACATTGCACGCACAACAGCAACTCAAAGCCTATACAAGTATCAAACTCCCCAGATTGCTTCATTTTCCAGGCTGTGAATATGTACCTTATTTTTAATTTAAACAGATCCAGTGAGTATAAAACGCCCACCAGTATATACACAAAGAGACACACACACACTTGTTACTCTGTAGGGGTTTGGCTGCCATTGATCGGTGGCGTTGTTGATATTCACCACCATGCCAGCAGCCTCGATGTAGTCGCTGTAGCTTATTGGCGGGGGAATGAAGAGTGGGGGGGGCTGCGAAACATGGCGAGAATGACCCGAGCCGAAAGAAGAAAAAGGAAAAATGAGAGCAATATAAATGGAGGGAGAATGTTTCTCCCGCTCTGCTGTAAAAAAGGCTTAGTGGGAATGATTACCGGTGAAAGCTAAATTGGCAATCTGCCCTTTCTTGTCTTTCTGCGGCTCGGGTTTTCTTGCCCAGTCCTCTTTTTTCCTGTCGCTTCTCTTTCTCTCTCTCCTTCACTTACTGTCTCCATCTTCCTCCCTTTATCGCACTTCCCTCTTCCCTCTCTCTCGTCTGGTTTTCCTTATCTCTCTGTTTTCCTCTTTCACTTTCTCCGTTGCATTTATGAGACGTTTACTGCTTTTCCAGTTTGTGTGGCGGAAATGGAAAAATATTAAATCAAGAGCAACAAACTTGGCCTGAATTTAAAGGGCCATTTCCATTGTTTTGTATTTCACTTACATGCACAATTATAGCAGACATTCTTCATTTCTCAATTTCCTCTCACTCTCACATTTCAAAGCTCAACAAATTTAACCTGAAACTACAGATTTCTGTCTGTCTTTCCTGTGTTTCTTACCCTTCTTTCCACTTTGCATGCTTCTTTCTTTCCACCATTTCTCCGTGAACTCGCTCCGTCTCGCACTGACCTCTTCCCTGCAGTGTGGGGCAGGTTGGGTCATGTTTATTTCAGCGGTTGTTTGTTTCTGAGGCCTCTCACCTATTACACCTCTGTCTCTCCTCATTCCTCTTACTCCTTCCACTTAAGCCTCTCTTTATCTCTCATGTGCTTCCTGCTCTCTCGCCGCTGCTTTTTGTTGCAGTCTCTCGCCCCCTCGCTCTCTTATTCTACTTTACCTTGACACTGATATCGCGCTTTGCTTTTTCACTTTTGGTTAATCTCCGGTCTTCCTCTCTCTGAGGGGCCAGAATGAAGATGTCAAGGCATCATGCTCGCTCTAAGAAATCTTTAACCATCTAAATCCAAGGCTTTAGTATTAGCGAGGTGTGAATTTCAGTTTTTAATCGTGCTCTGGTTCTTTTGCGCGTGTGTTGCGACTGGAGGAAATTTCTCATGTAAATGTGGAAACAGCAAGACTATAGTGTGTTATGCAAATACACCTGACCTCTGTAACAGGATAACAAACCATATTAGGAAAAATGCTGTTTAATTCTTCAGGTCATCACATTCTTCTTAGTTTTTCTTTCCCTTGTTGAAGCCGATGTGTCAGGATTTAACTGCAGGATTTTCTAATCTGTGCAGCCCATCTGTTGCATGAAAGAATATTACAAATCATAGATCTCTTGGTGTGAAGGAAGCCTCAGATTTGTAGACTCGAGACGCACAATTGCTTGAATCTTGATTATGATTTGGACTTCCAAAATGTGAATGTGATTGACTGTAATATTAACATTAAAAATGCCCCTCTCATAGAAAACATATCAGATCAAGTGCTTTTTAAACTAACAGCCAGCCTTCGCTTTTTTCTGTTGCATGTTAATTTGTTTCCTCCCAAAAGCTTTAGGTAGCTTATTTGGGGTGTCCCATTCACATGTTTCTTCTATGGTTGTATGTTATTCTGTATCACTGTGTCTTTGACGTGTGAAAAAATGATGATGATGATGACTTTCAGACGGGCAAAACAAAAACTGTTTGTCAACCATCATCATCGATTGTTTTATTTGGTTCATGTTTACATATGATGCGCTAGGTATCCGCCTGCGTCTGTTGTTGACGTTCTGTTATGGCGCATGAATTCACGGCTGTGAAATGCATCGTCTTGTCAAAAACACAAGTGAAAAGTGAAGGTTTATTAACGCCCCCCTTCTGCCGGCTCCATAGGAACTATCCAGCTCCTTATATTACGTTGTTACCAGTGGTGTTTCAAACTGACACCATCCTGTGGTGTATCATACCGCCATGAGAGGCGCCTTTGTGCGTCGTGTCTGACACCACAATGACCGATCAAGCGTCAGTATTTGACGAACTCTGAATCTATCTATCTATAAAGAAATGTGTCCGGTAAACACAGTTTTCATTTGTATAGATTTTGTAATGTCATTTTTATTTTTAGTAGGCTCACATTTTGGGTACAGTTTTTAAAACAGATTTTGCTTCTAGGAGATGCACTTTAAAGAAGGAACAGACTTACTACGGTGCGAAGATTTGGACATTAACATGATTGTAGCAAAATATGGGAATGAAATCAGTGCTCTCTTTAAATTTGAAAGTGTAATGAAAACATGTTGTTCCTAAAAAAACAAACAAAAAAAAAACAATGAATAATTGTGATTTCAATATTGATTAAAATAATAATGATAATCATTTCTAAAGGTGCAGCCTCAGTTGACTCACCCAGCAGTGATGTTGACTTCCTGTCCGCATTCAAAAAACTCCTTTAGCATTCTGGATCCCCAGTTGTTGTTTGATCTGTTTTTACCAACAAGGTAACAATTTTACCTCAAAAATGTTTTCTGAACTGTCCTTTCTTTTAAAGCTGCAACAAATGATTCTTTTTATTTCCTTTTTCTTTCTCTGCGTAATCGATTTATTGTTTAGTCAGAGCTCAAGGTGATCTCTTCAAATTGCATGTTTTGTCCGACCACAGAAACAATCCCAAACTCAAAGAAATTCAATTTACAAAACAGAAAAATCCTGGAACAATCGAGCACTGTTCTGTCTGTTTAAATGATTTTTTTGACCGACTAATTGTTTCATCACAACCTTGTCAGGTTAAAATAACAGTTTCCTTGTTTTTCCAGTTTGCTTTTAAGATGCATTTTATATTCAATTTTGACTTCTTCGGGTTAAAATGTGGTTGTCTGACACCTTCAGATACTCTGAACGTGTTGAGTAGAAGTTCGGAGTGTTTGTATTTAAATGTTAGTGGTGCCTGTTTTTGCTGCTGCAGATATTTGTGCATTTATTTGTGTTATTACCGGTGTGCGTTTGTTCGTGTGCAGAAGTTTGGAAGTGCTTAAGGTGATGTTTAGTCACTTTCTGGTGTTTTTTGACACGCGGGATGTGATGTGATGTGCTTTGCTTCATTAGGGAACATCACAAGCCGACTTTTCCTCCTCACTGACTTTAACTCACTTTCTCTCTGCTGTTTTCTCGCTCTCGCTATTTATCTGCCCGTCTCTCGCTCTCTCTCTCCTCCCATTTTTCAGCCTGGATTCTCTCTCTCTCTCTCTCTCTCTCTCTCTCTGTGAGCTTGATTAAGCTCCTGCTCTCTCGCTCTCATTCCTCCTGAAGTCTCTGTGATTTCATCTCGGCTCCTCTCTCGCCGCCTTGTGCTTCATAAGCCCGCTCCTCCATCAGTTTCCCTTCTTTCTCCTCAGTCAACGAGCCACGACTTCACACACACAAGCCCACACACATGCACACACGCCCGCACACACACACAAAACACTAAAAGAGATACACCTTACCACACACGCACACACACAAACACACAAATACTGAAAAGTTGTGGGTTTCACAAAAGATAAAACTCAAACATGGTGGCAAACAGACAAAAAATGGACATGTTATTACCACACACACACACACAGGACAGAAATAAACACACACACACACACACACACACACACAGGAAAGCACCTACACACAAAACCGTGCCCAGAAAAACAGGCACCTAATCACACATTTACACACAGATATACGTACACAGAGGAGAATAGCTCGACAATCTGTTTCCTTGCCTCATTCTCCCGCTCTCTCCGTCTCTCTTGCTCTCTCACTCAATTTGGTTCGATTTACCATCCTGTCAGGCCCGCTGATGCCCTCATTTCAGGCTGGCTATGTAAATATTATTGTTGAATCTGAGATGAGATGCCGTTCCCTGGCGAATCTCTTGCTGCCGTTTCTCCCGACGATCTGTCATACGGGCCGACGTAAAATCTATCACCTTGACAAGCTATACCCCCCCTCCGCCCCTCCATCCCTCCATCCCTCCATCCCCTGCCTCTCTCCCTCTCGTCTGGGTGCCAGCAGGATGGGAGCAGAGATGTCAGCAGCACCCAGCTAATTCAATTCTGCAGGTTTCCCCGCACCTAATTTAGGACTTTTGCAATCTCCTCCTGCTTTTTTTTTACCCCCCTTTTCGAGGGTTCCCCCTCAATGTGTGATGTTTCAGCAGGCTGATGTGCGCTGATGTGTGAATGTGTGTTTCTCAGTTGTGCAAAGCTTAATGTTTGTTTGCTAGCTCTTGAATGTCTTTCTGAATTATAGTAATAGGAGTGGTTTTGTGTGGGCTTGTGTGTTTGCATGAATGAGTGTGTGACTGCATACGTCATGTGACCTGCCAGGCAGGTTCTTTGTGTGTGCACATACCTTTAAGAGCCCTTTAGATTTTAAAAGCCATAGATTGACATATATGCTCACTTTCTTTCACACTGAGAGTAAGATGAGAAGGTGGAGACAAATCTGCACGGTAAATATGGTAATCAAGCTTACAGCCAATAGCTTAGCTTAAAGACAGGAAAAAGGAGGAAATATCTAGTTTCCTTTTGTCCAAAGGTAACAAAAAATAACCTAGCAGCTCTTCTAAAGCTCACTGACAGATTATGCCTCCTTTGTTGACAAAAAGGCAGGTTTCCATTAACTCTCAAATTGCGCAAATTGAAATTGCAAATATAAAACATGCTAATGGAAACAAGTCAGTTTAGAAAAAACTCCCATTTATCACAAAAAGAAGCTACAATCGCATGAGGTGGTAATTCAGGCGATTCGAAAAAATCTGTATTTCACAAAACTGCAATGAAAACACTTTTTTCGCTTTTATAGGTCACGTGATGCTATGGCTATGCCGGCTCCCTCATGAGGTGCTATTGCATCGCATAACTCTTCAGAAGCAGAGTGGATCATCTCAAAGTTTTGAATCCACAATTCCTCTGAAATTCTGGACTATCATTTCCCAGAAATCCCTTATCGTACGTGGCTGCTAAGGGGCTTGCCTTTCCATTATCGCTTGTACTTCCGCTAAGCTAGCAGCTGCTGGCTGTAGCTTCAGAGTCAGACAGGAGAGTGAGAGTGACATCAATCCTCTCATCCAGCTCCTGGCAAGATGGTCAATAAGCATTTTTCTCAAACTGTCAGAGTGCATCAAAGAAAAGGTCATGTTACCTGTAACTGGAAGACACATCTCATGGTAGTTTACTGTAAACAAGTCCTCTTTTTATTATTGATTATCAAAAAATGTTTCAGAAACAGAAAGAAGGGAGAAAATGGTAGAAAAGCTCAAATGAAATAATGATCCCTAATTGTAGCTGAATGATACCATTGGATTGTTTATAGATTAGCAAGCAGTGTACTGACTTCATGTTCAACTCTGCGTGAGTAACAACATGCCAGTATATCCCTCTGCGTGTGTGTGTATGTGTGCGTGTGTGTGTGTGACATGTTCACCATTAAGGGAGAGGAGTACATTAAGATAATGTATCTTTCCTGACCTCATCCCTCTGTAGCTCAGCTGTGATCAATAACCTGCTTTGTGTGTGTGTACACGTGTGTGTGTGTGTGTGTGTGTGTGTGTGTGTACGTGTACGTGTACGTGTATGTGTATGTGTACATTTGGGTTTCGGCATGTTTGTGTGTCGATAACTCGGCTACAAGCGAGTGTGTCTGTCTCTGCTCGCCAGGTTGTTGTCATGCTAATCACAAACGTGTTGCGTACATGAGCAGAACTTCCCATTTGATTTAATGAGGCCTGTCTGTTTAGCAGACGCTCGTTCTGTTTGTTTTCTTAGTTTTCAATTAGGAGACAACACCTCAGGACACATGCGTGCGTGCGTGCACACACACACACACACACACACACATGCAAACACACACATAAACACTCCAACTGTGTGCATCTGTTATTGATAAAATGTCTTTCAGAGTGAAATAAAGGAGCACAGATTACACAGTGTCTTCATTTCTATCTGTATAAGAATCTATATGCATTGTGAGTGTGTGTGTGTGTCTGTGTGTGTGTGTCTGTGTGTGTAAGTGTGGTCGCTGAGTGATTGCATTCCTGTCTGCTATCAATCAGGGCCAACGCAGCGTGTACTAATTACAGTGTTGTATGATGATTTATGAACAAAACGGCAGCAGCTTAGTCACAAACCCCTGCTGCTGCCGTCACCAAGCCTTTGGTTCACACTGTCAAACATCACATGTGTTTGTGTGTTTTCCTCATTAGTATATAAGAAGTTTCTCAAAGCAATGGCGAGATTTTCCAGTCTATGTAGAACAAAGCCGCAACACGAGATAACATCAAATGAAAACAAACAGTGATGTTCTTTTGAGTTCTTGGTTGGTAAAATGAGGCAGATGTGCAGATTGCTTCATTCGTGCAAAGACTGAATTTATAATGAGCAGTTTTCATTATTAAGAGGCAGAGTCGAAGACTGCAACGCTCCATGACAATCTGCATCACACATCAAAATTACTCTCTCTAATTCATCCCCTTTATTTTGAGCTCTGTAATGCACAAAGAGTGATAAAAGTAATTCTTCGCAATTAGCGCCGCACATGTATAATTCACAGGTATAACTGTTAATACGTTACCACATTTACCACAAATGTACTGTAAGAGTTTCATTGCTTTTATCAATGCAGATAATGAAAGATACTGCAATTAAGCTTTTTTTGTGAGCACACATTTGCACTGAGACGAGATTTAGGGAGATTGGTTTTTTGCTGCATTTATGTGATGTATGATGACAAAAGAAACACGGCGATGAACGCTTTACCAAACAGAATGTGAAATGAGAGTTTAACACCAGAATTATCTCAAGTGAGCAAATAACTTCGTAGCAGCTTTAAAGCTAAAATGTCGGGCTGCATTTGAATTACAGCACTTAAAGGTATACAACGCAGGATTGTCGGTTTCTGTTTTTACGCAGTGGTACGGTGGCAGTTGATGAGGTGTTTGTACTTCTTTAATCTTGGTAGATTGTCAGAAGAACTTTTCTGTACTTTTCTATATATTTGGTGGTTATTCAGCCGAAAAAGAGGTGCGTATACCCCTTAAACCTGTATATATCCTCAACAGCAGCACTTTCTGTAAACATGCTTGCCAGCAAAAGACAGGATTCACTCTCATTTGATGCATTTTTTGGGGGGGCACTGTAGCTCTTGGATTTGTGCTGCTTATGGATGCCACCTGGCTGCTACCTTTTAATAAAGTCCTGACCTCACCTGCACACTGTGGGGCACAGGCCCATGTACATCCCAAGCACAGAAAAAAGAAAAACATAAGGCAAAAGGAAAATACACCTCCACCACTACCACACACTTCTGGTGGAAGAAAAGTGATGATTGAGTGGGTTTACTTCTGCATGAGGTCATACATTGTTTTTTAGGAAAATCTTGCATAGTGTATCTTTTTTATCTTTCTAAATTGCGATTATTTTCCTCACATCTGAGGCTACGTTTGGAGTGACCCATACCTGACATCAGTGAGCGTTAAAACAACAAAGTCACATTTGCAAAACAGGCACTTGGGAAAAGCATGAAGTGTTTATCTCCAGAATTATTTGCTGCGTAGGTCGGATGACAAACCATCATATGTAGAGAATGAGAGTCAGACAATGAAGAAATGCAAAAGCCAAAGTAATAGCTCTGTTAGCAGCAGGTCTGTGAATAGACAGGTGTGGGTGCGGCAGGTAAAGTGAGGTGTGGTGATGCTGCGATGTGTGTGTGTTTCACAGAGGAACAGTTCCTCAAGATAACTCTGTCTCAAAATGTAGACAAGCTTTCTCCATCGGACAGCATGTGGCAGTCAGGCTGTATTAGCTGGTGACTGGGGCAGTTTACTGCAGCGGCGGTGCAGCAGCCTTCTGTAGTTTTTGACTATTCTAACACTGTAACGCTGCACAGCCAGGTATTACATCGAAAAAAACATGGATTTATGGGAAAAACACACATGAATTCATATGTTACCATTCTTACAGTGGTCACATGACCAGTAATTCGCTATATATATTGGATTTAGGACCACATATGAAAGTGGCCCGCCAGATCAGATTGGAAAAAAAGAAATCAGATTTCGGTGTCCGTACTACTCTAAAAAAGATTACATCTGTGTCACAAGGTAGCAAAAAAAATTGAGTTTGAGCTATGGTTCCTTAAATCCCTCCAACATTGTTTGGATAACTGGCAATTCTAGAGTTAATACATGCCAACGAGTGCTGACCTCTGTGTGTGCTTGCATTGATCAGACCCAGTACCCGTTGCGGATGCTTTTAGGGGCTTAGCTTTAGTCTTTTTAGAGTGTACATGGGCAAGTTTGTCTGTTTTGTGTAGGAGATTGGGAAAATTTGCGTAAAATAAAATTCAAAAGTCTAGACTGAGCTAGAAATTTCTACACTGTGAAATTACTACACCCCTTAAAATAGGTCAAAAATAATACCAGTTACATCTGTATCCACTAGTTTTGTCCATAACTTTGCAATATTCAAAGGCTTCTAGGCTAGCAAAGTCTGTACAATAAAGGCTAGTTTCTTTTAAAGGTCAGTCTTCTGATTAAAGGTCATGCTGGTGACTTGTTCTCTGTCAGAGCAGCTTTTCTTAAGTGCATCAGCAAATGATCTCCTGTGTGAGACTGATCTAGTTGTCATCATTCAAAAGTTCAGTTGTTTAAGTCACTTTAATGAGCAGATCTTATACGAGCGTGTGTGCTTGTCTTCATGTACAAGAAAGAAAGGCCCGCCATTGTTCTTGTCCGTGTCTGCTGAGAGGCTGTTCTGCACTGAAGGAACAAAGTTCAAGAAACAGAATCACTGATCAAAAACTTTGTTCCAACAAAAGGGAAGTTTTGCTTACTTCTGCGTTATGTGACGCTCCTCAGCGTTGCATGTCGCCCCCTTAAACGCCACGGGAGCCGACTTTGAGCTGCAATAATAAGCTTGTCTGCATGGTTACACATTCACAGTTGCTGATTCTGTTTCATCACAGTTGTCCACAGTCAGCACTACTGAAACGCATCAAAGTTATTAAATCTTCCAGCAGCTCTTCTGAGTTAATTCCACTGCTATAGGAGTTCAGGTCGGCATGTATTGGAAATGCAAGCAGCTCTTGTTTGTTCTATATTTAAATACTGAGCTTCTGAATTGTTAAAATGAGATCTAAAGCAAAGATAAGTGTGGTTCGTTTCACTGTAAGACTTTAATCATGAGTCAGCTGGAGACAGAAAAGAAGGGCTGAAGCTGCATCAAGGCTAGTGCAGGAATATTTGCTTGTATAAGTACAGCAGCGGTTTATCATCCAGCCTTTAGTCAATGCCAACGAAGAGGGCACATTATTTTATGTATAATCAGGACTTGAATTCTGTCCTTTTGGGATGTGGTGACTGATTGGGCCAAGTTGGATAAAGTCCAGTCTTGGATTTTGTAGATTCTCATCATTTGCCTCCAGGTCTGATCGGTGCTCATCCTTCTCATTTAGGTTATTGAAAAGATATATGAGGTTTACCAAGAATTGGGCTACGGCTGTTAAAGCTTTAAGTAGGAGAAATAATAAAAATGAGTAAAAAATGAATAAACTGAAATTGTAGGGAATCATCTTATTTCCTTTTCTTAAAAGAGTACTTCACCCGCCCACATGGCTATTTGCGTATCAGTTACTCACCCTGTGTTATGTTTAATTTGTCAAGAACATTTTGTTTTTCGCATATGTCTCCGATGAGCTAAACAGATTATCTTGCTCATGTCTCTATGGCAGTTTGCACTAACTAAGGATAAGAAATCAATAAAAATGCCAAAGTCACAAGAGTTGTTAGATCAATAGACATTGGCTGTATGGACTGTAAACTCTGCAGAAGTAGTGAACTTTAGGGAATACTTCATAACCTAAATGACCATTTGTAAATGAATTTCTCACCCTGTGTTAAGTTGAATTTGTGAAGAAAGCTTTGTTTTTCTTGATGAATTGAAGTCATAGGCTACTGCGCTTAACTGCAAAACTATATCAGGACATCTGTGAACAAACTGTCACACAGCTTGTGCAGTATAGCCTCATTTATCTGGTCGTATGCTCAGTACTTCCCAAACAGACAGACCTTTGTGACAGGGAACTAAACTGAAAATGAAAAGTGAAACTTGTATGCTTTCTTCAAAGCCAGATGTCCTTGACAAAAACTAAATTTGCTTCCCTGAACATGGGAGCTGCTGGTCTACCACTGCCTCTGATAGTTAATTAGTTTGTGTTATTGTTTGATTTTAGTGTTTTCAAGTTTTAGTTAATATTCACCAAAGTCACACTATAACAAAAACAAACTACTGATTGTGGCAGTGGTTGACCAGCAACTCCCATTTTCAGCGACGTTAAATTACCGTTTTTGTCAATGGAGTTTGGGTTTTAAGAGGGCATAGATACAAGTTTCACTTTGAGTTCAGTTTTATATCAGAGAGGGCTTTCTGTTTGGGAAGTGCTAAGCATACAGCCTGCTAAACGAGACTTGGACTTTACTGAAAGAGTTTTTTAAGGGTTTATATACAGACATTTTAATGTATTTTTGCTGTTGGTAAACGTGGACCGCTGTGTCTTCAATTCTTTAAGAGTTTTCTTCAGTGTTGGATTCATCTCTCACTGTGGAGGCATGCAAGAAAAAACATTTTTATTTGCACAAATTCAACATAATATGGGTGAGTATTTAATATACGAATAGTCCTTTGGGTGGTGAAATATGCCTGTAAGTTCACTTGCCATTAACTCTTTCTTCAGAGTTGATATTACCAGTGTCTATTGATCCAACAGCTGCTAAGAATTTGTAATTTTCTTCAGTTTCTTACCCTTAGTTGTGTTATCTGTGCATACTGCAGCATGCACAGAAGAGAGACAAATGGTCTATTGAAGGCTGCACATTTCTGTTTTTGTAGACGCAGTATTAGTATTCTTAGAGCAACTTAAGGGTTTGCCTAGTGACACACCTCTACTCGCAGTCTTATCTCTGTGTGTTGTTGTATTTATTCAGTGTGTTAGTATTTAACCTCTCTGATTGTCAACACTAAAAAAAAAATCTGTCCGTGTCGGAGGAAGTCAGTTGTGTTTATTCGGGGTGTCTATTCTTTTAACGGTTCAGTAGTCTTCAGGTCTGTTCCCAGCTTTTAGCAGCTGCAGCAGAGCATTTGTAGTTGAATTAACTTGTTCAGAGCAGTTGCTTCCAGCTTCACTGGCTGCTTAATAAGCTCCTAGATGCCATAGTGCACTTTGCCAGGGTGACTGTTTTTCATTTTAAGCCACACTTCACGGCAGGTGAAGCTCTGTGATCATCAGACGTCTTCAGATTAGACAAACAAGAAGTGCAAAATGTCGGCCGTATCAAATGGATTTATGAGTCAAACTCGCACTGTTCATAAAGTTCAAAAAGTGAGAGCTGCTTTCTAACTGTCTGGAAAGTCACAGCATATAGTGACACATGAATTAAGATGTTAATAATGCTAAACTCTGACTTAAAAGAAGGATCTTTGCACCAGCCAGTCCTAAAACTCTCAAAAAGCCAAGAAATCTGGGCAAAACCAAGCATCTAAGTTAGATGTATGTGCTGTTCAACAGCCTCTAAATGAGTATGTTTTAATGTGTAGTTATTTTTTAGATGTGTAAATCATAAGCTTTAATATCAGTTCTTTGGACAAGGATGAAATATCTGCTTATATGACAAAGTCTGCCACAAAATGAGTTCAACTGGATTCCATTCAGGGGCCTGCAACTGATATGAGGCAATATACTTAACACAGAAAAAGCTGCCTCCTCTTTCTTTATTGCTCTTGGTAATGAAAAAACCCAGAAACATCATATAAATAATTGTAAACAATTATAAGTAAGTCAGGAACACACATAAAACATTGCTTAACAACAAAAACATTAAACAAAAGCATAAAATCCGGCTCAGTAGTAACTGCAGAGATAACAAAATCAACATATAGGCTACATAAAAGTGGAAATGCAAAAAGCTATAAGAGATCTTGGCAATATAAAATTCATAAAGTCAAATGTCAAAAATATACAAGTATTATGAAGTGCACCACTGTGCAAAGAGCTGCAGTTAAGTATCAGGAGCGCCCCTCTATATCCTAGTCCTATGTACGGATAGTTTTGTAAACAAAACAGTATATTTTTCTTGTAAACATTATTGGCTTAAGCATCTGTACATTTCAAAATACAACTTTTCTGTATAACTTAAATCATATCTTTAATTGACACCTTTTCTTAGTCACCGTTTACTTAAGTCATTTTAGAAGGAACAGCATGGTTGAAATTCAGCCTGTGTTTTTCAGCCTGACGTAGCAGGAATTTAGCAGAAGAAGATTCCTGATAAAGTTCGTCACGTTTCCTGAGTATTTTATCGCTTTTATCTTGTATTGTGTGCATAAGGTATGTGCTCTGTCTACTGAACCGTCTTTTCTCTGAAAATCAACATATTTCCACACTGCTGATTTATTAGAGGGGAATGAAGATCTTCATTGTCTTTTTTGCCATTATCTGCTTGGATATGTTTGATGGTGATACAAACTTTCCGTGAGAATTTTAAAATAATGGAATATCTTCACTTTGCATCAATGATTTTGGATCTTTGATCACCATATTTATATAAGGATTCACATCGATGGATCGTTACACCTCTGCTGTCTTTATAATTTTCAGAATACATGTTCATGTTTCGGCTTCTCACATTTCAATTTGTCACAGTCTTTATCTCTAATGCAGGTGTAATGGCTCATGAATGGCTACATAATGTACACTGTAGGGCTAACACTGGGGCAGTGTGAACATGAATGACATAATGGATAATATGCAGTTGACATTGTTGGTATGAAATGAACAAATGAGTTCCTGCTTAGCATTTAGACATGCCATCTGCCTTTCTAAATAGTATCAGGCCATGCTCAATTGATTTCCGCAGAAGCGAGACGAGGCCTCCGGAGCTCGAAGTGCACTGAAGGTTGTGTGTTAAGGCAGAGACTCTCAGTACTTAGCATGCAGCGGCATGTTCATACAACCCACAAATATCACAATAAACCTAATTACTGACTGCTTGGAAATGTCACACAAAAGCTTGTTTGTTCATACAAAAGCAGGGGCAACATTTACAGAGCTGCCATCCTAAAAAGCGAATCGCAGCAGCTCCCAATGTGCCGCGGTAATTAAGCGTTGGAGCTTTAAATGGACAAATCATCATATAAAATACATTTTGACCTTAATCCATCCAGAAAGGTTGATTGAACATTTTTACACCAAGACTGAAAAGACATTTAACACGTTCACACCTGCAAACTGCCCGACCACAGTGTGACAGTGTAATTATAAATTGTTTGTATTCACTGTTTCCAGCATGAATGCAATTTACAAGAACTGCAGGACTCAGAACCTTGACACAATTATCGTTTATACCTGATCCCAGCCCAGTCGCCATAATAAATGAATAAATGTTGGCGATGTATGTTTCTGCAGTGATGTGTATAATTAGTATGGAGTGGATATGTTGAAATTCAAAGTTTCGTCATGTTTCAGCAGTGTTGGGGTTAATGTGTAGTTGGGTTGAGGCACAAAAACCACTTCGCTATGAATGTATCCAACTGTGACCCCTGTACTGCGATATTATCATATTGCCATATTCTCACCAATTCACAGCCTAGTAACATAACATGTAAGCTCCAATAGTTGAAAGTACTGTACATGACATCATCCAGCCACACTAGCAGTCCCAGTAGAGCACAAATATCACCTGATCATTGTTTAAAAAATGCACAATTCATTTAATTAAAAAACAGAAATAATGGTTCCTTTACTCCTCAGACCTCGCTGTGAACAGTTCAATAAGAACTGCTGTCTGTCCAGAGTAACAGCGCCACTGTTTCCACCCATTTCACTGATTTTTGATGATGAGGTACAGTGCAACTATAACCCCCCACTGATACTTTCTTCATTTTTTATTGAGGTTTTTGGTGCAATGTGTCAGCTGCCTGCACACCCTGAAGCACTCCCTCCTATTTGTTATGACCGGTCATCCTACAGTGAAAGACAGATAACACCATGTGGTCTAAGACGTCAAACTGCTGTCGACTGCAGAGTGCTTTTCTTTGCATTGAAAAAAGGCCCAAAGCTCTGGCTAAATATGAGGCTTTCCATCCAACTGGAGGCTGCCCCTAATTTACTTGAAGGTTAAAAAAGGCGCTGGCAGTTTGACAGAAACTCGGCCTCAACAATTAACATCAAATTACCTTTGAGCAAAGCAGTCAAACCCTCTGCAGCTGGGTGGCGGAGGAGCTGCGGTCGCAGTGGGCATGGGATGTTTGATTACAGAATGAAACTTGGCTGGAAATGGACAAAGATGCACCTCAAACCCCTTTTGAAGTAATTAAAGATATTTAATTAGAGATAAATAATAAAGCCATCAATTTATTTCTCTTTTAAAGCAATTTCCTGCCTGTTAAACCCTGGAAGAGAGGTCTTAGATAAGAACTACAAGGTGGGCCAAGACATAATGGACAGGCGGTGCAGCAGCGTAACCCACGCTATCAAACCCTGCCAGACCTGTCTGACAGGTGGGCCCATATGCCATTCCTCCGCACAGCCCCGACTGTCGCAGGTGTGTTTGTTTTCTGCCAGATGAGTGCCCTCTGGGGCGGAGATTTAACTGTTGCCAGGAACCTAAATTAGCATCAGTTGAGACGGCAGAAGGTCACGTAGGATCATGACTCCGACGTGCGCGCTAAACACACAGAGACGAATACGAGTGCAGAGACGCTCAAAACACACATACAAAAAGGCAAACACATAAAGTAGATGCGCTTAACCCTTAAACACCTGGATCATCATCAGTTTTCTTGTGCCACATTCAGACGCCTTTCACTAACATTTAAACCCCTGATACCTTAGAAAATTGATAAAAATTTCTTTAAAAAAAAAACACAGAATGAGCAACTTGGCAAAAAGTATCCAACAAACTGCACAAAAATTGGAAAATCAGAAAATAAGATGGAGGAACTAATTAGATATTAGCTTAAAAAAGGAGGAGGCAGAAAAATATATTTATAATATAATTATTGATAAATTTATAATGTTAAAGAAAAAAATGTTTTAAGCACTTCCTTAATTTGTGTTTTGTTTGTATCTACTTTTTAAAATTCATTTTCTTTTAACTCCTTTCTTTTAACACACACACACACACACACACACACACACACACACACACACACACACACACACAGAGTTGAGAAAGCGAATGAAGGATCATGACTCCGCAGTGCGGGTAGACACACAGAGACAATTATGAACACTCCACACACACAGTCTTAGGTATTCATCTGTTGCAAAAAAGGCACACACATACAGCAGATGCATTTAACACAAGTTTGAGGACACACACTGAGGACACACACTCAGTGTATGGGAGGTGGTGACAGGTCAGAGAAGAGTCATTAATCATGAGCTGTGACGAGGTAGAGAAAGGAGCAATGGAGGAAAAAGGGATGGAAAAAGAAGGTAGATAAAGATGGACAGCACCTTTTAAAAGGAAGATGGAGGTCTAGAGATAGAATGGGAGCTTGGGGAGGGAGAGATAACAGTCTGAGGAGGTAGAGAAAGGCCTTATACCAAATGGAAGACGGAGGAGTAAAGACAGAGGGTGAGTGGAATGACTGCAGAGAGGGAGGAGAGGAAGATGTCGAAGACTGAACCAGAAATATTCAGCGTGAATCACTGCCGTCCCCTCCTCACAGCACCATAACACACACACACACACACGCTGTGTGCGAGTAGCCGTGCGAGTGGTGTCTCACTTTAATGTGAGGGACACAGAACTGCCAATAAAAGGACTTACTTAATATAGTACATAAAGTGTGTAGCTGTCACACACAGAGAGATCCTCACACAAACAACAGCCCCCAGCCGTACTGCTTGCATGCTATTATTGTTGTTTTGTAGTGTTGGCAGAGAAAAGGCGATGTCTAACAGCAGGGATATCAGGATTCCTCACCACCTCCACAGTTCATGGTTCACATAAGGCTGGTCCTCTTGGCCCGGAAGCTGACCTACTTTCTATATTCACCGGGGAGCAGAAAATACAATTTTAAAGGAAATTCAGATAATAGTTTTGGGAGGAAGAGATGAAAAGAGGGGAAGAGAGGCATGTTTAAGTTGCCTCGGTAATGAATGAAAATAAGAGAGGTAATGATGGCGATGCTTTGCTGGTAGGGTAGTCAAGGCTAAACGATGAGATTCCCAGGGGAACTCTGTTTCTTCCTCTCGCTTTTTCAGCAGTTTTGTGACGACAAAGAAAACAATCTCGTTGCTGCCTTTAGATTTTTTCCTCTTCCTCTTGCTTTGCAGTTTGAGACAATGCTGTCAGTAGATTTTTTGACCTTTTCCTCCAGCTTGCTTATTATAAACATTTAATAGAATCTGCTTGCGCGATAAATAGTGTTTTTCCGTCCAGCGCCACAATGAAGGACAAACATGATTATGGGTCCTAACCCACTCTTTGTGGAGGAACCGTTGGCACGTCATGATATGAACTAGGAAACAATTGGGCTCCTGGGCAAATAAACAATAGCTGGTATTTAACCATTTACTGGCATGAGTAGTTTCTTGTCATTGCATCATCTTGCCCACTGAAATAGATATACAATAATGTGCAAAAGTCTTAGGCCAAAATAGATTTGTTGTTTTGGCAAAGTTTTCATGAGGATATATACTGTATATATGTGTATTTATTTCACAGTTTCTTCATTAGGATAAAAACAAAGAATACAGAAAACGTGTAATGCATTAAAACACCAGAGAAGTCAGAACAAAAGTGCCTTTTCAGACTGAAGTCTATATTTAGTGTGAAACATAGAATCATACAACTATAACAAAAGTAGTCGCTCAAACAATCAATTTTGAGCTTTGGACATGTCTGAATGCAACCTGGTATTGTAAATCTTATATTGGCTGCACAAGAGACTTCAAGACTAATTGGAAAAGGAGGTCACACTAAATACTTGCAACTTAAGCTGTTTTATTCTTAAATATTAGTGTTTTTAATACTGTATTTATATTTCCTGTATGTTCTGTTTGTATTTTAGTAAAGAGACTACTGAGAAATGAATATGTATGATGATTATAACCTTGCTAAATGAACAAGGTGGCCTAAGACTTTTGCACAGTAATGTATTGATGATTAATCCACCTGCTGACATAAATGAAGTAATTAATAAACAATAGAAAGCCAGCAAATTTGCCGGAATAATCCTCAGTTTATCTCTCCTACTACTTGAAAATTAGGAAACACCTTTATTCTTGACAGCCAGGGTAGAAAAGGTTTTTGTAACCACAGTGGCTGGTACTCTATGTTCCAAAAATTCACTTGCCAATTTCACCAGAGTCTGATCCAAGTAGGATATTAAACTGTCCAAAATCACATTGGTTTTGCTGCTGAAAGTGCCAGAAAGTGCCCAGAAATCAACAGTTTATGGAAAAATTTACCAGCAGGCGACATTCTGCAAGCAGCATTATGGCTAACTGATATCTGTTATCTCTTAATGGGAAATGATTCAAGTTGACTTTAACCCTTTGAAACCTGGATGGACATCATTTTTCTTGTGCTACATTTAGATGCATTTCACAAGTATTTAAACCTTTGAATGTTGAGCAAATTGGTTTGATTTCTTTCAAACACAAAAAAACAGAAAAAAAGCCAATGAGCAACTTGGCAATAAATGTCCTGCAAACTGAAAGAAACTAGAAGATTAAGAAAATTACTTTTTAAAAAGCTGGGGTAAAATGTCCAGAGGCTAAACCTCTAATTATCATAATTATTCATTTTAAAATCATTTTATATCATTATTTTTTTTAAGCATTTTTTCCTATTTCCTGTATTTCTTTCTTTATTTTTTTACTTTCCCATTTTGTTTATTTCTTTATTTGTTTGTTTGTTGCTAATTTTCGGGTATTTTTCTTGTACTTTTTACTAATTTCTTTGTAATTTTTGGGTCTCACTGATAAAAGTGGCTCACAGCTGGAAAAACAGAACGAAGGACTTGTTTATGTGACTAAAATGTTACACTTAACTTCTGTGAATTGAAAACACACTAAAAAAGTGACAGCTATGTTGACACCTACGAGACTTAACCAGCGTTGTTACCGTGGTACCAACTTGTCAGAAGATGGCACCCAGCTGTCACTCAAAGTGGCCATACCTTTAATTTTGCCTAACTTAAAGACTTAACACCCT
This sequence comes from Plectropomus leopardus, assembly GCF_008729295.1. Lineage (NCBI taxonomy): Eukaryota > Metazoa > Chordata > Actinopteri > Perciformes > Serranidae > Plectropomus > Plectropomus leopardus. The sequence goes on along the minus strand of NC_056480.1, from coordinate 4,381,640 downwards.
CCATACAGTTTTAATGAATGATGAAATTAGTTATAGCGAACTGCAGTTTTTCAAATTTGTGTGTTTGCTCTGTTTTTCAGCCCTGGAGGTTGACACTTTGGCTGAAGTGGATGAATTTTTGTGTTTAAGGCAAACGCAACACTGTCAATAAAATGTGAATATATGCAGAAATATACCTGTTATGTCAGTCGCAAGTATATGTTGACTTTTTCTCAAAACAAAAAAAAACCCAAGATGTTTCTGTCATTTCAGACTTGGTGGCAGTTTCTTGTAGCAATTTAACCAAAGTTCAAAAACTGGCACTTGAAAAATGTTACCTGGCTGCAATGTGGCGCCTCAGGCTCCTCAGCGATGACGCTATTCACTGTTTTAAGGAATGATAGATGAACCCATCGACATCAGGTAGTGTGTGTGGTGGCTCGCTATATCAAAGGTGGAGAATTTTCTTGGCTTCCCGAGTCGCACCCAGAGATCTCGTGTGTCACTTTGTGAAAAATGCCGTCCAACACTCCTCACTTATACCTCGCTCTGCTGCCATTTCCCCACTACTTTATCTGCCGGGTTCACCTCGGCGGCGCTGAACAGGTACGACGTAACGCGCACTTAATCAGCGAGGTCGGTCGTGGGCTGTGATGGAGCTCCGTTTTTCTGTCGCTATTTAGTTGAGGGATTCAGTGTGGGCGCTCCTTCATATACTTTCAAGTAGCACTTCATTGACATTTGGTCCTTTTCAGAGAGGATTTATGGGAGGGGGTTTTGCTGTTCGGAGTCGGTCTGGAAGATTTAAAATAGGGAGATGACGATATAAAACAAATAGGGGTCAGGGCAGGTCAAAAGCAGGTCAGGCGCATTTGTGTGAAGTGGATTAGAGTGTGTGTGTGGGCGCTGGGGGTGGTAGCTGATCGTAATTTGTGTGTGGCTGTGTGTTCTGAGCTGAGCTTGTACATGAAAAGGAGCAGATGTGTTTTTTATGCACATATCTTGCTTAAATTAAAGGTTTAAAAAAAATGCAGCAGTCTGGTCAAATAAGACATAAGAGAGAAAGATGGGGAGAGAAAACGGATCACGCGCCACAGGTCGTGACCTATGTTCGAACCCACGATGGCGTCACGGATAGCTTGGCATGCGGAGAGCTCAAACAGGACTCTAAACGTGCTCGTGAGTGAACTGGGAGCACTACAGCTGGCGGGTAGAGGAGAGAAAGCTCATGCATGCAGCTCAGCAGTGAAGGAGAAACGGATGGAAGGAGAGAAGAGAGAGAGAGCAGGGACTTGCAGAATGAAAACAGCATGTAAAGATAAACAGATATCTATCAGTGAATGTGTGCAAGTTTGCTTTTTGTGTGTGCAGCTTGTTCGTCCCCGCCTGGCTGGTTTATCGTGCTGCTGCACATTGCTGCTGTGGAGAGCATCGGTGCGTATTTTAGAGATGACAAAGGGGAGTGATATGGGGCGGGAGGGAGGGGAGGCAGAGAGGGACCCTCCCCTCCTCCCCCTGAACTCCTGCATTTACCCACAGCCCTGCAGACGCCCCCGTGCTCTGGCTCGCCATCTTTCTCTCTCCACACTTTCCTGTAGTTTTGTCTGCCCGCATGCCTTGCCGCGCATGTCGTCTAGCTGTATTTGTCATGGTTGGATGTGAGCTTGGCAGCAACGCGTGCCAGTGTTGTTTTTTTTTTTTTTGGAAGCTGCGGGGAGAGAAGTGGGAGCATGGGGGAGGCGATGGAGGGGGAGAAGAAAGACAGGGGATTGTGGGAGACCTCGGGACACGGTGTGTGCCACAATGTGCAGGCCACGGGCAACAATAGTATTACAAGTATTGGCATCATGGTACGATGGCATTCGCAGATTAGTGTTATTTCACAAACTGTGTGGCCGTTCGGGGATTGTAATACTTCCTGTGAACACAGAACTGTGATGCTCAGTGGGTAGTGATACATTGGCAGGATTTCAGATTTTGTTTTTCCTGTGAATGGCTGAATAAGTACAACATGGTGCTAATGTGGCACTCCGCTTGTCCTCTGATGTCGATTACTCTAAGTTCTCTTAGTTCAGGTTGTGAATAGGGATGTCAAAGGTTAGCTGCTAAGAACATTTTTGACTTGTTTTACGTGTCGGTCTGTGCGTTGATTTTGCTGCTCTTCTGTTTATTGAACTGTATGTCACCTGGGTCTGCTGGGAGGTAGCTATATTTCTTGTTTTTTTCCCCCCCAATAATCAGAATAAGTTGCTAAATTTGTTGGTAGTCACTTTTTAGAAATAAAGGCACCAAGAGGGTCTGAAAAGTAGCCAAATATAGCATCAAAGTCGGCAAGTTGGCACAACTGGCCAACTCTGTCAATAAAGCCAATAGAAAATTTTAAAAAAGCCATGAAATTAACAAAACAAAACATTTAAATTTCATCACCTCTGAATGGATAGCACTTTAAAATGCAGTGCTGAAGCCCCCTCTTGTATTTTTAGTCATTTTGCCTTTTTTTTTTCTTTAAAGTGGTGTCAGGGTAAAATTAATCAAAACTGACATCTGAAGTTGTGAAATTGGACGCCCAATATGGACATTTATGTCCATATTTGAAAGAACTCAATCAAATGTTAAAGTGAGGAAGCGTTTTCTGTCAGGATAGAGATACATTAAAAAGAGCATAGTTTCAATATTGTTATCGGGTCTTTGCATTATCACAGTGACAGCTATTAGCGTGTTATCAAGTTGTTGTATAATTTTGAGTGCAGTGTGGTATCTTTTTCTATTCTCTTTTCAAGAGCGTGGATGAGGCTCCAAATTGATTACATAGTAGATGTTGTGATAATGTTTTGGCTTTGTTTTTTTAAATCAGTTGTAAAGATCTTCTTTTTGCACATTAAGCAGCCCTCACGAGAGTTTTCAAGCCCGTGATGCAGCACTACAGAAGGCTGGATGTAAACCGTTACGTGGGCTATAAACTACACGCTGGCAGCCATGTAGACCAAAGCTGGGAACACACCACACAGGAGGGAGTCCAAATACAACATGCAGCAGGCTGTGGGACCGCACAGTTTGGACTGGATGTGAGGACATGAGTCAGATGGTAAACAAATGCCTTAACATAGAAAAAGAGAGAGATGACTGATTACTCTGTAGGATATTATCAAACGTAGGTCATAAACTTGTGTCGGGTGCTCATGGAAAACAGGATTTAGAGGAAGGAAATCCAGGCACTCCAAAAAATGTGAAAAACAAAGAGGAATTACATTAAAATGCCTTTATTGTAGTAGCTAAATTATTTTAAAAAAGCCAACATGTTGGTGAACGCTGCTGGTCGTCATCAGGAGACATATGCTATATATATATATATATATATATTACATATGTATATATATATATATATTACATATGTTTATGTTATATGATTTAGCCACCACAATAAAGGCTTTTTAGGGGTTGACGGACAACGTTTTTTCAGAGCCAATTCCAATTATTAGTCCATAGTTAATGAGTCTGATAAATAAAAAAAAGTCTGTAAGTATTTAGATTTTGGAATATAACAAACTCCAAAAACTTTGTTTTAAAGCCTTTGACAAATGTAAGATCAAAACTGAACCATTCAGCATCATATACAGCAAGTTCCCAGCAACTTTTTTTTTTTATAAAGTCAAGTGAAAATTTTAATAAAATAAAAATAGCTCCTTGAGGTTTTACAAAGTAAAAGTTCCTCTCATGCTGACACTTTCTTTGCATTTTTGAATTAATTTATTTTATCAGCGATCACTGAAATAAAACACAGAAACAGATTATAGCCAAAATCAGCCACAACAATCAGCCAGGCCGATGATCTGTTGCCCCTGTCTTTTTAATGTAATTCCTTATCGTTCTTCGCATTTTTCACATTTTTGGAGTGCGAATGTAATCTGGTAGTTTCAGCTGACCAAGAACAGAAATATGATCAAGGATGACTGGAATCTCCGAGAGCTGGTGGTTAAATATGTGATGAGTCATTTCACAGTTGGTTAGACTCCAGTTAGTTCCTGACTTAAAGCCATTGAGTCACATCTTGGCCTATAGTTGATGCAGCATGAGAAGGATTAGCAAGACTGGCAACGATGTGTGCAGTGTGGGAACACACAGAATGTACTCTGCCTGCTGGGAAAATCACAAAGTCGGTAATGTTGAATTTATGATCCTTTTGAGATCTAAAGTCTGCTTTTGAGGTCAGAAACTAAAGCAACTGAGAGCGATGCAAATGTGCTTCATGTCAGTATCTAGAGGAATAAAAATGTGGTGGAAAGCAAGCACAAAGATAAGTTTTGTTTGTGCAGTTTCTTGGTTATGACTTTATTCTATTTGCTGTAGGTCACAATAACAGGAGGTTTTGACCTGTGATTGATTAAGATATGAAATCGAACAAATTACATTAGATTGCAGCTAAAATAACTTCCCATAGCATTTAATTATTTCCCTTGTTGCATTCTAAACCACAGTGTGGTGTTTGCCACAGTATATATAAGTAAACTCACAGATCTATTTGTCTATCTGATCTTCCTGCATTGTTCTTCTAATGCAGCCAAAAATGTTTTTTGTTATGCAGCCTGCAGAAAAACACCAGCTGTCTAACTCGCAAAAATAATGATTTTAATGTGACGTTTCTGGAACTAGAACTTAATTTTTGTAATGCAGCAGCACCATTACCAGCTTTGACAGAAAAGTGTTTCATTTTTTATGTTTAGAGACTGAAAGATCAACTTGCATGTTGTCATACCAAAAAAAAGTAAAATGCATAAATAATAAATAAATAATTAAATTAGAGTAATTTAATGTAAATGTTTTATTATTATTACTGTATTATTTATTCTGTGACTGAGAACCACATAATGTGAGCTACAGTGGCACACTGCCATTTGTCCATTAACAAGGCAAACGTCTGTGGTTTGTTCACATGTCTGTAATAACAACAGGACAGCTGAGAGTCTGTAATATAAACTGCTAAAGTCAGTTGTGAAGTGAAGCTAACATTGTGCTGCTTACGTACAGGCCCGGTGGCGGTCAGTGCTAATGCGCTGATGGATTCTGTGTTTCTGTGCTTTTAGCTGAACTACATGAGAGAGTAGTCTGTGAAAAACAGGTCAGTGATGCTGTTATGTTGTCCATGCTGTTGAAAACTAAACTCCTAGTTTTTGCTTCTGGTGTTCTTTAGCACTGTTGTTGGAAAAGGAAATAACAGGAGTAACCACCAAACCTGCTTTAAAAGTGACTTGTTTCTGTGCTGTGTGGTGGATGTGAATCATGAATTTTGAAAACTGAATGATAACTTTAATGAAACTGTAAAATATTTAGGAAAACTTTGAAGTTTTAAATTTGAGATTAGAATTTGGTGCAGTAATAGCTCGTAGAGCGACTGTTCAGTTAAGTAACCCAATCCCACCGCCCCATTAGCTGGACCAAATCCTTCAACGTAGGGTAAACAATGAGACTCGATCCTGGATATTTCCTCAAGAACTCAAGCCAATTAATCAACCTTTCCTAATTGAAATCTTTCTGAGTGGTCAGTTCGGGGTCACTTTAAGTGGTGCATCTTTATGGGAAAGGTGCATATTATGATATTAAATTTTTCTTTGTCTTTGATTTTGGAAATTAAATATTGTGTTTTCCTAGTTTTAAAGGCTACATTACAGTAAAGTGATGTCAATTTTTGTCTATTATTTTTCTTTACCCACTTTGACATTATAAGCACATTACTGATGATTATCAAAAATCTCATTGTGCAAATATTTTGTGAAAGCACCAACAGTCAACTCTACAATATCATCATAATATTCATATATTGGTATTTGGCCAGTAACATTGTGATATTTAATCTTCTCCATATCCCCAGCCCTATAGCCAATGACATATAAAAACACGAAAACATAGCTGCTGGAGTTTAAGTGTCCTTCGCCGTATGTGAAGGGGAATTTTCTATCGCACCTTTGATAAAAACATCTGGCAAATGTGAAAAAGTTCCTCCAGAAAACAATGAAAGCAATGAAGACGTTTGCTTTGTGCTGAAATAGACATCTCTTTTTTTTTAGTTGTCATGACAATGTGCCTTGTTGTCAGCTTAACTAAACAGGATTACACTTTTCCAAATGTAGATGTTAAAATAGAAGAATGAGGCGAGGGATGGAGGGGCGGAGTGACAGAGGGATGGAAGTAAACCAGAGGGAGGGGGGTAACTCTGGGCGTGCGTCCACCAACTCCGCTTTCTGGCGCTGCAAATACCTTCCCCTGAGTGTAAACACACTGCGCACACACACACACTCACACACAGACAATGGCATCGCCTCAGGCAGCGCCTGGCTGGCCCAGGCCCCCCGACTCTGTTCTTCCTCATTCTATATGCTGTTTTCTTCCTTTTCTCTTTCACCTGTCACATCCGCTTTCTCTTTTTCTCCGTCTCCATCTCTATCTCGCTCTCTCGCCGGCTCTTTGACCCTGTTTGCCTCCCCTTCTCTTCATATTTCTTTCTCTTCACAGCCCTCCATTCCCTTCCTTTTGTTTCATCGCTTCACTCATTTTCGTCCGTCTCTCCCACTTCACTTTATTCTCTCCATTTTTTCCCTCCCTTTTGTGTCCCTTATTAATTTTCCCATCCCTTGTGTCTTATCTCCGTCTCCCTGTCTGCCTTCCTCTCTGGCCCCGTGCTCTTCCTCTGCCATGTACTTCTTTCATTTTCATCCTTCCTCTCTTTCCTCGCCTCATTCTCATTCTGTCTCTCATCATCGCTCCTCACTGTCACTTCACTCATTAATTTCCTCATCTTTAGCTCTCTTCATCTTTCTTTCTCACTTCTGTCTTTGTCTGTCTCGGGCCTCTGTCTGTCTCTGTCTGCTGCCGGCTTGCCGTTCAGCGGTTTGTCAGCGATTTCATTAATTCATCATCGTCACCCGTCAGGGACTTGCAGAGCAACGACTCTACATGAATCTTCCTTCCATTTTCTCTGTCTCTATTTATCTCTCGGCCTTTTTATGAATTATGAGGAAACAGAGTCAACTTTGCAAAGCCCAGTTGTTTTTTTTAGATTTGCCGTGGAGACGCAGTTTGTAATTTCATGGAGTTTAACTGTTTTTATGCCACTGCGCCAGCGACAGGTGTGACCAGAGGTAGTAAGTTTTTGGGTTGTCCATCTGTCCATTCCATTCTTGTAAATGAGATACCTCAAGATGGACTTATTGATTTGGTGCAAAAGTCCACGTGGACTCAAAACCGGACGTGTTTGAATTCAGTAGTCAAAGGTCAAAGTCACCTTGACCTTGTGTCTGTGTCATCCCTGTGAGCGTGATATCTCAAGAGGACCTTGGGGGAACTTCCCTAAATTTTAGGCATAAACGTCCACTTGGACTCAATGATGAACTGATTAGATTTTGGTGGTCAAGGGTCATAGGTCACTGTGACTTTATCCAGCTCATTCTTGGGAATGCCATATCTTAAGTGCCCCTCGTAAGAATCTCTTAAAATTAGCATAAATGTCCACCTGGACTCAGTAATGATAATAATTTAGTAGTTAAACTTCAAATATCACCGTGACCTTGTGTCTGTCTCATTCATTGTATATCTCAAGAAGGCCTTCGGACAATTTCCTCATAGTTTGCACAAACATGCACTTGAACATTGAACTGACTAGAATTTGGTCAAGAACGCCAAATGAACTGTGAACTCATCCAGCTCATTCTTGTGAATGCAATGTCTCACTAACCCCCTGTGGCCGTTTTCCCAAATTTGGCACAAATATCCACTTAGACTCAACAGTACGCTGATTATATTTTAGTTGTCAAAGGTCAAGGTCACTGTGACCTTGCGTCTGTGTCATCCTTGTGAGCATGATATCTTAAGAACCCCTTGTTGGAATTTCCTAAAATTATGCACAAACATCCACTTGGACTCAATAATAAATTGATTAGTTTTGGTCAAAGGTCAAGGTCACTGTCAGTAAAATAATGGGCAGTACTGTTGTGTTGTAATCCCCAGATTTTTCAGTTGTTGAAGTTTATTTGAGTTTGAGTTTCTGTGATTGGTGCTTTTTTCTTCATCTATGCTGACTTTGCATCATGGCAACAACTTCTTCTTCTCTTCTCTTTATTCCAAACAGTTAAGAAATGTGAAACGCGTCATCCCCCACATGTAACAGACAAAACAGACATATTTTACATGAAAATATCAGAGTATGACTTTAAGTTTAATTGCAAAATGTTTGCAAAGTGACATCAAAACTTGAAAAACATCCACCTAAACCTGACAGAAATGTCACACATACAATTGCTGCCATTTATAATGAGCAACTACTCAGGTATCATTTTGTTGCCAAGCGGTTGTTTTTTTTTTTGTTTTTGTCTCCAGGTGAAAGCATGAAATATGGCTAACATTAGCTGACATTAAAGAACAATAACAACTTGTCCAATATTCCTCATTTCAAAGTTTATTTTTTGACACGCAGGAAACTGATGCAGCTTATCTGCATTTCTTTTCTTTCTTTTTTGTTGAAACATTTCAAAAGCTTTTAGAAAATGCACTTGTCACCTGAATGAAAACGTAGCACTGCGTCTCTGTCTGTCTTTCATTAGATTTACTGTCTTACCCTCCTTCTATCCATCTTTTCCTCTCTCACCTATTTTCTCAGTTTGTCTCACTCATTTATCTTCCTCTGAGCCCATTGTTCTTTTTCCTCACTCCGGTCTTTCTTTACCTTTCTCTCTCTCTGTTTCTCTCAGACTCCATCAGTTCCTCTTTCTCTTTCTCAGTCTGCCTGTGTGATGAAAAGGAGGAGGAAAAAGAACATTAATAGATGAGGACAATGAACGAGGGAGTACAGTGTAAGAGGAAAGGGAGAGTTGGAGAGAGAAAAAACAGAAGAAGAAAAAGTGGGAGAAATGGGCCAAATTCAAGCGAACAGCAAGTAGCAGAAATTGGAATTGAATGCAAGGTTGGACACGTGGTGTGAGCTCTGACTTGCCCCGATTTTAACACACATTTAAATAAAACCTGAGCAGAGGGGGAGCTGAGGCAGAAAGACTGATAGAAGGAAAGGAGAAGGAAATAGGTAGAAAAAGAACAAGAGAGTTCAGAGACAGTAAAGGTTTGCATATACTGTGCAGATTTAGTCGTCCACTGGTGCGTCACATCCTGCATCAAAATCCTGGCACTGCCAGAGATTTTGCACCTAGTTCTCACAGTGCTGCTTCGACCGACGTTTACAAACAGAATAATTGGAATGAAATGACAGAGAATACACTGTCGATACGTGAGCACAATTTCTAGCCACTGTAGCTGCGTGGCTCCATGAATGGCAATGTCCGTCCGTCGGCCCACCACTTTGGTCCAGAATCAAATATCTCAGCAACTATTGGACGGATTGCCTTGAAATTTGGCGCAGACATTAAAGGCACCGAGATGATGAATCCTAATGATGTTGGTGATCCTATGAATTTCTCTACAGTGCCACTGTAAGGTTGACATTTGTGGTTTTTAGTCAAATGGTTTTGATTCCCATTAAGACTTTGTGTTTAGTGCTAGTCATAGATTTATGTATAAAAAAAAATGCGAGTGAAAAGTACTATCAAAGCTGTTAAAACAAAATGTACTTAAAGCAAAACTGGACCTCTAAGGAGAGATTTTAGTACAATCAAATGCTTAACGAGACTTTTTTAGGGAACCAAAATGTTACAATTAACTTTCACGAACTGAAAACACACTGAATTAGCAACAGCTACAGCTATGCCAAAACTCTATGAATTTGGGTTACACTATTGTGATGTTACCTAACCAACTTTGTCACCATGGTAGCAAATTGTCAACGGATGACACCCTCCTGCCACTCAGAGTGGCTATGCCCTTAATTATACATAACTTTTAACCTTATAAGCATTTAAACAGGTGTGTTATATACAAATTCTGTTGGTTTGAACTTCAAAATTGCTTAAAGAGAGCAAAACTGATTTTTCTTTTTAATGAGACTTTAAGCATTTTGTTTCTCCTGTTAAGTCTGGCATTTTAACATAGGGGTCTATGGGGATTGAGTTGCTTTTGGAGCCAGCCCCAGTGGCCATTTGAGGAACTGCAATTTTTTTGTAATCCCATGTTGGCTTTATCATTCAGACGTGGCGGTTGCTGCTTGGTGCTTGTCAGCAGTTGTTAGCATGCTAACACGCTAAGCTAAAATGGTGAACATGATCAACATTACAGCTGCTAAACATCAACAGTGTGCGAATATCAGAATGATGATATTAGCATTTAGCTCAAAGCCCCCAACGTAGCCATAAAGTAGTTATTCGGTCTTGTGGAATTATGCAAAAACAAACCCTAAAACATAAACCAAAGACATTTTTGTGATTCTGGCAAAGAAGAAAACCTTTTGAAGCTACAGCTTGAGCATTTTTGTTTTGCATTTCAATGCATGAGAGCAGCCCGTCGATGCAAAATTTGATAAGCTTCAAATTGATATTTTCAACACAGATTGCTGCCAAGACTTTATTAGAGCCTCCTCGTTCGATGTGACATTAGATGAACATGCAAGATTACTGTTATTGCACAGCATGTGGGGGCCACGAGAGAGATTCACTTCACATTTCGAGCAACATAATAGCTCAGGGCCAACTCATGACGCCACAAAACACAAAGCAAACAACAGACACCATATTTTAAAAGAGGCTAAGGGACTGATGTAGGAAAAGGAGGAGGAGAGGAGGAGGGAGGATGAGCATGGTGGCTGCTTTCAGGCTCACAGGAGCGATTTTCTCCCTCAATAGGAGTACTTAAGGCTCCATGGATTATTAATGGCTATCTCTGAGGAGCCAACCACCCCCCTTCCTCCTCCTCTTTCTCCTCATGTCACTGTGCTCCCTTTTTCCCCTCTCTCTCTCAACTCTTTAGTCTCTCCCCTTCCTCACCCTCCTCTGTGTTTTCATCCATCTCATCGCCTCCTCATTGTCTCACAGCCGCCGTTCCCCAAGTTCATTTTAGCCTCGTTCCCCCCTCCGTTCCCACTCCTCTACCTCCAACTCCCCGTCATCCCTTCCTTTTTTACCAACTGCTGCCTCCTGAGTTCATCTGTTTTTCACTTATTCGTCTCTTTTCAATCTTTACTTCCATCTCATCTTCATCCCCTCTCACTTCACTTCATTCCAGCCTCACTTCATCTTTTTTTCTTCCTCTTTTCAATTCCCGCCTCTATCTCATCTCGTTGCTCGCCTCCTTATTCTCTCCCTCCTTTAGCTGCCACCTCTGCGGTTCATCTCTATTCCACCCCACCTCACATTTCTTTGTCACTTGACTACATTTCAGTCTTCTTTTGTGCATTTGTTCATGTGCTACATCCCTAATGGATTTGGGGGGAACTCTGGCTAAATAAAGTACCGTACAAAAATCAATGCGGCTGGCCTCTGAGGTTCACGCTGCAGATCCAGGTTCAAACGAGTTGACCTTTCGATGCCAAGTAGCTCAGAGTGGCATCGCTCCTGAGTACACGGCATCATCTGTGGGTGACGAAGGCGTGTCTAGTGACTTTCCCACCAACTCTCCCTCCTTCCATTTGTCACCTCTTCATGAAAGAGGACTCTGCTTTTCCTCTCGTTGCTACTCAATTTACCTCTCACCTGATCCGCCCTCCCCGCTCTCTCTTCCGCTGTCTCTCATCCTTTGTGTGTGTCATTTGTAAAGGGCTATAATGGAGCTCTTTACCGCAGTGTTTATAAATTGTTAATAAATAGCTGTTTTAACCTCGACTCTGCTGAAGCGCCACTAAAATCACACGCAAGTAATAATTGGGTGTAATGGTTGGCTGCCAATTAGAAGCGTCTTTCAACATGCTGTACTATTTATGTTTGAACTTGGTTCCTCTTTCTCCTTGTCGCTGTAGTTTGTCTGTTTCACATGTCATTATTTTCAGTATTACACTTAAAGAAACCTCCTCAGACATGTTTTAGAATAAAATCATTCTGATTTTGTTCTCACACAAAAACATCCATTAGATGAGACATGTTTTGTCTGAGTGACTTATGAAGTTGGTGCAGTATTGAGCAAGAGCGCTGCAATGTAACCACTGGGGGTAATTGTGCATGGCCAGTTTTCATTCACTAAAAATACTTCTTTTTGCCAGGTTGATGTTTTTTCCCCATTGTCCAATCAGATGAACTGAAAGGCGGTCCTTCTGTAGGCGATGAGAAGTGCTAGCATTGATGTTAAGCTAACTCACCTTAACTACTTTGTAATGTTTTACCAACTGTATTTGGGCAGCAGATTGTGGAGCTTTCCCCGTCTCGTCGTCCTAAAATAAGCCTTCAGCTGACCATCATCCAGGCGAAGCTCCTGCGCCAGCTGGTTGTATTCGCTGTGATTTCTCCTCTTCTTTTGTACACACACGGACCTCTTCCCTTTGTCCAGTCCCCGAGTGTCGTCCATCTGTCCATTTTTTATGTAGATATAAAGGTACAGATCAATAAGTTTACTTCACAGAAAAGCTAAGAACTGGGGATTTGGTGGCTGCCAATTAATGATACAAAAAAGACAAAGCCAGCTGCAGAAAGCGCTCTGTCTGATCGAGGCCTAAAACGGCACATTTCTGGTTTGTTGCGCGGGTGATTTAGCCCCTTTGGAGCTCTGTCACGGCCGTATCAATATCAGCTCACTAATGGCCTGATGGCATTGGGAATAAAAACGAGCTCTGGGACCAACCACAGGACTATCTAACTACTATCTAAGAAGACGTCATTTAGTCTCCGGGCTTTCGTTGTCTCATGTTAAATTTATAAACTGACTGTCAGATCACTTTCATAGCTGACAAAACCTTCAGTCATCCCCGCTGATATCTTTGCTGCAGTGTCTTGTATCTGAATGTCTATAGCCAACTCTCATTATAGATTAATCTGTTGATTATTTTTAGATCCATTGTTTTTAGGAAAATGCTGAAAATTACTTTGCAATATCTCAGAGCCGGGGGTCAAATTGTTTGTTTTGGCGACGGTCCAAATCCAAAGATATTCAATTTATGAAGATTAAAAAAAAAAAAACAAAGAAAAGAAGAAAAACTGAAAAGCTGAAATCTGCAACAAACAAATGATGGCTTATCGAAAGTGTCGTCAATTAATTTTTTGTTCAGTCAACTTATCGTTTCAGGTCTAATCGCAATTAAGTTAAAAGTTCCTTTTGATCCCTTTTTGATTTATCTGGATTACTCCTGGAAGTAAGCCAGCAAAGATGTTAAAACTCTGTAAAGTAACAGGCGACTGAAAGCTTCAGTCTTTGGCTCTACAAATGTAGTTGTCGTCAGCTTTTACTGAGAGTATTTCTCTGTTAAACCATCATTTAGTTTTTCAGTAAAGACCCAAATTGGGGGTTCTGGTCTCTCTCTCTGTTGCTCGCCAGTCCAATTTTCCACCACTGCCTCTCTCCCGCTTCTGGCTCGCTCTGTCCATTTTGTCATTTTACCAACACTTTCTCATTCTCCTCGTCTCTCTCGCTCTCCCTCAGTGGCTCGGCTTGTCAGTCCATTTTGCTTGTTTTCTCTAAGCCATCCCCTCTTTAGCAGAGATGCTCTTAAGCTCCTTGTTTTCCTCCTCCTCTGGCTCGCTCTCCATCTGAGCAAATTGCTTTGGACGATGCATCCAGGTTGGAGTGCCCTAGTTTTCTTCTTTCCTCTCTCTCTCCCTCCACTCCTTTCTTTCTCTGCCCGTCTCTGCGTTTATTTATTTGGATAGGAAGACAAGGATGAGGAGCGAATGAGAGAAAATGAGAGAAGGGTCAAGCAGGAGGAGGAGGGTGAGAGTAAAACAAATAAGAGGATAAGGGGAGGGAAAATAGTCTTAAAGGACTAAAAATTGAGTTTCTGTCAATATGCCTTATCGCCTGCTCAAAGAGGATTGGGAGCAGTTTCATCTGTGTGTCCAGCAAGCAGCGGCACTGCTGAGCTCCACAAAGTGGGCGTCTGCCGTCGACTGTAAGATGGATTACAGCCCGCGCTGACCGCGAGATGTTTGTTTTATACAATTTCTGCAATAAAAAAACAGTCAAAGGCATAGTCTGGCTTTCTGAGAAATATACTTTTTCACTTACAGAGTGTTAATGAAATTGATACTGCTCTCATATTTATCGTTAACCCTTTCAAACCCAGAGTGACATCACTTTTCTTGTGTTGCTTTCAGATACCTTTCAAGTCGATCAAGTCAAGTGAAGTCAGTTTTAGTTATGAAGCCCATTATCACAAAACACAGTTTGCCTCAGAGGGCTTTACAACATAAGACATCCCTCTGCCCTTACACCCCCACATCGCCTAAGGAAAAACTCCCCCAAAAAACCTTGTAAAAAGGGAAAAATGGAAGAAACCTCAGAAGGAGCAGCTGAGGAGAGATCCCTCTTCTGGGATGGAATAGATTTCGTAAATAACAATGGTGAAAATAAAAATAAATAATTTAGTATTTAAAAACCTTTAAACCCTGAGCAATTAGGTTTTATTTTTAAAAAAAATATGGGAAAAAACATAATGAGCAAATTGGAAAAATGGTAGTTTTGGAAAATTATTTGAAAAAAATTAAAAAAGCTAGGGAAAACTATATTTCTAGCATATCATAATTACATGATTTAAAATTATGTAAAAGAACAATTTCATTTTTTCAGCACTTTTTCCAAGTTGTTTTCTTTTTAAATCTCTTCTTGTTTTTAGATACTTTTTAATACTAATTTTCTACTTTTTCTTCTAATTTCTTGCTAGTTTTTTGTGTCAATTCTCAGTGCCTTCCTCCCATATTTTTGAACAAAATCCAGCCAATTTTCACGTTTCAGTGGGTTAAATGTAGAAACAGCCAAGAGACTGTAATCTTAGCTCAGCATAAAGACCGTAAACATGAAAATTTCTGTCCTAAATCCAAAAACTCGAGCAATAAAACTTTTTTTTTTATGCCATCAAGTAACTGCTCTATGGAGAATGAATTTGGAAAGATATTCTAGACGACACTGAGGACACCCAGAGGAAGGCTCTGAGTAAATGGGAACTTTTTTTGTCTCAGAACTTAGAATGCTGCAACAGAATAAAGCTCATTTCGGTATAAAAAAAAACAAAACAATGTATGGATCCACAAAATCAGGCCCCTATTTATTGTCTTTGGAGCAGCTCCAGACTTCATACACTGTGATCTCACACCTGTGAGACTCAGTTCTCTGGTTTCTGGCTTTGAGAGAGAAAGCAGCATCATGTTGACAAATATTTTGTGGACTTTCTTAAACCATTGAAATGACATAATTGAATTCCTATTTGAAGGTGATGTTCCCCTTTAAGGTCGCTGGGAAACACTTTTGACGATTCAATGCTTTTTGCACGTTGTGTTTCAGACATGATCTCCCTTCCTGCGTTTCTCCCCGACCTCACACACAACCATTTGCCGCCTGATTGGGATGTGAGATATACATGAAAAGAGAGGAAGTTGGCAAGCAGGAAAGCAAAACCTTTTTTTTTGTTTGTTTTTACTTCATTTCGGGTACTAACACAATTAAAAATAGCAGCAGATAAAACTCTCGGTACACTACTCCTGGAACTTCTTTTCCACCGTACTGAGAAAATATCAGCCACTGTAAACAGACCAAGGAAAACATTTATTGGTTATTTCATGGTGTAGTTCAGGTGAAGTATGGATTTTGGGTGATTTTTAATGGCAGCTTCTGCTTATATGTCTGTATATGCTCTGTTGATGTCGTCACGTTACATCAGTCATGTACTCTAGCCTCTGCCTTGAATTTAGGTGCTGGAGTTGTGACAGATCAGATGGATTGATTTACCTCTGTAACTGGTGCTCTTTTTCTTTCCAGCATGAATATTCTGATGTATTTTGATTCAAAGCGAGGCTGTTAATCTTTTTCTTTGTTGCTTATTTTAGTGTGACTTTTCTCCTATATTTGAATGGTACAAGCTTCAAGTCAAAGAAAGAGCAAAATCTCAGAGCAGAAGTGTGAACTCCTCATTTATTAGTCACAGACCTTTTTGCTGCACATTAGCAGTAAGCGATGTAAAACCTTAACCTCAAAGAACAGTACAGTATCTGGGGCACCTGTGATTTCGGTGAATTTCATTATTATGTGCAAACGTGCTTAATGAAACACGGAGGTTGGAGGGTAATTCATTAACGCTTCACCAGGCAAGGTTTTTATGTAAAGGAGCATTCTGCTTATCAGTCTAAATCCCAAATTGGGGCCGCGACAGAGAAAGAGCATCCTGTGCCCGCTAATTGGGGCGCTGCAGATTCAAACGGCGAAAGCATAAGGAAAGACAGCAAGACAGTGTTAAAAACGGAGCCAGTTAGTAAATGAAAAGCGAGGGTTTGAGGGAGCGAGAGAGGATTGGAGTGAATTCATGGGATGAGAAAGAGGAAGTGATTTTGGCAGTTTGGCGGCAAGGTGAATCTGCTGTCTGAAGCCAATGAAGGCGAGCAATTCTGTCATGCCATTAATGTTTGGAGCAGTCAGCACTCACGCTGCAGGACTACAAAGAGTTAAACAGATTATTGTAGGTATTAGCCACACAGCACTGTGCAGGGCTGGTGCTCATTCAGCGGTGAAAGGCCACCTCAGCAGGAAAATGTTCAGGGGAGAGGGAGCGGGAGCAGCAACCCCTTTTTGCAGAAACAAAAACTGCAGAGAATAATGGAGGTCCGCCGTGTGCAATTAGTGCTTTTATCATTACACAACCTGCTGCTAACTGGGAGCAGAACAGGGACAGACCTGGACCCAAACCCTCCAAATTACCCCCGACTGCTGTTATAACAATAACGCTCCACAGTAGTGTGAAAAAAATGAAATACAATGACAAAAAATCCTGACCAGTGATCTTTTTTTTGTCTGAAAGTACAAAGCTTGCCTCTGCAGATTTTAGTCTGTTTGAGCACTTTGAGTAGCAAATATCAGCCTGTCTGTGAAAATGAAACCAGCTTTGAGTTTTGATTGTCACTTTCAATTCTGCAACAGATGTGATGGAAAGACCCTCTGGTGTTTGTGTGAAGTGTGCATTTCTTTCTGCAGATTTTTAAGCTGCAGGGATGGCGTTCTACCGAGTCGCAGGGTGCTGGAGTAAAGTGGAGTTGTACTTTGAGGGGGGAAATTTGAGGGGTGTTAGGGACTGTTTGTTATTTATGCAAGCTTAGGGAGTGGTGCAGAAATGAGGGAGGCATGTTCAATCATTTTTTAAGCACTGGGGAGTCATATTTGGGGACTTTAAATGGTTGTATTTTAAGAAGAAGACATACTGAATCATGAATCTGTTTTGGAGCCAGCCTCAAGTTTTGGCATCTCTGCATTGGCTTCTTTTTTCAGCCTTGGAGGTTACTGCTCTGCAATTACTCACACTTTAGTGTTGTTTTGCTCATTGCACTGTCTCTAATAAACACATTTGGTCTGAATATTTTAATAAATATGGTCATGGCCCATTTACGGTGGATGGAGGGTCACACGTATTCCCAAAAAATACTGAGTGAGGCTCAAGGAAAAATATTTGTAACTTCAGAAGAATTGCACCCCAGCTGCCCCCCTCATGTGGTAAACAAAGAACAGTCACTCATACAAGTGTGTGTGATTGTGTTAGAGATGATGTGACAGACCATGGCAGTAATAGTTTGGATTTGCCACAGTAGAAGCTGAGCTGTACCAAACCATTTCAGTCCCACTAATTGCCCGGGCTCCATTGCAGGGCCAAGCAGAGCTTAATTATAAGCACTGAGGAGCTCTTGTGTCCAGTGGACCACTCTGGTTATAGCTGGCATCACCTAAACAGAAACACAAAATCTAGGTGCTGCTGCTGTTGCTATGCAACTGTTGGAAAAACTCATTTGAAGTGCAGGGCTCTTGTAGCTCAAGTTAAAATTTGTTTTAACTTCTTCCACTCAAAGCGTGTTTATCTGTGCCGGCCATCCTCATCGTGTCCTTCGACAAAATAATGAGGCGAAATTAAGGCAGCTCTGTAAAAGGAAGTTTTTAAGCACATAGCCCTCACTCATTATCACTCATGTCCTCTATAACAACATTCCTGTGGTTATTTTTTGAGTGCTATTGCCAGAGAAAATGGCGGGTCAGTGGGGTGATGGTTTGAAAAACACACATTGGGCTCAAAATACTTTGATGTGGCTCGGGCTCCAGCTAATTCCCCCCTGTGCCTGCCGTGGGCTTGAGGCCATTGTATTATACAGTGCGCTCTGTACACTGCCAGACTATGAAAGACCCCATTTCACAGGCTTTTTCCTAGTCAATCTATCCTGGCCAGAGGCTGCTGCAGTGTTATGTTAGTGACCTTGGGGTCCATTTGCATTGGCATGGATTAAAGGCTGCCTCCAGCGGCCTCATCACCCCATTAATATTTCAACGCTTCGCTCAAAAGTGTCCATTTGTAAGAGCGATGTCTGATTAACTCCACCTCTCCTGTTTCCAGTTAAGTGAGGGCGTACATTGACGCATGTTTTACAGCTGCGGATGTTTTGCATGCAAGGCCCGTTAAAACATGTTCAGATTGTTTGTGAGGTGGCCTGAGGGCTTAAAGATGGCACTAAACCAATGACTCCAAACATTTTTTTCCCCCTCAGGCCGCCAGAAACCCAGATCACAAATGATCAGATGTGCTCGCCTGGCTCACAGATTATTTTGTTTTTATTTCAGGCTTTCAAGGCTTGGGCCTCATTAAATTTAATTTATAAAAGGCCAATGTTCATTTTGGTGAAAAATTTTAACTTAACTCCAGAAACTATTTTTTTTTTTCCCCTCGTGGAAATCTGAAAATAATAAATAATCAACAACAATTCTGAAAGTTATAAATGAAGCAAAAAAAGACAAATATTTGCTGGTTCCACCTTCTCAAATGTGAGATTTGCTTCTTTTCTGTGTTTTATATCCCTGAAAATCCAATCCTCTTGAGCTTTTATGCACGGCTGATTAAACTTTATTGTTGTTTATTTACTGAGCAATAATGGATTAATTGACAAAATTTTAGAGTTTAATTGATAAGCTTTTAGTTGAAGCTCGGATAGAAGAACGATGCTTGTTTTGATTAAGTCTCGTGGTACTGTTTCCATGACTCTGTTTTCACTCGTACGCTGCGTGTGTTATCACAGTAGCACAAACACTAAACTGTTTTAGCTCAGTTAGAGGTTATTATCCTCTCTGGGCTACAGGGCACAGCGAGTTGAGCTCAGGCTTACTCATTGCTGGACAATTCCTCAAACAGCATCTGGAAATATTCACAAATGATTTGCCATCTGTTTTGTGTAAAGTGAGCATACAAATGTACGCCGACGACTCCACGCTGTATTATGCAGCAAATACTAGTGGACGCAAGTCCACTGAAAAAGTGACGATATGTGGCGACTTGGGTTGAGAACGTGTTGGTCTGCTTGATCCATGTGAGGGCAGCATAAATAAGATGTAACTAAACACCTCAAAAACAAAATCCAGTATTCTGGGATGTAATCCTAACCTGTCACATATGCCTACATGTCTTTATTTGGCTGGTGAATCTGATGTTAAATTACTGGGTTTATCAAAAGGTAGTCGATTGTCATGACTACAATACATTGTGCCAGTTGTTAAAAAAAAGGGCCAGTGGCATCTCCTTGGCAAAGAAGATGCAGTCTTTATGTTCCAGCACACTTTCTGAGGCAAGTTGTTAAATTTTTTATTTGAAACCACCTGGAAAACTCACCTGCATGGCCCTCAGTGTCAAAAGGTGTACTTAGAAAGCTGCAAATTTTCCAAAACAGAGCTGCTGGACGAGTCCTGCATTGCCCCACATGAACGAAGAGACAGCACGCGCCATAAACTCTTATGGTTACCTGTAGAGAAGACTCGCCTTAGGCACAGTCACATTCCTCAGCAACAGCATTTATTCCTCTAAACTTGAGTTTTTACACAGTTGCCAAAACGTAGTCAAAAATAAAAAAATAAATCTGTCTGCAGTTTTTCCTCTGTATCCATGATGAAGCGCCATCTGTAAAGTTCCAAAATAAACAGCCGGGATATTTATTTTTAAACCAGTGAGACACAGAGGCATTTACCTGTAGCTGTTTTTATCGTCTTCCTGTGAATGAGCAGAGAGGGCTTTAGAGAGCAGGTAGTTATCTCACTAATAGGGGTGACTCAGGCTCAGCGGACTGCAGATGCATGCTGGGATTCAGCCTCGAGGGAAGGAGTAACAACTTTAAGACTGGAAGGGGGGCAGCCCTTAACTATGTGTTTGCACTGTTTCTTGGATGAGCTGCTGCTGCTGCTGGCTAACTTTAATGATTGACTAATGAGTCGCTCAAAGATGAGGAGCCCTTGATTAAAGTTTAGCTCAGAATGGAGCAATTCATGTTTTGTCTAAAAGGCACGGGAGCGGGAAGGTGGGTGCTGCAGCAGCCCCTTTTGACAAGGGGTGGAACAGCACCGCTTGTAAATAGTTTGCTATTATATCATAATTAATGGGCTATCTGAACATTTGTTTTAGATTTAAACAGCATATGATAGGGCATTTGTGGGAAAAAATATGAGAAAAAACTGTTTGAAATGTGCAAATTAAAAAACTTCCCTCCTCTCTGGTGTAAGATTATCATGTCAGGTTAAATTTTAAAGGCCTGGGTTGGCTCACGGGTCAGCTAAAGTTAGAGAGAGATCTGCAGAAGTGTTGGGCAATAAATGGTCAATGTGATCTCATCCCACACTAACTCAACATTGACTTTTAGTTTTGCACAGGACACTTTCAGACGTCTCTTGGATCAAAGTCCTGTCCTTTTTTGGACCCATCCACCTCCCCTCCCTCGCAGCCTAAGTGGACTTTCTCTCTCTTTAAACTACTGCGTCTATGGCTCAGAGACAGAGTGTAGTATTCTTGGGGCAAGATACTGAACCCCAAATGTTCCATCAGTGTGTAATTGGGTGTGAAAAAACTGAGCAGCATGTGACACCTTTTACAGTAGCCTCACATACCAGTTTGTGAATGTGTGTTTGAATGAGACTCGTAGTGTGAAAGCACTTTGAGTTGTTGAAAAGGTCCATTTACTGTACTGGTTAATATAAAAAGAATAAAAATGAGGCACATAAGTTTACAGTTTGCTGTAAAGCCCCGTGTGTCTCATACAGACACTAAAGGGTGCATTGTGTGTCCACATCTAATGCCTTCTGACCAAAAAGTATTTTTTACATCCTGGGAGTGACTTGCAGTGGTGCTAAACAGGCTGAGCAGTTTTGGACTTGCTTCTTAAGATCTTTAGAGTTCCTTCTCTTCCACCGTGAGCGCCTCCCATCGGCATGGATTTTTTTGGCAGCTAATGATGGAGCAGACTTTTGAATTTTCCAGGGCATGTGCGTGGTTTCAGCAAACAGACAGCTAGATGTCCGACACTGTTCACGTTGAAATAGTAGAAATTTTGGAAAAATGCAAATTGTGTCTGATGCAAGGAGCGCACAATCTGGACTAACATCTCATGAAACCACCACTTTATGTGAGAGTAGTTTTCCTGTAGTTCCTGTGAGCTTTTTGCAAATACATAATCATGTGCACATGTTTACATCATAAAACACCCTCAGCAAACTTTGTTGGCTTATCCTAACCATCGTGAGAGTCCGCCTTGGTTGTCATGTGCTGCTGTGTAAAAATAAGGACCATGCTGCATCACCCTGCCACGTGCATTTGTTGACATCACAGGAATGGGCTGCGTCACCCCACCATGACGTCATCTAACCGTGTGCATGTGTTGACATGATGGCATCCCGGAGCTTAAACAGCTGACTTAGAAGTTCACCTAAAAAGTCACAAGAAGACGAAGAAGGTCACTGACAGAGTGGCACAATGTGACGAGGTGGGACGAGAACGTGTCTGTGTCATCCTTCTAAATTGATTTTCAGTTCACACAGCACACGGCACATGTTTTTTTAAAGGGGGAAAGTGTGTTTTTGGAGGAGCATGAGCTGCAAATGCTAGTGCTGTTTGTTGTGTGTTACTTTACTGCTAATTTTATGATACTGCTGCGTGTTTTCGAGCACTGATGAAGTGATGTAGAGATTTTAGGCAGGGTAGGACACGGTATTCAATTCTTTCAGTGTGTGTGTATCTGTTAATGGCCTGAAGCTGGTACATGAATGGGGTGCAAGCTAGTGAGCTAGAGGGTTGTATAGGTTATATTGTTAATCTTTACACCGCGACCCGGCGAGTATCTACTCAAACAGTGTGTGGATGTTAAGTGCTTGATTTAAACTCTTTTCCATGTTGGAGTTGTATGCATGTTCCTGGCACTAGAATTACACTTTTTCCTGAGGAGAAGATGTTAACCTTCCATGTCAGCGCCCATTCATCTCTGTGTTTTCACATCCTCAGTCACAGAGCGTCGGTTTGCTTTTTAAACAGCGAACATCCTATCATTTTATTGAGTCTCTCTGCTTTCGGCTGTGGACTACAGGACAGTCTGCTCATCTGAAAGAGCTCCGACATGAACAAATATGGGCTAATGTGTCATCTCACCACACATTGCACTCCACTGACACCGCCACCGTTGACCCTGACTCTCATTGATGCCTCTGCACACACACACATTAGTGACAAACACACTCATACTGAAGCTTGTCCTTGCTTATTGTATCATCCTGTCAAGTGGAGAGTTAAATCCAGTCTTTATGTCAGCTTCACAGGTTCGGAGGGGCTCAAACTGAAGTCATGTTCTCTTTAACACTAGAAAGTAGGGAGCGCATTTAAATGTTTAAACTGCCCTCATTGTTCTATATGCCATATGGTGTAGCTGGGGTGCATACATATTTAACATCGGTGGCCTCAGGACCAGTCAGACCCCTCGCACTGGGTAGTTTCTTTTTATTTATTCAGTATTTGAAGCAAGAAAAAAAAATCTATCTTAGAATATTTATACTCTCATTGCATTTACTTCATCTCTGTTTCAATTTTTTGGTTGTTCATGGTTATTTTTTTAATTCCCAGTAGAAGAGATTGAAATTCACAAAATATATTTTTGTCAGCTACAGAGGATGATACTCATAAATGCCTCAGTCTTAATCTTCCATCTGTTAATGCCAGGATTCTCACCATTTTTACACTCCGAAAGGGGTAAACAGATGAGTCGTTTCCTCTATAAATAAGTATATGAAATGGAGTTATGACCAATATTTGATTTTAATAACTCTATATAATACTATAATAATGTATCGATAATCAATAATGTAGAGTGCAGAAATCTGATTTGATTAGTTGTCCAAAAGCCTGAATTAAAAAAGTGGACAAAAAATGACAAAAAACAACAACAAAAAAAAAACTAAATAGTAAAGACAAGCGGTCTTTGATTAAATTAGAAAATCGGTAAATGTTTAACTAAACATTTAAATCAAAATAAAAGATACCTAAATAAATAAATATACAAAGAAGGAAACTGAAATACTAAGACTGAAATACTAATTTCAATTAAATTTGAGTATTTTGTAATTGTTATTTGACAGGGTTGTAAAAAAACAAATGTAATTTATAACAAGATAGTTTAGAGGTAATTTTGTATTCTCAAAATACTCAAAATACTTTCTCAATGATTAATAAAACATAAGAAATATGACCAGATCAAAATGTAGTATATGGCTGGACCGTGTATGAAACGCCGGAGGCCTTTTAATTTGACTTTCATTCCCAACTCAAAAAACGCTGCTTGGCCTGTGATTTCGACATCAAAAAGCACCTTTTGTGGCGGTAACGCACACAGGAGAGAAGGTGGATTGGTCCAACAAACCCAGGATTTTTTGCCTCCAGTATGAATGTAGAGCCAAACCATGAGTTTTTTTTTTACCTAACCATGTGCCTGTGTTTCATAAGGAAATTAACGTAAATGTGAGATTTTACCAACATAATAAGTTTATTTTGAAAAAGACAGGGTGCATCTGACGAGCAGAAACTGAAGACACAATACATTTAACAGGTGTAAATTGGCCCCCCCTTCCCGGCGCGTCATATGTAGACGTGAAAGTCCGCTGACCGAGCAGTGATATGTGATGAGTTTGAATGAGAATGTGTTGATTTTACAAATGCATCAGTCACCCAGAATGCATTACAGGCATAACTCGGTGTATATTTTATGTGTGAGAGATGTGAGACTTATAATTTCCTCATTGCATTAATTTTCCATCGGCTGCAGCTGTTAGCGTCCTCGCCTCTTCATGCTTCTCACTGCTTGATTTCTGAGGCACGTTCAGGCACACGCTCTCATTCCTGGGAAATGTAGGAATTTAAAGAACGAGACAGAGAACAATACCATCAGAGAAAAACTCCTGCAATGTACTGAACATCACACAATGACGTGACAGGACGTCTTTGTGAAGAATTTCTTTTCTTATATTTTCAACTTTTCTGCTCTCACAGTTTTTCTTGTGACGACTTTTCTAATTAAGCTTTCGAATCAACACCTAAAGTTGTGTACATGTAATAAGTTGAGTGAAGGAAACAGTAAATGCTGCACTATGCTTTTGTCTGCATCAAGGTTTTCTCTGTTTTCATCCGTCACAAAGAAGAGAGACTGAAGACTGTCTGGTGCAGAAACATTCAGATGTTTTTTTTTTTCAAACAAACTGCTTTACTTTTGCTGTATTATAGTCAAGGACATTTTTCGCCAGCAAAAGTATAAGAAGTATATATGTAAAGATTGCATCAACAAATACAGAACAATATGTTCTCCTCCAGCCACCAAGCTTTTTTCTTGAAAGCTGTTTTATCAGGTCATGTTATATCTCTGTGAACTCCTTGTTTATCAAATCAAAGCATCATTTGAGTCATTGTGAGCCAATGACAATTACGACATTTAGATCTGGAGTATTTCATCACATCACCATTCAAAAATTTTGACTGCACTTTTGCTCTTCAGTTGCAGTTTCATTAAAAAAAAGAGAAAACAAGCTCCTTTGAAGCTTGTGTATCAACTCTGTTTAAAAAAGAGGAATTTAAAGAACACTGACTCATGAATCCCAGGTCTAATTCAGGTAAGCCAAATTGAAATATAGTTTCATTTTGAATATTTTGTTCCGTTTCAATGATTTTCAAATGGGCAGGATTATGCAGGTATCCTTCATTTATTCAGTTCTTCTCAAGTGGACAAGTTTTAGAAAAAAAACATTTGACTGCTTATAATTTAACAGCTGGCTCTCACTGCTATTGATTTGCTTTCAGCTGGTGAACCGACCAGGCTTGACATACTGCATTACAACTCAGATCCCGTCTTGAGACTTGACCCCCTTTGGCTGAATATTACTGAGGCTTGAACCTTGTGACATTTTAACTGTAAGTCTTTATGGTCCACCGTCGAGTAAGGCAAAGATGCCGTAAAAATGAGGTTACAACAAAACCACAGCTGTGATTTAAATGGAGCACGTGCCCCGCGGGTGCATGCACAGAGGTGGTGCATCTGAAGGTTGCAGAGTTTAAAATAACATCATGTGATGTTTAATTACCTGTCGAAGAAGCTGGTGGATGGCTGCAGTTATGCTGTGAACACCACCTGGCTGGTGTTGGTTTGCTTTTTTTTGTTTTACAAGTAATGATCAGTGTTCGTATTTTCTGTTTCAGTAAGCGTGACAACAGGAAGTGTGGGAGTATGAAGGACACTGAGAGGGATTCAATTTAATCTCATGTTTGCAGGTAGATCCCAAATTAAATTCACCAGCCACTTTTACTGTTTTATCAGCCCACTGGATTTTGCCACCAGAATGAAACATTTTTGACTTTTTTCTTTTTCTGAATGCATAATGGGAGAAGCCATCCGTAGAGTTATGGGCATCTCTTAAGGGCAGTGAAGTGAACTAAACTTGCTGGAAGCAATGTTTCCAAAATATAGGGACTTTAGAGACTGTTCTTCTGAGACTCTTTTCTCTCAGAGACACAGTCAGACATAGTTTATTACTACAAAAACCTTTTTAAAGAAAGGTCGAGGTGGATGGTTTGGTGTAACTTCCACTAGTCTATTGTTCACGTCTCTCACAAACAGTCAGTTTTAAATTCTTTAAAACAATGACGGCATTTTGTTTTTGGCCAAACACTCACCATGACTGTAACATAACCATACCTTCAAAGACCCATTAGCCAGAAAACAACGTTTTCATCACACACTGTGAAATATTTATTTATTTTATGTAAATGAGTTCATTTCTGGGCTACCTTTTAAATTTCAGTTGACTTTATTTGAAAAGACAAGAAAGACAAAGAGATTTTGTAATGATTTAACATATCTTATAAAATTCAGTCAACTTGAACTTTTAAGACAGTCTTGACATTGACTTTATTAAGATCAGACAGAGTGTATGATTTTTAAAACCACAAATGTGCTGAATTTACTTGTTATGCAGCAGATAGGTTAAAACTTTATGTTTTAAGAGCATCATGATTAACATGACTTTCGGCACAAAAACCACTGGTTTTGTTTAGGTAAAGATTCTGTTTTGACCTCAGATACATTGCTTATAGCAGATGGATCACTATAGTTTATTTCTGGTTAGAGCCGAAAAAGCTGCTGGATAAACACCGATGGGTTGCAACAAAAAAAAGAAACCCATTTAGAGCCCAAAAAATCACAAGACAAAGAAGCCACAGGTTACTTCTGAACACACACGTGGTGTCTTAAAGGCTGCCTGAAAAAATGTCTACAATTGCTACAAAACCCAACATGTTTCCAGGCGGCTTTTTGGACTCCAAAGAATTAATCTGTGTTTCTCATGTTTGGAGCCTTAAAAGCAGCTGGATAAACTGCAAAAGCTCCAGATGACAAAGTCAGTTTATATGCAACTTACAAACTTTAGACACACTGCCATAGTATGTATGTATCTTTAAATCCCTCAAAGAGGAGGAAAACATGACAACAAATCCCCAGAATGCAGGTTTCAGTGCACTAAGAAAGTAAAATCCTCTGTAAGGGCTGAATGCAGGTAAAAAAAAACAAGCCCTCGTCCTCTACTAATATCACAATGAATGCAAGATGCTACACGTAAAGTCAAGGATTTAAAATCTTTGTTTCGACCATGTTTCCTTGTTAGTTTTGCAAGCTGGACCAGTGTAATAATTCCAACACACCAGCTGGGAAAATCTTTGTTTTGAATGCAATGAAGCGCAAGCAGCTGCAGTGAAAATGCATCAGCACGTGTTTGGTGTCTGCTGGGTGATTTGACACCCTGCAGTCGACAGCAGAGCAAAGTGTTTAGTGAGTGAGGAAGCTCCGGCAGACCTCAGACGGCGGAGGAATAACACACTGTGACTGTTCTATTAGGCCTGGTGACTATACCGCACCTCATTAGACTCACTGTGCAGGCCGACTGGAGGCTTCTGTGCGTGTGTGTGTCTTTGTGTGCGCGTGTGGAAAAGAGTGAGAGGAAATGAGAATGAGAAACTCCGAAATTAGGAAAAAAAACACATTTATGGCTGTAAAAGATTGACAAAGTGTACTTTCTGTAATGGTTTTTTGTTAACCCTTTCAAATCTAAGTGAACTGGCTTGATTTTCGTCAAATGAACGTGAAAATAAGGCAATGAGCAACTTAGAAAGAAAAGACCCAAAATTTAAAAAAAAAAGAAAAAATGAAATGTCAATAAATAAAGGAAATGGCCTCAAAAAATGCAAAAAAAATAGTTTTATAACATAATTTAAAATGTATTCTTCTGATAATAATATCTAATATAATTATAGTTTTCTGGAAGTTTTTTTCCCCAGTTTTTAAAAAATATTTAAATATATTTTTTTAAATATAATTTCAAAATAATTTACCAATTTCTGGTAATTTGTGGAACATTTCTTGCCAAGTTTCTCATTGTCTTTTCCCCTGTGTTTTCGTAAGTAATCAAACCAAATTTGCTCAGCACCCAAAGGTTTAAATACTTGTGAAAGGCGCCTGAGCACAGCACAAGAAGAGTGATGACAATCCAAGTCTGAAAGGGTTAAATTTTGTTGAAATGTGTAGTTATTTGACTTGCATTTTAGCTTGATGAATGAGTTATACCATACACACACCATCGAAATTATAGTCAAATACTTGCTGGCTCCAGCTTCTCAAATTTGCTGCTTTTCTTTTTGTAGATTGAATATCTTTGAGTTTTTGACGGCTTGTGGGACAAACACTTGAAAGATGTCAACTTGGACTCTCGGAGGAAAAAAAAACAAAACTGTGTCTCTACCTGCGTGTTTGTGAAACGCGTGTCCGTTCCTGCAACTGTGTTTGTGTGCCGCAGCAGTGACAGCAGAGCACACAGGAATGACTGTTGACAAGTCGCTAATTAGCAATCAGAACAAGAAGCCTGGGCTGGAAAAGAGATCTTTGTTTCACAGTGACACACACACACACACACACACACACACACACACACACACACACACACACACGCACGCTCCGTTTCCCATGTCGCAGAGCACTTCCTGAGTTCTTTAGGGACCTGCTGTCACTGATGTGGAATCTGTATTTAGAGTGTCACACTGAGCTGTGGCGAAAGGTTAGGGAACACACACACACACACACTCTCATATGCACCCCCCCATGCAGTGTGTCGGCAGTGATGATGATTGTGATCATGGCTGGCTGTTGCTGGGAGTGTTTAAAGACGTCTGTCATTTGGTTTCAGCTGTGATAATGACACCCAGGTGTTTACCCTAATGAAGGGTGAGTGTTTATTTATTTATTTTGTGCGAGGGCGAGCAGTGAAGGTGATGTTTCAAGCTAAAATTAAACACCCATGTCTTTTCTGCTTTTGAAAAATATTATTTGTTAAAACATAATTTGTGGTAATGTTCACATTTCATTTGTTTGAATACGCTGGTTGGATTGTCTTGCTTTATTTAACCTTATAACATTAAAAAAAAATCAATACCAGCTTAATTAACAGACACTGGACTAATGGCTGTAAGCAAAAAAGACAGAGATTCATTTTTAGTCCACTGCTTAATGGTCAACTCTTTATCTCATCTTTGTCAGGTTGCATATAGGAACTGATAAGCTTTTTTGTTTTTATTTTGTGCTTCTATTTTTCTTTCTAGCTTTGAAAATGAATTCAATTTCATTGATTGAAACTATAAAAACAAACAAGCCACTAAAGCCTGGAGAGATGTTGCTATTTTTGTTTGTTGTTGGAGTTTAAAAACATTTTTAACCACCAAATTGTTCTGTCTTTTTGGCAGACAGTTGATCTGTGCACAAAATAAAAAGGGAAAATCAGAGCAGCGTTTCTCACAAAATTAAAATATATGTGAGGCTGTAGCTAACTTTTTGCTTTTGTGTGTCCTTTGTATAATCCTGTCCCCTCTCTAAATCTGAACGTTTTTGTGGGTCCTTGAATGCACTAAAGGCCAAAAAACTCATGAGGTATTTTTTTCCTCAGCAGCAGTTTGTGGAGTTTAGATAGATAATTGATAAGTTGATCTGACCACAGCTGATCAGGTCGATGTTGAGACGAGCAACTGCTGCAGAGGTGAGCGAATGCAAACTTTAAGACAAAGTGCAGTCAAGGTTTAACTTTCAATTTCACGGAGCCTGGAATTCTGCTGCTCCATCTGTACCCAGAGTACGCTCTACACTTTGAGACCAAAGTGCAATGGATAAGTGAATGATATGTATATTCTGATAGCGCTCCTAATGAAGGTCCAGCTCCAAAATAGAAAACGTGGTAGCAGATGTTTTGGTCGTGGTGAGCCATTACAATTCAATAAATGTGGGGAAACCCTGCAG
Source organism: Plectropomus leopardus (assembly GCF_008729295.1). Lineage (NCBI taxonomy): Eukaryota > Metazoa > Chordata > Actinopteri > Perciformes > Serranidae > Plectropomus > Plectropomus leopardus. The sequence continues at coordinate 4,351,965 of NC_056480.1, read as the reverse complement.
TTGTGTTTCTTTCTTTTTTTTAAGGGATGGCTCACCAAAAATGAACATTTTTATTTTAATCACTCATTGCGTATTACCTTGAATTTGTGAAGAAAAGGTCTGCATTTAACAACAGTAAAACTACATCAAAGCATCTGTTAACAAAATTTCACAAAACCTATGCAGTACTTTTCAAACACATGCATTTTTACTTAAACATTACAGTATAAAACCCTTCCACCTACGGGAAGTGCACCCCAAGGATACCTTGGCACACTACTCAGCCCAGGTATACTGCTACTTATTCATGCATGAGACTGTTTGTACTGAAGTGTTTTTGAAGTGTTCTAAATTGTAAAGTTTTAACATAAATGCATGTTTTTGAGAAGTACTGAGCACACCACTGGATAACTTACACTTAGATTGTACTGCATGAGTACAATCTTTAAAAACACAAATACTGTATTTCCATTCTAGTCATAAAACAATGTTGTTTTTAAACACCATTTTTAGACAGAAATAGCAACATGTGTCCAAAACTCAGAGTGTAACAGAGCAAGGACCTGCATGAAAAACTTTTTTTTAAAGGTTATGTTATTAAAAGATGGTTTAACATCTCTGCATGTGAAAGTGAAGTTCCCACCAGTGGATTTTTGACCAGTATGTGTAACAAAACAATAACTGAAGAAGTACATTCACACCGCACGCTTTAGACAGTCCTTGAACCAAGACAGGGCGGTTTGCTATAATGTGAACAAAAACTGGAAAACAAGTGCAAGTAAGGCTAAGATTAATTACAAAGAGCCAGTGGTGTTACTTGGTAGATGCTGGGCAGAATCCATTTGCAGAATTCATATCCAGTTAGAAATATCTCATTCAGTCTTTACCAGTAGGTTTGACCAGAGATATCAAAGTTTCAAGACTTAAAAGGGATATTTTGCAGATTTCCAACCTGCATTGTACCAATACAGTGCAGGTTTTGTGTAAATGAACTATAGTAAACTTCCCTCCATCCTATCACCCAGATCTCCCTGCTCATCTCACAACTTCAGAGTGTAGCTCCTATTTCAATGGTTTGGATCTTTTTTACTGCATAGACAGCCCAATTTTATGAAAAGAGCATTTGTTCAGCAGTGAAAAACTTTAAACAATAAGGCCCAGGTAGGGTTCTTAGTATAGGAGTGATTTTAAAAGACAGCATTGAAAAAGCGTGATCCATCCGTCCTCCTCGTGAGATGTTTTTTTCAGCCTTTGGAAACAACGGGGTAGAGAGATGAGTCAGCTGTAAATATGAGCCTTGAAGGTGATCGATACGATCTTAAAATGGTCACTGTTAGTAGGAGAGAGGACAGTAACAGAGGCGTCAAACCATCCACCCTGAGACGTTTTGTGTGGATGTAAGAACATCATTGCTTTGGCTTTCAGTGGAAACTCTGGTTGTTTTACTGTAGACTCTTTAAACAAACAACTAAAGCTGTTGTTTATTCTCATGAAGACAGATCCAAAATGCACAAGCAACTAGTGTACTGACGCCGATGTCAGAAAAAATACCAGCATGTCTTTTACATATCGTCAAGTCTGTGCAGAGATCTCATGTCTTTGCAAATATGATAGATGAATGGGACTACCTCAGATGTAAAGAGAGTGAAACAAGGTAAACAGGGTGATATTAAAACATGAATCACCATCACAAGGTCAGCCAACGGTAGAAAGATCTCATCCGTTATCATCAAAGCAGTTTTGTCTCAGATTTCACTGCCAGGTTTAAAGCAGCAGTCTTTCACAAAAACCTTGATGTCATTGAGATGAGTTGAAGCATCCAGCTTTTTTTTTTTTTTTTTACGAACTGACATATAGAAATAGGTATTTCATTCAGTCTGTTTTGTAATTTAAAGTGCATTGCAGTATTTCCAGCAGCATTTTTTTTAACTGTCTTAATTTAGTGACTCGTTTTTCATTGAGATGTTGCTGTGTTTCCACTGGGCATAAGGCCAAGAAAAGTGGTTGTTTTTACACCACGTTATTGTGTTTAAAGTGCCACCAAAAATATTTGCATTTTACAGAAACATCGCTGTATTTCCAGCGAGAACAGTGCCACCAAAAGTAGTTGTTTTCTGAGACATTGCTATGTTTCCAGTTGGAACTGACCTTGAGAAGTGGTTACTTTTTACAAAGACATCACTGTGTTTCTTGCTAAGATAGTGCCCCTAAAAGTGGTTGCTTAGTACCCAAACATCACTGCATTTCCAGCGGAGATATAGTGGTTGTTTTTACCAGGACATTGCTATGTTTCCACTAAGGGTAGTGCCATCACAAAAATGTTGCTTTTTACTGAGGCATCGCTGTGTTTTCTGTGGGGATAGTGCCTCAAAAAGAAGTTTTTTTTTTTTAAATGAAACCTAGCTGTTATTCCAGTGGGTATAGTGCCTTGAAAAGTGGTTGTTTTATACTGAGACATCGTTGCATTTCATGCTGGGATAGTGCCACCAAAAGCAGTTTTTTTTTAAGCCAAAACCAAGTGATATTTGTGCCTTAACATAACAACAGAATTGTTGACAAGTAAAGAAATGTGAAGTTTCAAATGTAACATATCCGTATGCAGAAATGTCCAGTGCCAACATTTATTCTGGCACTTGGGTTACATTTCCGCTTCGTCAGCTAACAAAGCACTCTGAATAAAGAGACGTGGATGTGGCAGTAAACTAATTAAGTTGGAGTGCTTTCGGGGATTATTTCATACTGGAGATTTTTTTCTGCAGTTGTCATGTGACTGACAGTAAGCAGAGAGTCTGACATGAAAAAGTGAAAACATTAATACACGTTGTCATCTTTAAGATACAGCTTTATTTTGAAATTCCCACAGTAACCGTATCACCATTTCTGTCCAAACACACCTGCTAACCGCCAAGAAAAAGACAACGCGGATATTTACTGATATCATCTCATATGAATCACAGGCCCCTGGATTAAAAATCGTTTCATGGCAGACTTTGTGAAATCAGCAAATATGATACTACATGGATGAAATTTGTGATTTATACTCCCACTTCTTACAATATGCTGTCAGTGTGAAGTGCAAAGAAGCGGCTATGCTGAAAACGCAACTTAAAATGTGATTTGAAAGTGACAGAGTTGGCATTATGGAAACAAGAACAAAGACAAAGAGAGCGGGAGGAAATGAAGGGGAAAACCTGAACAGATCAGAGTCAAGTGAGAGGGAGAGAAATAGATCCAGCGGGTTGAATGTTACAGCAGCTGAAGAGCTGATTCAGGAAAGTTCACTGCTAATGAAAGACACGAGCTGCTGCCGAGATAGAGGGAGAGAAAGAGGAGGCAGTGTGGGAAAGTGTGAGGACGTGGAGGAACGAGGGAGCCTGCAGAGACAAAATGAGAGAGACATGAAGTGACAGAAGGAGCAGGAGAGGCAGAGTACACGCTCAAGTCTCAATGGGATGAAAAATGACTGTCCTTTTCACCTTGTTAGCCAGTTCTCCATGTCCCACTGTACACCCTCTAATGTTACATCTTGTAATGAAATATCACGGACCACAGATTCTTACTGTCTACTTAATGACAAAGCGGAATATGTGGATAAATGGTCCAATATTTAATATAAAACTAGCGCTTATTTGGATAATCGTGTTCCCTGGGACAGCGTGGTTGCTTTCTGGTGGCTGGTTTTCAAAGGAGTACCACATTTCTGATAGTACAAGAAGGGTTTGGTTGGGAAAGCCGGTTCCAGTTTGTTTCTGGTTCCAGGTTGGCTGAACAACCAGATTCACTAAGCTCCAAGATCTTTTATCAGACGTTTTATTCCGTCTTGGTCTGTTTTGAAGGAGGAACAGGAGCTGAGCAATAAGTACTTTGATCAATTAGTTGATCAACAGAAACATTTGCAAAGATTTTGATAAAAGATGTGAGCATGTGCTGCTTTTCTTTGTCTCATCTGATAGTAAACTCAATATATTTAGGTTTTAGGGTGTTGGTTGAACATCTGATTGCATGACCTTTGGATTTAGAAAGTTGGAATGGCCTTGCTGTTTTTATTTTTTAACATTTTATAAATGATTGACAGAAAATAATTGTGAATTGCGCCCGTACAAAGACCACTGGGTAAAGACATTCAGGGAGCTTTCATTCTTCGCTAATGCTGACCATTATTATTTGTATTGAAATGACGACTGTCTCGGATGGCAGATTACATCAGCTGTAGCTCATTAATTCTGTTGGTAAGTTGACCAAAGGCTAAGGCCAAATTGTCACTTGGCAGCTGTCTAGTTAATATGCTATCTGCAAGCTGGTGTCTGTAATCAAAGATTGTTTGATAAAGAAGGAAACGCCGCTCTCTACATTCAAGAGCCATCTGTAAACTGTTTTTTTAGTTCAACAAGACCAATTAAGTCTGAATCTCCCAGTTAAACTAAAATTATAATAGGTCTTTTTCATTTCCCGTTCATCAATGCTTTGTCACACCTCTTAGCAGGTGATACTGATGCTGAAGGCACCCTATGGAGTATCTTTGAGATGCAGTAGGCTTTGAATTAACTCCAATGTAAACCCATCCACTGTAGTATTTGATGCTCAGAGCAACTGGTGTAGTATTAAGAGTGAGAGAGTCACATGTGGTAGAAGAGAGAGGAAGTGTATGGGTCAAAGTAATACTCTAATAGTATGCCGTTTTTGTTAATGCAAGAAAACCCACTAAAAAAAAATGCTGGTGGACTGTTTTCCCATTGCCAACTGCGGAGGAGTATGCTTTCATATGTCACATTCAACACTTTGGGTGAGCCGGAAAACAGATAAGCAAACAGTAGAAAGCAGCATGGAGGCTGGTGAAAATGTAACAGTGGTTACTACTTTTTTTTTTACGCCTGTCAGTTACTCAGTCTCTCTTTCAAACTTAGTGCAGACTAAATTTTGAATGATGTTTGAGCACTGCTTGGATGGAGACGGATGGTATTATGTGGCGGCCCATCATAGTATTGCACTGGCTAAAATTGGCACAATTACGCGGATGTCATTACTGCTGTTAGAGGCCAGTCAGAGCTGGAGCTGACAAATACATGTGACTTCTGCAGAGTCATTTGTCAGGGAGTGAATGCCAATTGTAAGCTCTCCCGTTAAATAAAAAGACAGATATTAGCAGGTGATATTAGGTCTTTTGTGTAGAGGAAAGGGGCTAAACACATTACGTTACACAAGTGCTGTTTAAATGTAAAGTAACCTATGTCCCTCTCACCTGTTTCCATTTTATTAAGGCCCACAGTTACACACATTTATGGGCAGGGCCTCTGAAGCGACCAGCTGTCTGTGAGGTGTAGCTACAGCCCGCTGCAATCTCTGAGTCAGATCCTTCCCTCACTCCTCCACAGCGATGACCAAAAGGCTTCAAAACAGCAGTCCGCAAACCAGTGGGTGACATCACAGTGGCTACATAATGATTTATACAGTCTGTGGTATTTACCACACATTACGCACATATTTAAACCCAAAACATTCTGGGGTTTCTAAAATCAACCAAGCAATTTTGTTGCCTAAACCTAACTGCGACTTTTTGCCAAGGTAACGACGTGTTTCTCCCAGGAGACAGCTGTGCATCAGATACAGATGCTAATCCATGCGTCTTTGAAAAATGACAAAGGTTGTTGGTATCAGAAACCAAGGGGCATCAGAAATCATCTGGGAGCGCGAGTATTTGACAACCAGAGAAGAGAATGTGTTGATCAGGAAGCATATCGAGTAAGCTCGATATCAAAATATTAAATATTGGTGTTAATTGGCTACACCTGTTTATGCAGTGTGTCAGATGCATATTTGATATATTTAGCTCACCGTCTCATTTTCAGGCATGTTGTGAACACTAATGAGTCAACCACTTATTAATAAAGTGCCAACAAAAAGTAGTTAAAGATATTAGTTGAATCTTTTAGTTTTGGCTCGTACTAAATTGAGTTTCTTACAAATGAAGAAAGATTTAAATAGATTTAATAGACATTACAGAGATTCAGACTCAGTAAAATACCATTGAAGCCCAGACTCCAAATGATATGCAAACTATCTCTGAACTCTGTAAAGTCTCACCAAAATGTAGTTTTGACTGCAAATACAGTATGTCACATAACATCCTTGAAATGCCATTTCCCAGTAACTTCATGGAACGGTGCTGTCACCGAGATGGAGACAAAAACATGCAGAGAGTGAGCGCGGATAAGTGGGTGCAGGCGGGAGGCAGAGAAAGACGCCGAGAGACGAGCGGAGAAGAGGTGGATGGAAAGAACGAAGGGAGAGAGATGCAGTGTGAGACAAAGTGGATGCATGTGGTGTTGCCTTATTATAGGATAAACAGTGGGACTCGGGTAAGGAGGTCAGGGTGGTAATGGCAGTAACGAGCGGGGGTGGGTGGGGGGTGGCGAGTGGAAGAAAAGACAGAGAAAGTTATGGGGAATGAGTCAACAACTTTCCTTAATGAGCCAAAGTGATGAAATTCCAGAGAGAGCGAGAGAGAGGGGGGGAGTGAGATATCGAGCGTGTGAGGTTGAAACAATGAGTGTCAAGTGGGAGAGGGAGCAGATATGTGGCAGAAACAAAGCAGTGGGAGAATGAAAAAATTCAAGAAGGTGAGAAGTAAACAAGCAAAGAGGAAATGGTTGTTGATGAGGATTTCCTTGGCTGAACCCTTTCAAACCTGGATCCACATCAGTTTTCCTGTGCTGCGATCTGATGCCTTTCACAAACTACTTTACCCTTTGAAACCTGAACGAATGATTTCTTTTGATAACATGGGTGGAAAAAATTAGCAGCTTTTCAAGATATGTTATGCGAGAAATTAGTAAAAAGTGACAAGGAAATTACCTGAAAAATGTTTTTTGAAAATAGAAGACCACAAAAAAAATACTAAAAATAAGGGGAAAAATGTCCCAAAAATTGTAATTATAATTATAATAATTTAAGAAAACAATTATGTTGCAAAAAAAATATAAGATATGTCAAATGAATACATTTGTCAATTTCCAGCAGTTTTTAAGTCATTATGTTTAGTTTAGTTTTGTTTTTTTGGCATATTTTTAGCTAATTTTATTTTAACTTTTTTTTGTTTATTTTTTTTCACAAATTTTTTGAAAGTAATGTTTTGGCCCATGTACTGTTAAGTTGCTTGTTGCCTCCTCCCCATGTTTTGAAATGAAGTCAAACCCAGTTGCTGTGGTTTTAAAGGGTTAAGGTGTTTGTGTGTGTGCATGGCCTGGTGGAGGCAGGCAGGAAGGAAAAAGATTACAGTAAAATTCTCCGATCTGCGTTTTCCTTCCCTCTAAAGAGAGAGCACAATGGACCATTGCATGTCAGACCTCATTCCACAACATTATTAGATCTCCGTTTCTGCTCTAAAATCATTCCTTTGTGCTCATCTCTTAATATTACTAAAGTATAGGTGCATGTGCATCCTCGAAAACGTGCAGCCAAAAGAGGTCTGATGTCTGCTAATAGCATCAATTTCAATAATATAGCCTAATAGGTTTCTCTTTCTTGTCAGCAGTCATTTAGTAATAGTTGTCATTATGCTGTCAGCTTGCCTGCTTTTACCATTGCTCTACAAAGCACCCTCTGTGCCTCACAGGCAGGTAGAGAAATTACGAGACTAAGGGTGACCATGTTGCAGGTGATGTTGCGTCTTGACAGCCAGAAATCTCAGATTGGGCCCTGACGTGTACAAGGATTGGATTTTGATTGATTTTTCTGTATCGATTTTTAGTCTCCACTCCATCTCTGCTCCTGTTGTTCCCCTTTTTCCAACTTAATGGATTCTTCAAGGATTTCTCAAACTTGGCAGCAACAAGCAAGCTGGCTCGATCCAAGGGACCACAACATGATTCCTCACATAGAATAATCTCCTAAAGTGTACTCGAATGTCTGAAAGCCCGAATTTGAAGCCAAAGACGAGGAGTTTGTTTTGTTTTATTTGCATAATTGATTTTTGCGCTGAGAGATATTGCCTCAGCTCTTTACTGTTCTGATATAATCTAATGAAATGTAGAGTAAAGTGGGTGATATCGAGCCACAGAACTTGCTGAAACAGAAAATATGCGCCATTATTGTTTGTCGGCCCGAGCATTGTGATGCAATATTGGGATTGTATTGTTCGGGGAGGTCTCTGATGTAGTCAGCCAGAGTGAGCTGCACAGGTCTGGGATTGTTTTTCTTCCCCAATTCAGCCGAGTCAATAAGTGTGTTTTCAATGAGATCTGAAAATTACATAAATAAAGACAAACATTAGAGAGCTAATTTTCCATTATTAGCTGATGAATAACATTTTGACCACACATTTTGGATGAATCATTCCTGGATTATTTGTTCCTTTTGATACTATTTTTGCATGTAAGCTAGAAAAATACATATCAGACATTTTTATTAATTTATTTATTTTTCATGCTGCTGGTTTCAAGATGAAGAATGAACTTTGAGTCTTTTTTTTTTTTAACCGACATGGATAAAAAGTATTTAATGCATGGATGCATAAAGAGAAATGGATAGCTTTTAGGACAAGGCCCCATTTTTTCCTACTAAAGTTGCTCAGTGGCACATTAAGCCAAAAAATTGATTTCTGTGGTTATAGAATTACCTGGATCTTAATCATTGTCAGGCCAATATAGCAACACTTACGGCAGCTGAGCAGCTAACCTCCATTTTAGTGTTCTGCTACCTTGAATGGGTAAAAAATGATTTAATCGTGCAACTCCTCTAGACTTTTAAAATGTTTGACCAAATGGATCACATCCTGATAGTGAAACAAGTCAGTTTGTGTGGTTGTGACACTGCAAAATGTATCCACAAATTACAGAAGTCTCTTTCCCAATGTAAGTCCATGGGGTACAATATTTTTGGGCCCAAAGGAACCAGGATGTTGTTACTCCACATTTGGCCACTACTTAAAATTGGTTTTAAAGCCTGGCGCCATTTCTTGCCTTAAAGGAGTTCTATACAATATTCAAAGCTTATCTAAGAAACAGATTGTATGCACATGGTGCTTAGTATGAAGGTGGTTATGCTTTCAGCTAACAACTATCAGTGTTAAAAGCATGAATGGTGCTATGGAGGGTGGGCGCTATGTCTCTGCACTAATGCCTTCCAGTTATCAGCAGTAACTGCCTTATTAAGACAGTTCAGAGTGGCAGCAATTAGCCAGCCAGTGCAGAGACTAACATGCACTAATATGCACGTGTAGCCAGTCAGTATATCACAACAGCTAACATCTAAAACTCTGATTACAACTCACACAGAGGTAGCATGAAGTCATTCTCTGCTCAGGATGCAATTATGCCACTTTATCTTCACACAGCAGATAGTTCTTTTTTACTGCTATATTAATGTGCTGAATAGTGCAAAGAGCTCATTTAAAGTGCTCATAGAAATGGATCCTTGAACATCTACAAACCCATGGCAAACTCCATCTGCTGATAAGATATGATTGATAGCCACTGAATGCATGTTGTGATGAGATCTTGTCAGCTAGAAATACACAGGTTGTGTTGTACCACACATTGTGCTGTTGAGCTAGTGTACAGCCATCTATGAGGATGAATGTGCAAATCATTTTTTTTGGCAAACCATCCAATAGCAGTTGAGAAATTTCACAAATGCTAGTAGAAAAATCAGAGGTTCACCAAAATTTTCAAATGTTTGGACTAAATTTTGGTGCCAAGAGAGTAGATTTTGAGATATTGGACTGGATAAGTGGACACTTTGACCGGCTGGTGGTGTGAAAAAAAAAGGTCAAGGTATTGCCAAAGTAATTGGGATTAATCCTTTTGGTTCGAGGGATAGTAGGTTGATAGTACCACCAGAGTCATGCGATTGTTTCTATCAAATTTGGTGCTGATCCATCCTGTAGGTTTGAGATGGTTGACTGAATAAGTGGTAAATTTGACCAGCTGGTGCTGGAGGAAAGGTCAAGGTATCACCAAAATCATTGGGATTCATTCTTGGGGCACCATCTATATCTATAACAAATTTCATGGCCATCTATCCAATAGTTGTTAAGACATTCTACAAATGTTAGTGGTCAGAGGGCCACCAAAAACAGATAAATGTTTTTACCAAATATGGTGACAATCTATCCAGTAGGTGTTGAGCTATTTGACTGCATAAGTGGAAAATTTGAATGCCTAGTGGTGCTAGAGAAAAGGTCAAGATATTGCGAAAATATCTTGCATTAATCATCTTGGCTCTGTGGATATCTGTGCCAAATTTCATGGCAATCTACCGAGTAGTTGTTGAGACATATGACTAAAGATAAAAAAAGGTCAACCTGTTGGGGAAAGAACAAAGGATCACACAAGTCCGTTGGATTCATCCACTTGGGGCCACGGATTTCTGTAACTCATTTCATGGCAGTATCTCAAATATTTTTTGATTTAATTTAGTCTGGAAGTGGTTGACTGACAGATCGACATCCAGAGAGCCATGCTGCTAGAGGAATGGTCAAAATCGAAGTAGCAGAAGCTGAAATATTCTGACTTTTAGCCTCTAGTATGAGTCTATTCTGCAAAACTTCAATACCACGTTGTCATAATGCAACTTGAAAGCATCTTTCATTGGACCGTCTCTGCTTAGTGAACACCCACATCCTTTAAACTTTACACTCCCAGTTTGAAACACAGGCTCTCTGTTATAAATTTGAAGCCCCCAAGCCCGAGCTAACCCTGATTACATCATCAAGGTTGTGTTTTTTAACTTTGAAAAGCCCCCTCCAGAGTCACAGGGGACATTATACAACAGCTTTTACTGGCTGAATAGTACGACTTGTAAACTGATAATGAGAGAAACTGGTGAAGTGCCTCTTTAAAAATGTGGTGGATGTCTTAATACTGCTTTGGAAGCGGTTTCATCTTTCACATACTGCATAATATGTTTTCCTGTGAAAACATCTGATCTGTTTACTCAGTTTATTGCTCCAAAAGAAGGAGTGACAGGCTAATATTGTGTAATTATGCTTTGTGTTTAAACAAATCCATGTTTTGTAAACTCATGCATGGGTATGAATAAATTCCCTGAGTATTCAAGTTGATGAAAAAACATAGATTACAGCTGTAGGCTTTCTGGTTACAATTAGGCATTCACAGTTTTTAATTACTGGGCTTTAAATAGTGTACAAGTCAGCACTTCTAACAGAGGTGCATGAATTAAAAGAGTTTTCTTGTACTTCCAGGATAAATGAAGCTTAAAGTGCATGCAGGTCAGATGTAATTGCTGATGTGTCTATATGTGCGGCTGACAGATGTTTATCTGATAAACATGTTCTTCACTTTTCTCACTGAGGCATATATGTCGATCCAAAGACAGCAAGCTTCCTCTGAGCGTGTCTCTTCAACTGTGGACAGTTCTGCGCCCGCAGAATATTAATAGATTCTCAGCAGAGATACACATCTAATGCGCTCTGCCAGTAGTGTATCAAATTGACGATCAATAAGTTCAAGTTGCACATCACTCGAAGCGTTGCCATATCACAAGTAAAAGGAAACGGGATCCAGAAGTTACTTTTTGAGGCTTTCACATCCTCAATTCATTATGAAAAACTTCCCTCTACAGCATAGATGTTTGTCTCCTGCGGTGGTATGCCGTGACTCAACAGAGAAACTGCTGCTTTCTGATGATGGCTTTAACTGATACATCAAACAATCTCAAAAATGCCCTCAGTTTGTAATATACAGCTTAGTTCATTCATAAATACAGATACTTTATCCTCAACTAGAATGTCAGTTAATTTTTATTCAGTTTACCACTAAGAGTGTTTTTGAGTGTTTATGCATCTTAAGCTATAGGATAATTCTTCTACTCTTTAGTTAACCACACTGCGCTCCATAGATGTGTCACAATATCAGACCCCAGGAAGGTGCCAGTTTACTCCAAACGAGCTGCTCACCTAGCTTCCAGGTTTGTCTTTGTTGTGTGCGACCCACTGAATATGCACAGGAGTGTTTCTGCCACTGGCCCTGCCGGTGAGTTCCCACTTGGCTCATAGACTTAACATTGTGATGACAAGCAATTTTCCATCAGTTTTCTTGGCTCAAGGACAGTTTCTCAAACATAAAAACTCCATGGATCAAAGTTGTAAAAGAAAGAGTCATAATTGACCTTGTTTGCAGAGTGAGTTGTCCTGTACACAGTTTGACAGTTTTTTTCTTGCTCGAACTGTGGTTCAGACTCTATAGGGAAACTGCTTTTTAGCCTGCAGGGGATTTTTTAAATGCAAGACCACAAGTGGTTACAGCAAGGCTGAGTTTTTCTAGTGGGCCTGGCACCAAACGGGTCTGATAGGAGCTGGCTTGTGGTGCTGCTCATTTGTCCATTACCACTAGAAATGTAGTCCAGACCCAACAGCGTTGCTTTGGAAACACTGTGCCCTCCCTCTGGTCTTCCCCCCAGATCACCTTGGTGAGTAAGCAGCTTAATTTTGAGCCTAAAAACCCCTCTATCATTGCTGACTACATTATCATTGTTAGCTTTATTAGCAGAAACAGCACGGCTAGTGTCTCCAACATAGCTAACAATGCTAAAGCAGTGTTTCCCACACATTCATTTATTTGTGGTAGCCCACCATGATTAAAACTCCTGCAGCCATGTGATGATTTTATATTTTTGAACTGGGCTGTCCATTAGGAGCCGTGTTGGAATATATATATACTGTTTAGTTATTCATTGCATCGCACTCTGGAGCAACTTTGGGCACAAATGGAACAACAGAACGCCAAACACAGTGAAAGTCAAACTTGACCTTTCATTTTGCTGGGTCTAAAAGTTTTCTTTCACTCATTCTGCAGCAGCTGCTTCTCTCATCTGCTGACTTAATCTCAACTCTGACCACATTAACTGATCAATTAACAATCCTACAACTCAGACTCCTCAAACAGCTGCTGAGGAAAAAAAACTCATAATGAATTACACCTGCGCTCCATTCATGGGCCCACAAAAACAGACAAATTTGAAGATTTAGTACCATTTAGCACACTTTAGCTCACTAGGTCAAAAGTATTTCATGTAATTTTGCATTTTAGTTAACCGGTTAGTTACCAGTTAATGGGTGTTGGGCTATCAAAGGCAAAATTAACCAAAGCTGAAATCCCTATCCTCAAAATTGCTGCGTGGATTTTCTCTCCTTTCATCTCAGAAAACTCTTGAATTCAGTCTTTTAGTTCCCTCATGCTTTGCAGGAGCGTGATGAGCCAGGTCGGCATGTTCAGCATCGTCGTCCTTCAATAATGCAACGCGCCGCTCTCCCCCTAATGAAATTCACTTTTATATCAAGCACATGGGTAATTAAATTTCCAGCACTGACAAATCACCTCGTGTGAATAATACAAAGAGAAAACAGTTCTGTTCTGGCTTAATTTAACTTACTTTATCTCGCCTTCCCTGTAATGGAACCACACTTTTTTTGTAAACAGAGGAAATATGTTCAATTCAAATTAAGTTAACAGCTGCAAGTGAGAAAAAAAACATTTTTTTGTTAAAAAAAAAAACAAAAAAAAATATTTTTTTCTGCATCCAGCATGAACCTGCTGAATGTTTTCTACATTACTCCAGTGATGCCTTCAGCTCTCACAGAAACACAAACAGACTGAGCCAACAATCTTGTTTCAAACCTTCGAACTAAGTCATATTTAATTTCAAGATGAGCAGATTTTTGAGGATTTCTTTTTTGGTGTGCTGTCTTTAAAGATCACTGCTGTCGAAATTTGGATTTGCTTTGACCTTGTTGGCCCGAAAGGATCGGCTCTTCAGCCAGATGCGGCCTGGGGGCTGTTTCATGCATAGGTCACTGCAGAATGTGTTTTACAGCTGAAATATAATCCAGAACTCGACACTTCATAGGCGGTGATCACAGGGGATGTGCTTCTCTCCCACTCAAAATGAAAAGCCAAACTGTGTGAGCAACACAGAGAGGAGCTCAAAGGGTGCAGGGAGCATTACATCAGATAATGTTGGGGGGAACTCTGGGGAAACGCTGCCTGCAGCTATTTTCATATTGATGTAATGCACTGTAAAATTTCAGGCATGCTAAACCTGGAGAGCCCACACTTTGTCCAAAACACAATGAGCTTAATTTGAAGATGTGCAACAAAAACTTGAAAGTGTGCTTATTGGTTCCTTGAACTAATTTGGAAAAACTTTGCAGATAGAATGCAGATATATAGCCTGTTATGTTCTCTGATCTTGTGTTACTGCTCTCCATATGGGGTAAAAAAGACACTGCAGTTATGCTGTCAGCGTAGGCCGCAGTATTGATTAAAACCAAAGGATATCTGTTTCATCAGATATGCGAGACTTTCGACTGAAGAGCTTGACTTTAACATGTCGGGCTTAGATAAGCAGGAAGATTGAGGGCCACTGAGCAACAATCTGTCAGAGCTGTGAGGGGTGGGAGTGTCAGTGGTTGTCAGGGAGAGACCGTTTCAAACTTGACAATATAAACATTGTAAATGGGTCCCTTTGTATTTCATGTTCTGGTCTTTTGCAGTGTTTTTAAATGAAACTACAAAAGACAGAAAGGTCATGACATCTGAGACAGCTTTTGGATTTTGTTTTGGAGCCAGAGTCACATTATAGCCTATGATATGTTTGCTGTTTCACCTCTGACTGAAAAACCCTTCCGCCATATCTCTAAACACATTGTGGCTCTGTCCAGCAGCTGTAAAATAAAATAAACAGCATTTAATAATTATTTAGTATTGTTTTTTTTTTGTTTTTTTTTTATAAAACTATGCAATTAACGAACAAGGTAACAAGTAATGGTAAGTGATGAAAGTCCAGATTTATAAAAGTTTGTTCATCTCCTGAAAGTAAAGGGAAAAATATAGAGATGACTAACATGATCTTTATTAATATTAGGTATTGTTAACCATTTAAAGTAAGGAAGGAGTTTACAGCCCTGCAAATTTGAACAAAAATGTAAATTAAAATTAGGTAATGTGCGTTTTTACACTTCAGTATAGGAGTGGCACCAAAGTCTGGCTCCAATGCAGAATTTGAATGTTGTCACTGACATCATAAACTTAACTTTTTTTAATAGTTTCCTTGGTGAATGCAAACAAGTAAACATGGACCAAAGCTTTTTCATAGCAATTAAATCCCGAAGAAAAGATCTATTTATTTGTGTTTAAATGTATTTTTTTAAATTTGACAGCCTTGATCAAGCTTAAACTTGGTGTTAAGACTTAAATGGTAAAGAAGTCGTATCTGCAAAGAAACATAGTGTTACCGGTGTTCTAGTGGATTTACGGTTTGATGAAAACAGGTTTGGGACTCAAATCACCCAAGCTACCTACTGCCTTATCAGTTGGCGCACAACATGCAAGGCCTCCGCCCTCACCCTCATCAGCTAGACATGAATCAAGCTGTACCCGTGCAGATCTGTAATCTCTGGCTGCTGAAATGGATGGGCTGCAGCCACACTTCCACTCCGTTTAGCTAAAGTCACTGCAGCTGATTTAAGAGTCTGTCGGACAGCGCAGCTGTTGGATTGACGCTGAGCTGAAAATTGAATATATTCTTTGAGAATGCATAAACTCCCTTTCGTAGGTTATGGGTTCAACGTGAGCAGCAACAAAGGCGGAAGCAATAAATGTCTCCTTGATTACCTTAAGAGTTGGCATAGCAACTAATAAACAGAGCCTGTGGAGGGTTTGTGGGAATTATCGGCACAATTTTGAACAATCAGATGGCTGTTTTGAAGCTTCCTGTCAAATGAATAGCGCTTAACCTTGTAAACATTTGCCTACTGATTTTATGAAGACTTGACCTTCCACTTATAATTCTGTTTTATGTTTGCATATAAATGACACTGATTTGAGTGGGTATTGAGATTATGTGTGAGAAGGTTTTCTCTCTCATGTTCCTGTATCCATCACCGTTGTGTGCTGTCTGCTGTTTAAAGTGAAAGAGGAAATCCTGTCGTAGTCAGGGTGGATGACCTCGCTTGTTTCAACAGGATAGGAGGTGATGCGGGGCATAAAACAAACACACACGCCACAGCTGGTTGGCGAGTCTTGGTTGTTGGGATGGGAGGAGGTGAAGAGTTTGGCTCTGCAGTTGCAGCTTTTATAGACTTGCAGTACCACATCAGACCTGTAAATGCACACACACTCATACACACACAGCAGTAGGTCAAGGCCAATTTGTGTGAGATCAGGCTAAGATACAAACACACATTCACTCCCAAACCTCCCTTTGTGAGCTCTCCTCCACCCTTCTCTTTGTCTCTTTGTCTCTTTGTTTCTTCCTCTCACTCTCTCAGTGTGTCACAGCAAACACACATAGGTATATACACACACACCGACACGGACATTTATGCACACTCATGAACAGACTACAGAAGGCACGTCCTTGAAGATGTACATAGAAACCATACAGTAATGGTTCCCAGCATTCAGGGCTCCATTCAGTCACAGTATTTCATCTGGAATATCTTGGTCTTCTTTAGTTTTCTGTACTTCTGAGTAAATTTTTGAGTAAACAGAAATAACACAAACATATACACCTATCAGCAACAACGTTAAAACCACAAGTGACAAGTGATGTGAATAGCATTGATCATCTCTTTACAATTCAGCGTTTTGTTGGGAAACCTTGGGTCTTGGCATTCATGCAGATGTCTGCTTACCTTGACTTCATTGTAGATAAAGAGAGACACCTGTTATGGCCTCTGTAAACAGAAAATGGCTCAACCAGAGACTGACGCCACCGTTTTTTTGCAGGGCAAAAGCAAACAAAGTTTATTTACAATCAAAAACAGAACCATGATTATAACTTAAATCAGGGAATAAAAGAGGATGTAGATCCTCGCCAAAAGAAACAAAAGATTTGGGGTTGCTGAGCCAGCCACTCAGTGGACCCAGCTCATCCCCATAAACTGCCTACACTGAAAATAAACTAACCATGCAAAATACGAAAAACCACCAGTAACCTCCAACCCAAACTTAAATAACAAACCTTAAGTAACAAAACCCAGCGCACTAATTCATGCTACACTTTTGTAAAAAATTAGAGACAGGTGGAAAGAGCGAAAGGAGCCCCTTGTGGCAATGCAATCCACGATGGCTGTTGCCCCTTTAAAACAAAGCTCCAAAGCTCCATGCCACACTGCAAAGATTTCTCAGCAATGGCACAAAGAACGGGACAAAGAGCTCAAGGCACCATCCTGGGCTCCAAATTCCCCAGATTCCATTCTGACTGAGCATCTGTGGCACCTGCTGGTGCCCAAAAGGTCATGTATCCAGTCCTCGCCAGGTCAATGCCGAGGCTACGTTCACATGACTCAGTTTTAAATTTAAGACGCATCAATATTGCTACATTTTAACCTAGTATCCTCACTGATCTGGTGTTTTAGCAGCCCTAAAACAGAGTGGCTAGAAAACACTGCTGTCCCTGTTTTATTTTGAAAACTTTTCCTGTGGCAGGGCAGAATTGGAGGAGTTTTAAAACGTTGACGCAGACACCCCTGTTCACTTTCTGATTGGGCATTATAAGCCTTCTCTGATTGGTCATGCCAAAGTCATGTGGCCATTTTTTGGGAGAGAACTTGCTACGTTAGCTTGTATGTATCTATGAGCCTCGATAATGAATTACAGGCATTGCTGACCTTGTTGTCTCGGCTGGCAGTCTGTCTGTAGATCTGTCTTCAAATGATGCAACCCCCCGAGCAATGCTTCCTGTTTACACTGGCTCGTGCGTGCGCAGTGTACCTGAATGCTCACGTGATAAATGTTTTAAGGCGTGTTAGTGTGGATAGAGATTAGAGCTGTAGCAGTGCTAAAACACTTACAGGGACAGGGATCTTTTTTGTTTTAAGACTCTTAAATTTAAAACAGAGTAATGTGGATGTAGTCCAACTCCGGTTCATGGTGTTGCCTTCTTGGTGTCTGGCACCGCAGTGTTGGCGATGGATCCTTTGAGTCCTGTGGGTTGTGAGGTGTAGCTTCCATGAATTGTACTTGTTATGGCACATCCCATAGATGCTAATTAGGATTGGGATAAAGCCAATTATGAGCCTAGGTTGATACCTTGAATTCTTGAAGTCACATTTCTTGGGCCATTCCTGAACAGCTTTTGGGGTTTGGCATGTTGTCCTGCTGCGGGGGCCCCAGCCATGACGTTGCTATGAGGGGGCAAACCTTGTCTGCAGTGGCTTTGGGTTGGTAATTCATTTCAAGAGGCATTCACATAAATACCAGGAGCCAAGGTTTCTTGAAAGAATATTGCACTGTAACAAGTTTGATCAGTGTTATTTACTTCCTCTGTCAGTGGTTTTGGTGTTGTGGCTGATGTGAGTATATCTGTAGTAGAGATAGTTTTCTGTTTTCCCGTCTTGCTTCCTTCAGGAGGTCCTGACCTCCTTGTTGGAAACCACAGGTATGCACATATACTAGCATATAAAAGGGAATTTTGGAAGGCATCTCTGCCTTTTCAACTTGTTTCAACACAGCAGGCATGCTGAAAACCATTTATTCTATGGGAAGGTCTAGACCTTTGACCACAAACATGAATTCAATCATCGTTCCTGTTCTCATCTGTATCGTTTTACCATTAAAAACACTGACCACAGTTTCTGACAGTTCCAGACTAAAGGGGGAAGCTTTTCAAATCTTAATCAGGTTTTGCTTTGACACAAACCACAACCTGGCAGCAGAAAACAACACACCAGCCAAGAGTAGGATGTGATGTGCACCGAGTTAGCTCTTCCTTATTTTTAGCCACCTCCTGCATTATTATGCAGCACAGTTTGTGGAAGATTTCACCCTGAAAGCCGTTTATGCGCTTATGGTTCATAAAAGTGTAATGATGGAGTACAGCGGTTTCCTTATAACGTCTTTCCCTCAACCTGTCTCATGTACTTTAATTATTGACTCTCTACACTTCCCAGAATTACTTTTGAGAGTGTGCCAGAGCTGTGCGATACAGATAGCTTAATAACAGAGTCTTTTCAGGAGTGAATCAAGTAGTAAAAGAGTCGTCTCCATCACTTAGAATGTATCACAGCTCTGTCCTGCTTTACCTTCTGGTCTATTGAGGCGGCTGTCTGTGGTCAAATTGGTATCTTGCCGTCTTCTGTGACGGATTTTGCTCTCAGTGTGGTTGGTGAGTGCTGGATCGCTACTAGAAGAGGAGAGTGTTTGCGCTTTGCTTTAAAGGGACTGACACCAAGACCTTATGTTCACTGTTTATGTTCAAGAAAAGCTAAGCATCCTTCCATTAGGTTTGCCATTTATCCATCTGAGGAAACAACAAAATTGATCCAGAGGTTCAGTTTTTTTTCTTGCCATACTATCAGAGTGCTTTTTGAACCAATTTACAGGAAAGGGGGCAGATGTCACAAGTCGAGTTGAGTGTATACGGTTTGTTGTTAAACCTCTAAATACGCCCTGAATTTTTAAATCCTACTCAGTGCTTGATTGCGAGTGAGTGGATTGTTTTGATATCTTCACTGTGGCCGTGTGACCTTGTAGTTCAATTTGGAAGTTTTACAATTTGTGTAAACCCCGGTGTTTCTTTAGCGCGTGTGTTTTTGTGTGTGTGTGTGTTTGGTTGTCAGCTGCTTAGTATGTTTTGAGATAATACTGTTTGACACTTTAAGCTGATATCACGAGCCGCCCCCACAAGCCATTGTATAATGTTATTTAAAACGTCTAACAATGTGATTGTAGTTGACTCCACCATTACTTTAGTGCTCATAACCCTGGAGAGCTCCAATCACACGACTCCCACACGCACAAACACACATCTTTAGCCGAGGCAATACTAATGGGAAAAAAACAAACAATTCTAATTAGCATCTAGAGCATCTAGGCTTTAACTTTGTCATAAATCGGTAAGCTCAAGAGCTCACATGACCCACTATCCTGCAGACACTCATTTAATTTGCTCCATTTTTAAACTATTAATTTAGTTTTAAGGGTAGGCACTTGAAAAGTGGTGGATATCCCATTTTTTTTGGAAACACTTCTTTTCAATTATCTCTTTGAAAAAACTTGAATAAAGCCGAATGATATGGAAATTGACACGCAGACACACACGCACACACACATCATCTTCCCCTTCGCTGTCTTTTGTCTTGGAGCAGTAGAGTGACGTATTGGTGAGAGTGAAGGAGAGATGAAAGACAGAGAGAGATGAGAGACTGCAGCAGCAGGAGACGATGAGGTTGACGAACAGAAGAAAGACAGAGACACGGTGGAGGGACAGGAGGGAGGTGGGGGTGACAGGAGAGGAGAATTTGAAACAGGGATAAGGATGAAGATGGTGGTGTTGGGAGAGAGAAGATGGGAGATGGCAGATGAGGAGAAGAGTGACGGAGTTACATGAAAGCATGAGAGGCGCTAAAGATGAGGCAATGTCTGAGACAAGATGAAACCTTGCACAGTAAGTGACACATTATAGAAGATGTTTATAAGAGGGAGAAAAAGTAGGAGAAAATGTGAAAGTAAAACATAGATAATGAGGAATGAGAAAAAATGAGGGAAATTATGACGGATTAGACATGAAAAACATCGACTGTATAAATTATGGACGTAGCTACTCTGATGTAACTCACTGCTGTTTTGAAGCCGTGATTTTGGCATTTTGGCCTTTGCCGTCTTGTTTTTTTGGAGCCAGATGTGACCATATTTGGATGAGAGTTTGGCTCTTTGGATGACAGAGGGGTGGATCTGACTGGAAGCTGAGGACACTATCGACAGATGGCCTGTCACTCAGGCAGCTCCACCCTTAAATATGTGTAAGTTTGGGCCGTAATGAAATGTAAATGGGTGAGTTAGAAATAATTTCACCTCCCATACAGTTGTCATGAATGTTGACATGTTGAGCTTTAGACCAAATCACAATGTTAATCTACAATAACTTCCAGATGGGAAACTGCAGCGCCACATATATATAATAAAATAGTGCTGAGCAAAACCGGCCTTCCTTAATTAATTTTACGCCACCTAAAAATACATAAAAACCAATATCACTTTATGAACAGGCTATATTTAGAATATTTTCACATATTTTCGGCTTTAAAGCCGTTCTCTCAAAAACTACTACCAAACTAGTTTGAGAAAAACAGCTGTTACTTAACCAAATGGCACAGTTGCTGGTTTACCGCTGCCTCCATCAGCTACTGTGTGAGGTAAAGTGGAGCAGATATTCAAATATTGTATAAAGTTTAACTGATATCTGATATTTTATACTGATATTTTTTTTTGGGTGCCTAAAATATGTTTTGCAACACAGTTCATAAAATTAGCAGAAACATCAGATAGGTTGGCTGCCTGTGTTTAAATCTAAATCTTTGAATGTCACACTTCTGACTGAAAATGACAACAGAAATGAACAAATTTTGCTGAATTTACCGTACACATCTCCACATTTCAAAACAGTTGCCAGTTTTAGCGCTACATCACAGTGATTTGGGCTAAAGACCCAAACTCTTTTTTGTGCCAGCCTATAAACAGGTTTATTTCTGCTGTAAAGTTGGGCATTTTAACATGTGGCGTCTATGGGTATTTACTGTGTTTAGGGGTCAGCCTGGAGTGGACTTTCAATGAAGTGCAACTTTTGGCACTTCCACATTGGCTTTATTTTTTATTTTTTTGCCGCTTGATCAAAAAAGAACAAAAACTACATTACATATCAATGTAGGAGAAAATTTGAAATTTGATGAGAATTTCTTCTTCCCCAAACCAAAAATCCAAGCAGTATCAAAAGCAAGTACAGACAGAAAACGCCACCTTTCATAACTTCTATAAAGACAAATGAACCAGCTTTTTCATATAGTTTTGACACCAGGAGTCAAATGGAAGGGTCATTTACGAGGAGCAACCAATTTTTGTTGGTTAAAAAAACAGGTTAACGACACATTTAAGGCCTAATGTAATTTCTGCTATTTTGTTTTGTAGTAGTTTCTTGCAATATCCAAATGAAACTAGCTTTTTCTCTTGTATCTGTTGAAAGTTGTTAAATGGATGAAGTCTGTGGCTACAGGAGGAATCAGTTCTACATTGGTGAGAAACACGCAGGTGCCAATTGCGCAGACAAATTGTACCTAATTACAGCCCCAACTCCAAAAAAGAAAAAATGCCATGGCATTTCTTCTGCTCCACTAAAGAGAAATTCAGGAGAAAGTCAAAGTACCAGAAACTGTAAACAAAAGTAACAACAAACTTGAATTGTGAGTGAGAAAAAGAAACAAAAGCTCAGAGGCAAAATGGGATAATCAAATATATGTACGTGTAAACGCTATACAAGACGTATATAAGACACCTGTCCAGCCGGCAGGTGTTTTCTCAGCCCTGAGATTTTATGAGTGTGTTTGGTATTGGAGTGCACCTTGCAGCTGAGGACTATTGATTCTAGCGCTTAAGTCTGGCAGCAGGTCCTCGTACACAGTGTTTGACTAGAGTTGGTTTGCTCAGACTCACTTATCTCTCAGCTTCTACTCTCCCAATACAAACACGCCTCATCGTACGCTTGGCTTTGAGCAGCGTGGCGCCAACCAAGTGTGTAAATGGATGTTTTACATAATTATACTTTTCATTTGGGGGCGGAAGGAGGGTTAGACAATAAAACGGGAGATATATTTCTGAAAATGAAATTGACGCTCTGTGCATGCTGTACAGTAAATGTGACATCAGGTCTGGCCTGGAGGGTGAAAGCGCGCATATGTCGCCGTGTGACTCACCCCCTCCCTTGTGCTTTCTCACATGCGAGAACACAGACACACACACAAATGATGAGCACAAACACCCTTCTCTTCTCCCGAGACCATCTCTGTGCTTTATGCAAGGATGTGCGTGGACCGGGGGAGAGAGATGCTGCCAGATGTGGCTGCAAATGAACAGCTGTTACTCAGTGCTACAGCTGCCTATCTTGTTGCCGCGACACCCTCGCTGTTGCCTTGGTGACCGTAACTCTGCACAACATACGTTTTACATATGGGGAATCTTGCTGTGTGGAATTTGGGTTCAAGTCCCGCCTCCCAATGTCAGCTCCGGGTTCCTCAGGGAGCCGTTTTGATTGGCGAGAGCTGGATTAGTAGGAGCTGGTCATGTAGTTTGCCTTGCATGTGTGGGAGTGTGTAAACTTGCTGGGGATGTAATTAAGTGCATGTTCTGACAGAGAAAGTGTGAAATTGGAAGCATTATAGATGAAGAGAGGGAGAAGCAGCAGCGTTGTGATGGAGACAGAAGAATGAAATGAAATAATGGACACTCTGTCGGGGAGACAGACTTACTTACTGACTGAATGATTGGTTTATGAAGCGGCGCAGACAGACTAACAGCCAAATATAAGAAACAGACTGATTGTGTGTATATATGACCTATTTCTCAGATGTAGAGAAAGAAAACAGAAAGGCAGAGCGAAGAGAAAGAAAGTGTATGTTGGGAAGATCCAACATCTGTTTTCTGATAACAGTCCCATTTTTATTGTGGCTTTTTCCTGCAAATTTCCCCGTTTTTAACTGCAGGGCTGCCAACTGTCAGTTTGACTGTGTGATTCACACAATTGACACCTTTCACATGCACTTAGGCCACACATCTATGGGCGTATTATGAGACAGTGGGCCCCTGGGCACAGATGTTAAAATACACCCCACCACCTAAAGAAGCGAGACACTGTGTGATAGTTTTGTCATAATTTTGTAGGCATATGCGGTTATTTACTGTTTTATTTACTGATTTACTGTTTACTGTTTTTTTCAAATCATCTAGTGGCTCTTTTGGTCATTTTTGGGTTATTTGGGGAAAAATTCTCTTTTTTTATTGTGACAAGAATGTAATATCCATCAAATACCTTACTGTCTCATATGTTTTTCTTTACTTTTTTTTAAACATAAAATCATAAAAGTAATCAAATTAGTCATAAAATTTAATACGGATAAAGAGATTATATATTACATCCACTAAATTCTCGATCCTAAGTGCCTTTTATGTTTTGCCTATTTTTTTCCTTTATTTTGTCTTGTCTGTCTTGCAGTAGATTTGAATCACCAAAAAAGGTATGAAAAAATATTTCATGTAGAATATAAATGGTAAAATAGGCAAAACCGTTTTTAAAAACACGTCAAAGTAGTTCTATAGGAAGAAATAAAAAGGAAATGTAGCATATACCCAATTTCATCAGTTGACTTGCACCATAATTTATTATGGGGCACCAGTTTTCACAGTCAAATGAAACTGGAACTGTTCTCCTTTTTTATCTCACTGATAATAACATTGAATTTGATATTTATGGGATACTGACTGCCTGGAAAATGGCAAAATGTCCCAGGTTGTCGTTTCTAAATTGTGGTCACCTCAGTTTTTGTGTTTTTCTCTGGTTCAATTTAATCCCTCAGAAGGACATGCCGCTGCCCAGCAGATCGGCGCAATGATGTTGTGATTGAGTCCCATCATGCCTCACAAAGCTCACAAAGAAAGGAGCATGTTCACAATGAGCAAAGGCATGCTGGGACATAGCAATACAAACACTCACGTTTGTGCTCACAAGCTCCTTCACCTCTGTGATGCAACTGGGAGCACAAAACGCTCGCAAGCACACATAGCCACACACACTCACAGCAGGCAGACTGGGTGCATATTGTTGTGATTGCAGGGAAATGCATTCCTCTACAAGGTGTGTGTGTGATAGGCCAGGATTAGGCAGATGGAGATGGGGGAAAGAGGTGGCGCTGGGGAAAGAGAACAGAGAGCGGAGAAACACACAGCACAGCACATTACGTATCCTCGGCAGGATGCAGACACACTCCAACCCTGCAAATCCAGCTTTTAGAGGAGACAGCATGGCAAATTAGAAAATGTACCTAAACACGAGAAACAACACAGTGCATCAAATCAGGGCTGCAGCTCATTTATTATTGTGTCAGCTTTTTCATATCGATTTGGTTTCTCTATAAAAAGGCCATCACAAGCTCTCAGAGCCCAAAGTGATGTTTTGAAATTGCTTGTTTTGTCCGATTTAAAGGCTAAAACCCAAACAGATTTGATTTACAAGAATGTAAAACAGATATATGCTTAAAATTGAGAAGCAGGAACCAGAAAATACAGGAAATATCTGCTTTGTAATTGATTTAAATCAGTAGTTTCCAACTGATAGATCATGGTCCAAAAGTGGGTTGCAATTCCATCCTGACTAAACCACAAGGGACTTTTTAATGTTTAAGGTTTGTGAAAAACAGTCTTTACTTTGAAGTACAGTGAATTTTTGGCACAAAGCTTTTATTTTTAAGTGCTGTTTGTGTAAATTTTTGCAATTTGTTTTATTTCTTTGTGTTCTAAGCTAAGATGTTGCTTACAGTTTGTGGAAAAAAAGAAAGAAAATGTGGTATTTTATCAAAAATGTGGACCTTGAACTAATGAGAAATCTGGACCCCGTGGATGAACCAGTTGGCAACCACAGATTTTAATGGTTATCAGATTGCCAGTTATTGATTAAAGGTCCCTTACTATAAAAAGTCAGAGGTCCAAACTGTGCCGAAAAGACTCCTGTGAAGTTGTGATATCACAAATATACTATGTAAAGGTAGAAAAAGCAGCTTTTTTAGACATAAGACACTATATAGACATAAGACACTATATGGAAACATTAACCTATGAAAGCAATGAAGACGATATCAATTTGAAATGTCTTAATGCCTTTTGTATATAGCTTTTTTTTTGGTTGTTTGTTTGTCCTAATAGATGCCAAAAGTGCAGCTATGGAAGACCTGCAAACACTGACCAAGCAGAGCATACTGAGCATTTTCCAGAGGGGCGCTTAAAGAGACAGGCGCTAAAATGAAGCATTTCAGACAGAGGCTGCATTCAGGTATATACAGGAAGTGAGTGCGAGAAAAATAATGTGTTTTTTTAACATTAAAGCATGTAAACAAGTTCTAGTAGAAACCCAAATTGCAAGAAGGAATCTGAAAACTAGCATATTAAGGGACCTTTAACCTTAATCTGGACGTTGATTCACCAAATACGATGTGCTGTAGGGTTGAGATGAAACAAGCATCTCGTACAGATAATGTTCATTTTATAAGAGTATCGTGCAATTAAAATGTGTCAACATTAGTACTTGTGATGAAGAAAAATCCCCATTCAAGTAGCTGTGTTCAGTCTCCTGCTCTTGTGATCAAACCCGATCTGAAGCTCTCATTAAAATTAAACTAGCAACTTCCGATCAACCTCATTTTAACCGGTTTAAAAAAACGTCTGGGTACATCCAAAGTGCAGATATTTTAGTCTCTTGAAAAGACGCAAATGCAGATATTTTGTGTAAGCTGTTCCAACCAGTTTATTAAACATTATCTTTTCTCCTCTACAGACTGAACTTGAAGTTTTAAAATGAATAAATAAGCTGCTCTACAACAACTAATGAAGACGCTGTCATACAGTACAGCTCTGACAGTACAGTCGTCCCTATCACAATGGGAAGTGGGTGACAGTAGTGGGTGCTAAAGTCTCCAGTTCCACCTGGTGCGAAAGCTCTGGTGCAAACACACAGACATCTCCAGATTAGATCTTGACTTTGTGGGGCTCTAAGCCACAGCACACAACCAGGAGGGATTAAAAGCTGATTTCCCAGGACTACTCCTAAAGGTGGAGTATTAAGTGAAATTGGATTCCAATCCTTTCCTGTCTGTATCATTGGATGTTAAAATACAGCTCACGGCTTTAAAAAAGATGCAAGTTTAGATGCACCTGGAGCAGCCTGGAGGAACCAGACTCCCACCAGAACATCTTTAGGGATATTTACATGAGTTAACACAGATCAGGCTGCCGTCTACAGCAGACACTACCTGGCTTCTCTGCCGAGGAAGTGACAAGAATTTGGCAAAGATTCACAGAAACAGGCTCTCTCTGATGTAAACACAGAAAACATAATGTCCTGTTGTATGCTTCACGAAAGCTAGAGAAATCAGTCACTTTCGTACTTGTTTTAACTTAAAGCCATTGTCTGGATTGCCTTCATTTTTTTAACCTTTGAAACCTGAGCGACTTAGATTTCTATCAAAAATATGGTAAGAAGGCAAGAGATCAGTGAAAAGCATAAGCAAATTACCTAAAATTTAAGAGGGAAAAAGAAAGAGAAAGTTTAAAAATAAACAAGGAATGCCATGGGAATATTTTGTTACATAATTTAAATATGGAATTGTGATTTTTATAAATCTGTTATTTTCCTAGCTTTTTTTCTTTATTCCTTGGGCATTTTTCCCTACTTTTTTAAAAAATAATTTAATAATAATTTCTTTCAATTTGTGGATTTCTTGCCAGTTGCTCATTGCCTTTTTTTCATGTTAAATAAAACAAACACACACACACACAGCAATTTGATCAGGGTTCAAAGGTTTAAATACTTGTGAAAGGCGTGTAAATGCAGCGCAAGAAAAGGGATGTTGCTCCAGGTTACAAAGAGTTAAGTTTAAGGAATTTGAGAAAACAAGTTTAATCAATACAAATTCACCTCAATTGTCTTCACATATTCAGTCAACTTAAAAATTTAAAGCAGCCTGAAAAATAACCTTAAAAAGAAAAAAAAGTTAAAACAAAGGTTATTTTTACCGTGTTGTAAGTCATATTTGGGCAAAAATTCAAATCATTTCATTAGCTGATGAAGGCCATTAGATGTGGCTGAACGCTGATACGAATTGCCTCGAGGCGAACTTCGTGCTGAGAATTTTCTGTCAAAGTAACAAAGAACAAGTAAAGTCGAATGTGTCATATGCAGCAGCATGCCAGCCAAAGGCCAAAACATACCACCAGCAAACGGCACGCATCAAAACAGCCGCCCCGTTATTTTTTTGTTCATCCCCAAACAGGTGACGGCTTGATGACACAGACACTTGTGGACATGCTGCCACCGCAACACATCGTGCAATTGTTAGATTTCAGCGTCCCTGAAAAAAAAACTTTTTTATATTCAAAATCTCTATATGGGAACAAAAGTACAAATAGTTGCATGCAGCTCTTCTTCTCTTCTTCTCAGCTGCATCACTCCTTCTCCTCGTCCATTTCTGTCGCTGTTGCTCGTGTGTGTTGAAGAATGTCAGAAGAGAGACTAGTTGTTGAGGTCAGGAATTATTCTGAGTTTTCCTACCCAAATTCCTCTCATAATAAAGACAATTTGCAAGAAAAGATATTGCCTGACCAGCTATAGCCCCGGAGATCGGCTCCTCAGGTGGGAAATCAAGTTTCTTCAGTGGGTGTCCACATGTGATTTTTAGGGGAAACAGAGGTGGAAAAGGTACAGTGTCACCGGAGGTGCTTTGTGCACGTCATACTGTATGACGCGTGCCGCAGTGCTTCTGCCGCAGTGTGTTTTCAGTTTTTAGAAATGATTTATGGATGAAGGGATTACTACATCAACAGTAAATCAATCCCCAACAACTCTGATAAATGATTTATCATTTGTCACAGACGAAATAAATGCTAATTAGAATAATTTGGTTTAAGCCTCTTGAATTTAAGGATTTGCTGCTTTTCTTTGTTTTATATAATTGGGAATTGAATATATCTGTATTTTGGACTTGTTTGGACAAAAAAAGACATTAAAAGACTTTACTTTGGGCTCTGGGGAACTTGTTATTGACATTTTTCAGTTTTTTCTGACATAAAGTGGCACATAATGGCCCTGGCAATTTGCTGAATTATACTCATTTTAAAGGAACACTTCACTTACAAACCATAATGACTATTTGTGCATAAAGTAGACATGCCATGCTACTGTGAGTATGTGAGAAAAACATTGCTTTTCTCACATTTTTCCATGGACAACATGGAAATCTGACTATTTAAAAATGAACTGAAAGTGAAATGTATTGATGCTTTCCTTAAAAGGGGTGTAAATAAGCTTCACCTCAAACATCAAACCACAGAAAAAGTGTGCCAAGCTGATTTGCCGGCATCATATGTGGCATAGAGAACATTACTGTGTTTCGCAGTTAGGCTCCAACATTTTGACAAACTGATGTTACATGATATTTCTAAAATTATATTCTGTTGTTCTTTTGTCTGAAGGAAACAAATTCCCCTCTCAGGCTTCAGCTGCTGCCTCCAAACCCCATAATGCATCATGCAATTCATTTGATGTTTTATGACTGATGCAGTTGTCCCTAATATATACCAACAATCACCATCTTTTGAATGTATAATTATTTGGATTTTTTTGTGGGCTGGTGGGATGATTTAATTGAGGTTGGTCAAACACCCTGAAGCAACAAGAGAGTTAGTGCCTACGCCTGTTAGGGATTACAAAGACTGAAACACAGCTACATGATGTATTTTAATACATTAAAGTGTTGCCTAGTACAAATGTGATGGCTGTTTACAGCCCTGCATGTTGAATACACACTTTTGACAAACATATAAAACAACAGGCGTCTTATATTATGTTGTTTTACAGCCTGAAACCATCCTGTGAGTCCGCTGACCGTGCGGCGCTGATGATGAATCCAGCCGAGATGTAAATTCAAAAGGAGTGTCAGGCTGTCTCGTTTATTGTGTTGTTTATTCACCACCAACGTCCTGTCTCTTTGCGTCCACAGAAAAAAGCCTCCAGCAAGTGTTTGTGGCGCAAAATGTCTCTGCAGTAAAAAGATATGGTCAAATCAGATTTATTGGATGGTTCTCTCTGCGCGGACAAATGCATGGTTTTATCTTTGGCTCTGTGTGTGTGTGTGTGTGTGTGTGTGTGTGTGTGTGTGTGTGCGCGTGTGTGTGTGTGTGCGTGTGTGTGTGTGTGTGTGTGTGTGTGTTAGAGATACAGTGTATTCTGGATCTCCAGCCATGCTGTCTGGTTTTCAGGTAGAATCCTTGGGTTTTTATGAAGTGACCAGTTGTATTTCACCTTTTTACGACAGTGGAGGTGACTGCATCGTGATGATTGTCCAATCACGCGGCGGTTATTTTTATGGAGGCAAAGGTTGCAGAGGGCAGGGATAACACATCCTTCACTGCTTGTGTGTAATAACGAGTGGCTGTTTGAATGTCCGTCTAAGAGAGGAAGAAACAGAGACAGTGGCAGAGCGTCTGTCTGTGTGTGTGTGTGTGTGTGTGTGTGTGTGTGTGTGTATGTGTGTGTGCGTGCGTGCGTGTGTGTGCCCAAGGACCTTCTGTTCTGTAATTAGTTTTTCCTGTGGCATGTTTTCCGCCCTTCCCTCCCTTCCTCCCTCCATCCTTCCACCCCTCCGATTTCACTCTGTCCCTCTGTGTGTGTGTGTATTTGTGTGCTGCGACTGCCCTCTGAAAGTCGGAGATTTGAATAATCAGTCGAGACCCCTCAGTCGAATGACATTGCTTCAAATCGAGCAGTCTTTTTGTTTTTTCTTTTCTGCTAGTCGGTGTGCTGTCCAATGTGCTTCTAGGGACATTTTGGTCCCCAGATTTTGCTACAGAGTGAGTACTTTAGCACTTTTCTTTGGTGCAGCCCAAAAGAAAAGAGACTTTGCATCATGAGGCTCTGAAACAATGTTATCTTCCTCCTGCTCAGAAGTGGTACATTTACAGCAGTATAATACAGCAACTGGTAGGATTTTTTTGGGATGTTTCTTGGATTTTAGGACATTTCTAGAATTTTAGGTTGGTTCCATGATTTCAGGATGTTTCTAGGATTTTAGGACCTTAATACGATTTTTGGATGTTTCCCGGATTTTAGGATGTTTCTTGGATTTTTGGACATTTCCACAATTTCAGGACATTTCTAGGATTTTATGACATCAGGGTCTTAGCAAGGACTTCTCTCTGGAGTGCGGGGGATTCTCCGCTGGCACTTAATATGTTGAATAAGATTAATTTTAATGCTGTTTTATGCACTCTGGAACCTTATGTATACTATAAGTAGTAAAACAATTCCCAGTGTAAATTACTATTTTTAATGTGAATTAGAAAATGGTTGGAGGGCCACTTGACACTCTATAGGGGTAAGATTTGGCCTGCGGGCCATAAATTGAGTATCACTGGATGAACAGCTAACCACTGACATCCCCAGTCTCATGTTGAACAGCCATATCTGTTATAACTGACATCATTCTGAGTTGGGTTACAGCCTTGGTGTGTGCGCATCCGGTCCTGTTTGTCTCTTCATCTTTGGGTCTGGATGTGCCTGTATGCATATTTTGTGAATGTGTGTGTGTCCCCAGAGTTTGTTGCACATTAACACATCGCTGCTTCACAACACGTTCTGGACTCCCAGCTGTAAACTCCCACTCCTGCTCTTTGTAAGATGTTTGTCTGCGTTTGTGATTTTCGCGAGACTGAGTGGGGACAGTTGGCGATAAGTATCATTAATCAACAGCACACTCTGCTCATATCTTTCTTTTGTGATTGTAATTCTTTTTGTCATTATGCATTTGTGTCCGCTGTTGCTTTCTAAAGCACTCTGCGATAAACCTTTTTTGGTTAAAAGCTCTTGATGAATAACATTGGCATTCACTGCACCAAGCTGGTCTACAAAGCCCCCCTTTGGCTCCCAAATGATCCTCTCCTGTACCTCGACCCAGCTCTCGTCATACTTAAAATTCAGTATTTGTGCCTCATGATTTCTCAAGGGGATTGATTGCATTAAATTTGATTCTTTTCAATCAGCGTTGTTACGGAAACAATGAATTGGATAAGCTCACACCTAGTAGCACTGTGCAGAGTTTCTGAGCGGCGCTGCAGAGGCAACACTTTCAGATTAAATAGATTCATGGGACCAGTGCAATTATCTGATATGGAAGATTAAAAGTAGAATGTTTCTTTTTTTTCTGTCAGTTGATAAAAGTCAGAATCAGGGCAGCTGAGGATGTTGAACTGCTGAAATTATCTTAATGAAAGTCAAATCGAGCACTTGTTGGTAAACCCGCGTGCTGATTGGCATCGCTGAGATTTTACGCTCAGATTTTCCCCCCGACTGGAATTCAATTCCACTTTTAAGGACGCCTTCTGCATTTTAATGTAAAGTGTTATTATTACCGCTCTTAACTATGTGGCTGTTGAGCTGCTTAACGCTCATCTGGACGGAGAGGACGTACAATCATGGCTGGAATCAGTTTAAATGAGGCTCACTGATGCTGCGGCTGTAGGAGTGTCGGTGAGATGAGGAGGAGTTTAAAGTTTGACCCTGACCTCTTTGTCCTTCTCATTCCTCTTATGTTTGTATCCTTGGACACTGAAGAAGAATATACATGATGAGGGGTAATGTGCACTCCTCGGCTCGCCACTCAATCATTTAGGCGAATATTTCACATCCAAAACAGCCCCGGTACACATCGTTTTAATCTCCCGTTTTAATCTCTTGTCCTCCTGCATAATTTTTTATATCACCTTCCCTTCACATCCTAAATTGCTCTGCCGTGACCACACCCTGCTGCATCCATCCTTCTCTCACTCAGCGCTGTTACATTATTCTTCCAGACAAGGTCCTTAGTTAAAGGTCTGCGCTGTAATTGCAGCGAGGCGCCTGCCTGCTGAAACACTGTCGCCCCGCTGGCAGCTGCACTCTGATTTATTTGGTCGAAGACATTTTATTCACTGTGAAAATGATTGAGGGAGCCCTTGGGGCCGTACAGGATTGAATGCTCATGACAGAGAAACCCGTGATTTAGTGCTCATGTACGTTTGAGGCTGTAATTGTTTTGTTTACATCAGTAACGCCCTCACATATTGCTGCTGAAAAGGATTTTATTGTACGAAAGTGGGAACCAATATACTCACTGTCCAGTGGAAATCTTGACACTTGTCTTATGTTTTTTCTGGGTTTTTTTTTGTATGACTGACATTTTGTTGAATTGAATTTTAACAACCATAAAACAAGGAGTAAAGTACAATATATACATATAACAGAGGAGCAGGAAATAAACAAGCAAAAACAATTAGTACAAAACAAGTGAAAAGTAAAACGAGTAAATTAAGAGCAGAGAATAGGTGTGTGGTAATTAAAGCATGCGTGTAAGTGAGAGCAGGTTGGAGTAATCCTTGAGCTCTGTAGTTTCTGATTGCAGGTGATGGATGAACATCTTTGTCTTTGCCATGAATAGTTTTTCTTCTCTTGGGTTATGTTGCCACTCTTTGTGGTTTTTTGTCTGCATGTGGCTTTTTGTGTTATATTTTGTTGTATTTTTTTCATATCCTTTTCACATTGTCAATTTCATATTTTTTTTACAAAGTACTTTGAACTACTTTACTAAGTAGCTTTAGTTAAACCAAACTAGATTTCTCTCTGAGGTAGCTTTGCTGTAGTTCAACTTCCTCCAGTGTGAAGCCATGCTTTCAAAGTGTCTTCCCCAAAACTGACTTAACAATTAATATTTTCGATCAGTCTTGCCTTTATTTGGATAGTTCACAGAGGAGAGACTGAGAGGACACTCTGGGAGAGTCGAGCGAGGATGATGTGACAAAACAAAAAGTTCTCAGTCGGGTTCAAACTGGGGACACTGCGGTTAAACGATATGCGTGCTGGTCTGTGAGGCCACAGTGATGTTCTCCATTTTGCATTTTTGAGTTTGATGGGTGTAGAATTTATTGGACCGAGGACGGTGGAAGTTTTTAATGACGGAGCACATAGTTGGCAAGTTTATAGATAACTCAGTCACCACAGAGACCCCTCCAACCGTAATTAGCAGAGGTTGGAAGCCAGTGAGGGATCGTCTTCGTGTTGCTGCACTGAGAGCTGATTGGTTGAGAGGAGGGTAAGTAGGAACCTCTCTGTGTGTCTCACCCTCCCATTAAAGCTCCTTCCTGTCATGCTGGTGACACCATGTGTTTCAGAGGTGACACATTTAGTCTCTCCCCGGACCAGCAGCCAGAGTTATTAGCCACAAAGACGGCAGTGTGAGGGGAACCCACTTCTTCTATATTTTTGAGTAGTCAGAAAAATATAGAGGAAGCACAGTGCAATCCTTCTGCTGTGGTTTAAACATGAAATATTGATTTGAGCGACATGAGAACAGCATGTTTTCACCACACAAAGAAGCAGGTAGATGATTTAGGGGATCTGATGACATCCTGAATGTAAGACGGCAGATCTGTGAATCTTCAGTGATATAAGGCGCAGAAGAGTTTGTTAGGGTGTGAAATTGTTATGTTCTTTTTTTCAACACGTTTGAATAAAGGCTGGGGAACATGGCTTTCTTAGACTATATCCCAATACACAATAGATATCTTGATTTTTTGTAAATATCCTCTAAAGTACTAAAGAGTACTGAAATACTTGAACTAAATACTATTTACTTCAAAATATGCTACAGTTACAATTAAGTAAATTAAGTAGCTGCTGTTATATGATAAAGTGAAATCAATTGTTGTTATAACAAAGGTAAATAAAATACTGCTATATCTGAGTTAAATAAAGTAGACTACTGTTATAACAAAGCTGATTAAAGTATTTTCATAATTAAGTTAAATAAAGTACTGTCATAATAAAAGTAAACAAAAAACTGTTATTATGTTTGGCTGCTTTAACTTTATCATAAGGTAACATAAAGTACTGTTATAAGAAAGGTAACTAAAATGCTGTTATGATGAAGAAAATAATGTACTGTGATAATAAAGTTAAATAACATACTGCTATAATTAAGTTAAATAAAGTAGGCTACAAAGAGCTGCATTTTCATAATAAAGTTCAACGAAGTACTGTTAAAATAAGTTAAATAAAGCACTTTTATAATAAAGTTCAATAAAGTATTGATAAAGTTAAATAAAGTGCTGTTAAAAAAAGTTCAATAAAATAGTCATTATAAAGTTAAATAAAGAAGCTTAATGTCAAAATAAAGGTAAATAATAAACGTTTTCAATTAAGTTAAATGAAGTACATTTAAGATGAAGTTAAATAAGGTATGATTGATACATTTAAATAAGAGACGGTTAGACTTAATTTTACGTACTGTTGTGATAAGCTGATGGCTGAAAAAAAAGTGACTTGAAATGTTTGCTAGGATCATTTTATACACCCCACAATATTTATCGCCCACTCCTCATTTACATCCTCACCTCCTCCTCGCTGTGCGTCGCTGTGTCAGGAGGAGCCAGAGAGTGGCGTGTCCTTGGCGGTCAGGTGACAAGTGTGACGTCACTCATAATAAGTGCCTCTGGCATATTGATGTCTGCGTCGTGCATATATGTATGCAAATCAAAGGTCCGCTGTCTGTGTGTAGTCTGCATCTCATATGCTC